>NC_052082.1:32977413-33292940 GCF_015852505.1 Tachyglossus aculeatus
TTTCATATGAGGCATCAGCTTTAAGAGAGGAGCGAAGCCCATTTCTGAGAAAAAAGATTACACAAAATAGATACAGTTGCCTAAAAATCACATTAGGTTATTTTGAAATGTTTTTTTTTAATTTTTAAAAATAGCTATTTGCCTGACAAACACTGAAAAAATAATTTCTATCATCAGAAATACTGGTAGAATAAAAAATGCTCATGTAGAAACGCTAAGTACAGTGCTCTGCACACAGTAAGTGCTCAATAAATACGATCATATGAAATACATGTTTTGATTCAAACTGGAACTGGAAGAGGAGTGGAGCAAACTAAGACTACCTAGGCTAAAATCAATCAATGAATTAATCAATGATCTTTATTGAGCACTTATTGTGTGCAGAGCATGTACTAAGCGCTTGGGAGAGTAGAGTTAGAGTTGGTAGACAAGATCCCTGCCCACAAAGAGCTTACAGTTAAGATGGTAAGGCAGATATTAAAATAATGCCAATAATAATGCAATAATACAAACAATAATGGGGGAAATGGCAGAGTTTAAGGATTTGTATGTAAGTGCTGAGTGGATGAGGTTTAGGTAAATATCCAAATTCTTTACAAATATATAACCAAGTGCTTAGTTGAGGCAGAGTGACAGGTAGGCACAGTGAGAGCCTAGTCAGGAAAGGCCTCTTGGAGGAGATGTGGTTTTTGGAGGGCTTCGAAGGCGGGGAGAGTGGTGGTCTCTCGGACTTCCAGGACAGGGGGAGGATGTGGGCAAGTGGTTGATGGAGAGATAGATGAGATAGAGGTACAAAGAGTAGGTTGGTGTTAGAGGATCAAACTGTGGAAGCTGAGTTGTAGTAGGAGATCAGCAAAGTAGGAGGAAGAGAGCCTATTTATGGTAAAGAGTTTCGGTTTGATGCAGTGGTGGAGGGTATTAAGGAGTGGAGAGATATGGACTGAATATTTTTAGGAAAATGATTTGGACAGCAGAGTGAAGTATGGACTAGGGAGGGTAGAGTGCTGAAGAATGGAGGTCAGTGAGGAGGCTGTGGGTGATAGGTTAAGTGCTTGAATCTGCATGGTAGCTGTTTGGATGGAAAGGAAAGGGCAGAGGACCTGGGTTCCAATCCCAACTTTGCCAATTCTTTGCTGCATGATCTTGGGCACTTCTCTGTGCCTCAGTTTCATCAACTGTAAAATGGGGATTAAATAGCTATTCTCCCTCCCACTTAGACTGTGAGCCCCAACTGGGAAAGGACTGTGCCCAGGATAATTATCTTTTATCTATCCCTATGTTTAGTATGGTGCTTGGCACATAAGTGAATAAACAATAATGAACCTGACAGGATTTTATAACCGATTGAATGGGAGACATGAGTTGAGGATAATGCCAAGTTTACCAGCTTGTGAGACAGGGAGGATGGTGGTGCTGTCTACAGTGACAGGAGAGTAAAGGGGAGGACAGGGTTTGAGCAGGATGATAGTTCTGTTTTGGACATGTTAAATTTGAGGTTTTGGAGCAACATCCAAGTAGCAATGTTAAAGAGAAACATTAGAATGAGTCTTACAATGACATTACTTACCCATTGTCTTCATTTTCAGCTTCCTTTTAATCTCTTTTACAGAATTTCCACTGTTTGTTTTTCATCCACTGCTGGGTAGGGACTGTCTCTATATGTTGCCAATTTGTACTTCCCAAGAGCTTAGTACAGTGCTCTGCACATAGTAAGCGCTCAATAAATACTATTGATGATGATGATGGTCCTTAAAATGTGCTACCTTATAGTTAAACCTGCTGAATTTCATCCTATTCCTGGAAAGCCATTTTCAGATGTTTTCACTTTAAATTTTCCTCACTTACTCATTGTACCTCGATCTCATCCATCTCACTATCAACCCCTATTATAATAATAATAATTGTGATATTTGTTAAACGTGCCAATCACTAAACTCTGGAGTGGATACAAGCAAATCAAGTTGGACACAGTCCCTGTCCCACATGGGGCTGACAGTCTTAATCCTTACCTTACAGATGAGGTAACTGAAGCATTGACAAGTTAAGTGACTTACCCAAGGTGACACAGCAGACAAGTGGCAGAGTCAGGATTAGAACCCACGTCCCTCCCAGGCCTATGCTCTATCCACTAGGTCTTGCTGCTTCTCAGGCTGCCTCTGACTTGAAACTCAATCCCGCTTCATATCTGACAGATGACCACTCTCCAAACCATCAAAGCCTTATTAAAATCACATGTCCTCCAAGAGGCCTTCCCTGACAAAGCTGTCTCACAAGCCCGCAACCTTGGTGTCATCCTCGACTCTGCTCTCCGTTCATCCCTCACATTCAATCCATTACCAAAACCTGCCGGTCTCACCTCCACAACATCGCCAAGATCCACCCTTTCCTCTCCATCCAAACTGCTACCTTGCTTGTCAATCTCTCATCTTATCCCAACTGGATTACTGCATTAGCCTCCTCTCTGATCTCCCATCCTCCTGTCTCTCCCCACTTCAGTCTATATTTCACACTGCTGCCCAGATCATCTTTGTGCAGAAACGCTCTGGGCATATTACTCCCCTCCTCAAAAATCTCCAGTGGCTTCCTGCCATCAAGCAAAAACTCCTCACTCTTGGCTTCAAGGCTGTCCATCACCTCGTCCCCTCCGACCTCACTTCCCTTCTCTAGCCCAGCCCGCACCCTCCGTTCCTCTGCCACTAACCTCCTTACTGTACCTCATTCTCGCCTGTCTTGCTGTCGACTCTCGGCCCACGTCCTCCCCCTGGCCTGGAAGGCCCTCCCTCCGCACATCCGCCAAGCTAGCTCTCTTCCTCCCTTCAAAGCCCTACTGAGAGCCCACCTCCTCCAAGAGGCCTTCCCAGACTGAACCCCCTTTTTCCTCTCTTCCTCCCCATCCCCCCTGCCCTACCTCCTTCCGCTCCCCACAGCACCTGTATATCTGTTTGTACAGATTTATTACTCTATTTATTTTACTTGTACATATTTACTATTCTATTTATTTTGTTAATGATGTGCATTTAACTTTAATTCTATTTGTTCTGACAACTTGACACCTGTCCACGTGTTTTGTTTTCTGTCTCCCCCTTCTCTGTGAGCCGGTTGTTAGGTAGGGACCGCCTCTATATGTTGCCAACTTGTACTTCCCAAGCGCTTAGTACAGTGCTCTGCACACAGTAAGTGCTCAATAAATACAATTGAATGAATGAATGAATGTCTCCTACTCCCTTCTGCATTGCCCTTGCATTTGGCTCTGTACCCTTTAAGCACTTGATATTCACCCACCCTCAGCCCCAGAGAATTTAGGTACGAACCCATAAATCATTTTAATGTCTGTCTCCTCCTCTAGATTGTAAAGCTTCTTGTGGGCAGGGAACATGTCTGCCCATGATATTACATAATAGCAACAATAATAATAATGGTACTTGTTAAGCGATTACTATGTGGAAAGCACTGTACTAAGTTCTGGGGTAGATACAAGATAATCAGGTCCCACATAAGGCTTACAATCTAAGTAGGAGAGAGAACAGGTATTGAATTCCAATTTGCAGATGAGGGAATTGAAGCACAGAGAAGTTAAGTGACTTTTCCAAGCTCACCCAGCAGACAAATGGTGAAACTGGAATTAGAACCCAGGCCCTCTGACTCTCAGGCCTGTGCCCTTTCCACTAGGCAATACTTCCAATACTTCCCAATACTTGGCAATACTTCCCAAATATCCCAAGCATTTAGTAGCGTGCTCTACTCAGAGTAAGCACTCAAAAAATAAGATTGACTGCTTGATTCTACCTGTACACCAAAGTGTTAACAACCCTGCCCAGTCGAGACCAGCTACAAATCTATTGAGCATGCTCTGGATTCCTTATATCTCAGTCATCAATTAAAAGACTGAATCAAATTGATCCCAGAATTAATCCCCATGGATCATTGCTCAATACAGCCCTTCTGTCTACTTTGAGTCGTTGATGAATACTCTATTAGAATGACCTTTGAGCCAGATAAGAACAACTATGGTATTTGTTAAGCGCTTACTATGTGCCAGGCAATGTACTAAGTGCTGGAGTAGATTCAAAGTGATTGAGTTGGACACAGTTCCTGTCCCGCGTGGGACTCACAGTCTTAATCCCCATTTTACAGATGAGGTCACTGAGGCACGGAGAAGTGAAGTGACTTGCCCAAGGTCACACAGCAGACAAGTGGTGGAGCTGGGTTTAGAACCCAGGTCCTTTTGATTCCCACGCTCGTGTTCGATCCACTAGGCCAACCTTCTCACTGAGCCTTGCCGTTGTCTCTCTCGTTGTCAATCCCTTGCTCACCCCTCTCTCCAGCATGGAACTCCCTCCTTCTTCATATCCAGCAGACTACTACTGTCCCCATTTTCAAGATATATTAAAATTATATCTCCTCCAGAAGGCCTTCTGAAAACAATCCCCTCATCCCTTCTCCCTATTTTTCTCTCCATAGTGAATCACCCAAGCATATGAGTTTGCACACCCCAAGCACTTAGGTACTTATGCAACCCTCCACAGATCTGTGCAGATGGGCTATTTGATTACTTCCTTTCCCTGTAATTTATTTTATTTTAATGCCTGACTCCCTCTCTAGATTCTAAGATCACTGATGGCAGGGTTTGTAACTACTCAATCTATTGTATTCTCCCAAGCACAGGAGAGCAATGTAGTCTAGTTGAAAGAAAATAGGTCCAGGAGACAGAGGACCTGGGTTCTAATTCCAGCTCCACCAGTTGACTGCTGTGTGACCTTCCACAAGTCATGTAATTTCTCTGTGCCTCAGTTTCCTCACCTGTAAAATAGGAATTCAATACCTGTTCTACCTTCTGCTTAGACTGTGAGCCTCATGTGGAACAGGGACTATGTCTGATAATATTAACTTGTATCTACTCCCGTACTTAGAACAGGGCTTGACACATAGTAATTTCTTAACAAATACCATAGTTATTATTTAAGCGTTTAGTACATAAGCACTCAGAAAATCTATTAGTTAACTGACCATTTGATTACTGCTTACCTGGCTTGTGTATTGAATTGTAAGCTTAAGGTCAGGGAACAGATTTTTCTTCTTTTATACTCTCCCAACCATTTTGTACAGGGCTTTGCATACAGTAGGGGCTTGATAAATACCACTGATTCAGTTCCTCACCTCCTCTTTCTCCTTCTCTATGACTGCCTGCTAGCCATTTCATTGATTTCCCCACTCCCATTAGCACAGCCATCAAAGAAAAGGGAAAAAAAGAAGGAAAATTCAAATCAATTAATTTGGGCAATAATAAAACTGTAACAAAAGATTTAGTGGAGGACAGAGTTGAAATTAATAAAGAAAATTAGGAATTTGGAGTATCTGTGGACTTCGTCTATACTTGTCCCCCTTTATCACCAATAATTGAGAGTTGGCTATAGCTAAGAAGAGGTCAATTTTTGGTGTACCACAACAGTAAAAACCCCTAGTAATTTATATAATGAAGAGAAGCTATAACTCTGGGGGAGAGTGCTTTGTATTGGAAGAATTAGGGAGCCTTCTGTCAGCTTCATTCACTTATTTAAAAAATCAGTTAGAATTAAAATTTTCAATTATCGTGCATTGTCTTCATGATTTTCCTTGAAGCCATTACTCCTGTGTAGGATTTTTCTATTTCTGGCTTTGGTCACGGTGAGACTGCCACGGATTTCTATTTGTTTATACAGTAATAAAAAGGATAGGATCAGTTCCAATAAAAAGGCATATGCCTTAATTATTGTTTGTTACAACACTTCCAGGATAATTAATTGAGGCAAATTTCAACTACACTTGAAAGACCAAGTACAATCCAGTTCAGGAAGACTCATGCAAGTGACCTTTGATCTTTATTTCCCTAGTTAAAGTCAAATTGATTCCTTTTATCTCATCGAGTATGCACACATTCCTAGGCGTTTCAGCTACTAGTTGTGCAAGAAAGGAGCTGTAGCTTAAGTAAAGCCCTCCTTTGCTAATTTTAAGGGGGGAGAAGGGAGATTTTTTTTTTTTTCCATTCTCTGACTCGGAGAGTCTGTGGGACTCCCAAAGCACTTTATGTTATTTTGCTTTCCCTAGATGTCCTGCTGGCAGCATTTAGTGTATTCTGAACAAAATGTGAACACACCGTATTATCACAGCCCCATTGTGACTTTCATCCCCAAACACCCTATATGGGAAAACCTCATTTATCACTGAAATTCGGCCCCCTCTGAGAAGAAACATGGAGCTATTTAACAGGTCACAGCAACACCATTTATGACAGGAAATGAGGAATCTCTTTTTCGGTTGAAACTCTGGGGAAAATTTTAGGTCGTAGGCAGGGTATAATTATGTGGTTTGGAATTTAGCCAGGAAACTGGAATTCATACCTCTCCTCTTACTCCAAGTGTCATGGACCCTTTAATTACCTGAAGTGGGTCAGGACCTCTGCTTCCTGCCTAACCCATCCTAAAGACACCACAATGTTTCCCAACTCATTTGGGGACTGACTTTTACGGGGGAATCTGCTTATTCTCTTGCTTTGATTTTGGGTGTTTTTTGTCTTCAGAGATGTCATTGTTATTGATGGGCTACTTCCTGCCCATCAGGAAGTGTGGGGGGGTTTAAATACACGCAGGCACACACACACACACACACACACACACACGAATGGGTAGTTACCCTGCGGATGGGAGGATTAGCACATCCGTCTCTGGGATTCTAGGGCGAAGCAATAAAACCGTCTGCACTGGGGAAAATTAACTCAACATGGAATTTGTCCCCGATTAAGAAGTCGGATGTGACCCCACATACTTTCACATATTTCAACAACAGGTCAGAGGGGAGAGGAGTGTGTGTAAACAAGTTAACCTATGGCTGCAACTGAAGTTAACCTAGGATTTGGCTCTAATCCCACCATAAGTAAACCAGTATAGACAGGCATTCAGCAGTTCCACCTGTTGAATCTTCCACCCTTTATGCCTCTCTTCCAGCCCTTGAGGCGGTCTAAAAGGAGGGCTCCGCCTACAGTGTTGAGCCACAAATGGACTGTCACTGGACAAAATTAATGCTACTCATCTGTTTTTCCACTGCAGTGTCGATCGAGAGCAGTTGGAATTTTATATTATGCCCATGCCGAGTGGGTATTGGAGGGGCAGCCTCAAAGCTTAGAGGACCAGAGAAGCTACTACTCTAGGTACAGGAGGAGGGGCAGTTATGGGAAGGGGATTTCTGAACAAATGAGAAGAGTAGGGAAGGGTTAAAACAGAAGTAAGGAAGAGTGAAATCCGGCTCATCAAGGAACTGCTCTGACTCCATGACTTTAATAAGTAGTTTAATAGCAGCGTGTCTCAGTGGAAAGAGCACGGGCTTTGGAGAAAGAGGTCATGGGTTCAAATCCCGGCTTCACCGTCAGCTGTGTGACTTCGGGTGAGTCACTTAACTTCTCTGTGCCTCAGTGACCTCATCTGTAAAATGGGGACTATGTCCCCCGGGGGACAACCTGATCATTTGTAACCTCCCCAGCGCTTAGAACAGTGCTTTGCACTTAGTAAGCACTTAATAAATGCCATCATTATTATTATTATTGAAACCTCTATTGTACAACATTTACTGTCCCCCCCCAAATGATGTTATAAGAAGAGTTCTTTAGAACCAAAAAGAATCCCTTGATTGACATGACGCTCTCACTTGAAAGAGACACCTAGGGGACTGTAAGCTTCTCCTTATTTCCCCTGTATCTGGTAGATTGTAAACTCCTTAAGAGCAGAGATCAGATTGTACTCTCCCAAGCACTTAGTAAAATCCTCTGTACACAGTAAGTGGTCAATAAATACCCTTTACTGATTGATCAATTAATGATAGAGCTTAAAGTGTGTCAAAATCAGCATTCCTTTGAGGGAGGATGTGGGGAAAAATTAGTATTCTCCTTCTGCAAATGGGTAAACTGAGACACTGCCTCAATAACTTGGCATCATACAGCCATATCTCTGCATGGCTTGGTGGATAGAAGCACAGAGCTAGGAGCCAGAAGATCAGCTAATCCCAGCTTCGTCACTTGTTGGCTGGGTGACCTTGGGCAAATCACTTCACTTCTCTGGGCCTCAGTTACCTCATCTGTAAAATGGGGATTAAGACTGAGAGCCCCACGTGGGTCATGGTCTGTGTCCAACCTGATTAACTTGTAAGTATCCCAGTGCTTAGGATAGTGCTTGGCACATAGAAAGCGCTTAACCAATAATAATTATTTATTAACAAATAATACATAGAGAAGCAGCATGGCTCAGTGGAAAGAGCATGGGCTTTGGAGTCAGAGGTCATGGGTTCAAATCCCAGCTCTGCCCATTGTCAGCTGTGTGACTTTGGGCGAGTCACTTCACTTCTCTGTGCCTCAGTTACCTCATCTGGAAAATGGGGATTAAGACTGTGAGCCCCCGGTGGGACAACCTGATCACCTTGTAACCTCCCCAGCACTTAGAACTGTGCTTTGCACATAGTAAGTGCTCAATAAATGCCATCATTATCATTATTATTATTATCTCTCCTGGCTCGCCAAAGTGAGCCAAAGGTCCAAGGCCGGGCCAGGAATCATGCTAGCACCTGCTTTCTCACATCATGTAGCGTCGGGGTGATTGGGAGCAGGGGTGACTCAGGCTCCCCAGCTTGGCCATTTTAGCTATCAATTCAGATAATTGAGGCCTCCGCTTCCTGGCCTCTGTGGCTCACCCAGGCCCCCCTTGCCCTTACGCAGCCCCTCCTCCCACCCCCCAACTGCCGACATGAGCAGGTTAAGTCTGTCTAATGACAGTCCGGCTTCCAGAGGCGGCCAGCTCTCCTTCCTCCTTGGCTCAGCACGACAACACAACCGCGTTAGATCAGTCAAGGCAGACAGTTTGCCCCGACGGTGACCCTCTCTACATTATACTGGCTGTGTCAGCTGGTGTTTGCCTGGACACAAGTTGGGAAGACAAAGAGTCTTCCTGCTGGCCTGGATCCTGGTGAGGTGAGGATAAGCTCACCCTCTGTTAGCTGGGGAATCTGCCTACCTGAAACACGTAGCTGAAAAAACGCGAAAATGGGATTTATCGATGTGGGGAAGACTACCTGAATCAACCAGATCAGCGTGAGTGTAATCCCAGGGTGAGGAAGAAAAGGTCCTAGCTTTGCAGTGGCAGTCCACAAAAAAAAGTCAAACAAAACTCTCCATCTCCGCTCTGTGTAGATGAATCCACGATGGAGTGGGGCAGGCGTAGCTTGGAGACTTCCCCCCTCCCCATCCTAGTCCCCTCTGCTAAGGAGCAGGAGGTCCACAGACATAAAGAGGGACTTACAGCCTGTCGTCATATAAATGTGGCTGTTTGGTTCCATTAATTGAAATTATACAGTAATCTCCACCTTCTTGAGTGACTAATAAAAGATAAAGTCCCCTCAGTTTTTTTCCAAGTCACTTTTTAAAAAAGTCACAATGATCCATGTCAATTGCTTTAGGGAGAAAAGGGTGCTAATTCAGGGAAAGTACCCATTTGGAAACAAATATTTCACGTTTTCCACAATAATGCATTGTTTTTTACAAGTCATGCATCAGTACTATATCAGTAGCACTTCTCAAACGATTTCAAAATCCATTACTTATTAAAAGACTTACTTGTCATGAATACATTTTAAATTGAAAAATAGGTAAATATGTTGGTAATTAGCAACCAGTGGTGGAAAATATTGTGAGCATAAAAGTATTGCCTATGATGTAGAAAAAGTGGATCAAGTGAACAAGGAGAAAAAGTGCATAGTTATCATTCATAACTTAATTCATAAATTGGCAGGTACTTTTAGGTGTCATTATAATCAATGTATTCAACAGTAGAGTTTTGATGCATATAACTGTACACAATTTTCCACGATACTGTCATCAACCATATGTAATATAGGCTTGTTATTATGAAAAGTGATTGTCTAGCAGCCAGACACCCAATAAAGCTATATTTATGATATTTGTTATTGTGAGTCATTTTTCTGAATTGACGCAGGAACAAACATTCGATAGACAATTCAAACAAAAACAGGTTGAGAAAATTACCTAATCACCATTGCAAACCTTACCCAGGTTCAAAAAGGCCTCAGGTGCTTTTCATCCTCGCCTCACGTCTTCTCTACCAAAATCAACCCGCCAGTCTCTGCTGAACAGAAGAGATCTATGTGATACAAGATTCTGATGCTGTTTTTTTTCCATCCTAGCACATTTTTAAACAATATCAAAACACCCAGTTGCAAATTCAGCAGATTTCCAAAGTACCTATGAGTAGAACGGAAACAAATTTCATTCTGCATGCCAGCCTGAATGCTCCCATCCATCAACAGATGTTGAAACCAGCCTTAAGCCCCTAACATTCCAGTTGCCGCCAAAACAAACGCCATTCCTCACCACAGGCAAGGCCGTCCGAGGCTGTTGGGGATATGAAATATGAGGTCACTGGAGGCGGCTGGGCAAATTTACACCTGCCATTATGCCCAAGGACCAAAAGAAATTGGGTTGGTTAAAAGGAATCAGAGTGAACCTAACCAGTCTCTAATCATTTCTGACTCTCATTTTGGTTTGCTCTTGCTTAGATTCTGTGGAAGTTGATGTTGTCGGGAATGAGGTATGGGAATGGAAAGGAGACCTTGGGCAAGTCCTTTAACTTCTCTGTGCCTCAGGTACCATATCTGTAAAATGAGGATTAAGACCATAAGCCCAATGCGGGACAGGGACAAGGGCAGTGTCCAACCTGATTTTTTTTAAGGTATTTATTAAGGGCTTACTATGTGCCGGACTCTGCACTAAGCACTGATTATCTCATAGCTCTAGTGTATCCAGAGCTTGGTAAAATGCCTGGCACGTAGTAGGTACCTCATTAATACCATCAAAACAAGTGAGGTAGCATTTGAAGTCTCAGTGATATTGCCCCTTTTCCAAAATTTTCGCACTTCAATCGGAGAAAGCAACCCAGAGGAATGGGACCACATTATGTCAGGTAGAAAACTGCCTGATGGCTGCTTTGCAGGAAACAGGTCCAGGTTAATACTACTTTTCTATCTCTTTCTCCTCAACTCCCTGAGACAGCATTTAGCATGATGTGGTGGGAAGCAGCATGGAGTAGTGGATAGACCACGGGCTTGGGAGTCAGTAGGTCATGGGTTCTAATCCCAGCCCCACCACTTATATTCTTTCAGGTTAAGGAGGAGGGAGAGGAGGTATTTATTACCATTTTACAGATGAGGAAATTGAGGCACAGCGAAATTGAGTTTCTCAAAGTGACACAGCAGGGGTAGGATGCTTCTTTCATTCAATCATATTTACTGAGTGCTTACTGTGTGCAGAGCACTTTTCTAAACGCTTCTTGTAGGCAGAGAGTGTGACTATCAACTCTGTTTTACTATATTGTCCCAATACTGTCACAGTAAGCACTCATTTAATATGATTTATTGACTGAATACAGTGCTTTGAATTCAGTTGGCATTCAATTAACTCCATTGATTGATTGATTGCAATCCCAGTCTCCTCAGATTGTGCCACTACTCTATTTAGCACAGAATTAGGGCTTAATAAATTCCGTAAATAAAATCATATAAAACTTGGCAGCCCTTCTATCAGGTCCAAGGAGAAGAGGTAGGAAAGTTATCTTACTTTCCCTTCTTCTGTCCCTGTCCCCACCTCTGCTTCTATTCCTGTTTGTGATTCCTATTTCTGTGCCTGTTTCTCAGTATATCTCAAATCCCATTTTATTTGGCCTCAGATGTCTCTCTGCTCTTCTCTTGGTGTCTCTGCGTCGGTCTGTCTGTCTCTCAATCTCTGGTTAATTCTCCTCTTCCTGGATCTCTGCCTATGTATATTTGATGTCTTTCACCCCTCAGTCCTCTCAGGCTGACGTCTCTAAGGCTTTCAGGCTCTCAGACAGGTGGCCAGTTATCCAGGCAATGCCAGACAGTCCAGTTTCAAGCTGGTGTACCTCCTGATTGGTACAGATAAGGACTCGGATTCCTTTATGTCCCATATTTTTATTTAAGCCATTACTATGATATTTATTTTACAGAAACTCCTGTAATTTATTTATTTTCAAGAAACTGCTTACCATAGCCTTTAAAGCACTCAGTCACCTGGCCGCCTCCTACCTCACCTTACTGATCTCCTCCTACAACCCAGCTCACACACTTTGCTCCTCTAATAATAATAATAACGGCATTTATTAAGCGCTTACTATGTGCAAAGCACCGTTCTAAGCGCTGGGGAGGTTACAAGGTGATCAGTTTGTCCCACGTGGGGCTCACAGTCTTAATCCCCATTTTAAAGATGAGGTAACTGAGGCACAGAGAAGTTAAGTGACTTGCCTAAAGTCACACAGCTGACAATTGACAGAGCCAGGATTTGAACCCATGAACTCGGACTTCACCTATACTCACTCATTCCACCTTAATCTCACCACTGACTTCTTGCCCATGTCCTCTTGTATAAAACACCCTTCTCCTTCATAACTGACAATTACTCTCCCCACCTTCAAAGCTTTATTAAAGGCACATCTCCTCCAAGAGGCCTTCCCTCACTAAGCCCTCATTTCCTCTTCTCCCACTCCCTTATGCATCATACTTGCTCTTGAATTTGCTTCTTTTATTCACCGCTCTCTCAGCCCTATAGTACTTATAATTATGGTATTTGTTAATAATAATAATGATGGCATTTGTTAAGTGCTTACTGTGTGCAGAACACTGTTGTAAGTACTGGGGAGGTTACAAGGTGATTAGGTTGTCCCACGGGGGGCTCACAGTCTTAATCCCCATTTTACAGTTGAGGTAACTGAGGCACAGAGAAGTTAATAATAATAATAATGGCATTTATTAAGCGCTTACTACATGCAAAGTACTGTTCTAAGCACTGGGGAAGTTACAAGGTGATCAGGTTGTCCCACGGGGGGCTCACAGTCTTAATCCCCATTTCACAGATGAGGGAACTGAGAAGTTAAGCGACTTGCCCAAAGTCACACAGCTGACAACTGGCAGAGCCAGGATTTGAACACTTGACCTCTGACTCCAAAGCCTGTGCTCTTTCCACTGAGCCACACTGTTTCTCTTGCCCAAAGTCACACAGCTGACAATTGGCGAAGCTGGGATCACTTACTATGTGCCAGGCACTGTACTAAGCGCTGGGGTGGATACAAGCAAACCGGGTTGGACCCAGTCCCCATCACATGTGGGGCTCACAGTCTCAATCCACATTTTACAGATGAAGTAACTGAGTCCCAGAGAAGTGAAGTGACTTGCCCGAGGTCACACAGCCTACAAGTGGCAGAGCCGGGAATAGAACCCATGACCTTCTGAGTCCCAGGCCTGGGCTCTAGCCACCATGCCACGCTGCTTCTACTAGGGAAGAGGCCAGGGCTGGAGGTGTAGATTTGGGTATCATCCACATAGAGATGGGAGTTGAAGCCTTGGGAGTGAATGAGTTCTCCAAAGGGAGTGGGTGTAGATGCGGAATAGAAGGGGTTCCAAACCTGAGCCCAGAACTGCTCTTCCCCAATATTTCCCAATCAAGTAATGGCAACATTATTATTTAAAGCTTCGTCATGGCTTCCCAGAGTTCAATAATGGTGCCTATGTTCACGGGGATCTAGAGCAAGACTGGTGACTGTGAGGGCCTTCACTGGTCATCTTAAGTCTGTCTCTAAGTGTATCCCTGAGCTGAGCTGGTCTTTCTCCCCACACCTCAAGAATCTCCACTGGTTTCCCACCCACCTCCATATCAAACAAAGCCAATCACCATTGGCTTTAAAGCACTTCATCACCTTGCCGCCTCCTACCTCACCGTGCTACTCTCCTACTACAACCCAACCTGCAGGCTTTGCTCATCAATGCTAACCTTCTCACTGTACCTCTATCTTGCCTATCTCACCACCAATGTCTATCTTGCCCATGTCCTGCCTCTGGCCTAAAATGCCCTCCCTCCTCATATCCAAGACACACTCTCCCAGCTTCAAAGCCTTATTGAAGGCAAATATCCACCAAGAGGCCATCCCTGACTAAGCCCTCTTTCCTCTTCTCCCACTCCCTTCTGCATTACCCTAACTTGCTCCCTTTGTTCATCCCCCCTTCCAGCCCTGCAGCACTTACTTACATAACTGTGATTTATTGATATGTTTATCTTAATGTCCGTTTCTCCCTTCTAGACTGTGAGTCAGTTGTGGGTAGGGATTGTCTCTCTCTGTTCCTGAATTGTACTTTCCAAGCCCTTAGTACAGTGCTCTGGACACAGTAAGCGCTCAATAAATACGACTGAATTGAATGAATAAATGTGAGCCTTTTGTGGACAGGGAATGTGTCTGTTTATTGTTATACTGTACTCTCCCAAGTCCTTAGTACAGTGCTTTGCACATAAGCGCTCAATAAATATGATTAAATGAATGAACAATTCTCTTTTCATTGGAATGAAAACAAGGTTTCCAACGTGCATGCCACTAAGAAAAATGTAGTTTCTGCAGTTTGCTTTTTCAAATGAATGATGGTTTTGTGCCAAACAGCCTCAGTCATTGTGAGATCGAAGTAAAAGTTCTTGATGGCTATATCCCATAATGAGTGCATGATTGAGGCAATTATCTGGATAATTTAGGCTCAAAAAGCCACTGCCAGAAGTAGCCCTGTAATCGAGGCCAAAGAGTATTTCTTGGCCATTAATGTCTGAATAATTTGCCTCTGGCCCAAGCTGTATCTTTAGGGTATTTAAACTGATTGGCCTGAAAAGAATAACAGTATGGTTATAATATGATCAACTTTCAATCATATTTTTCATGTGTGGTGGAATCATAATAGGCATACTCCATGATATAGCCAGGCTATGTTCCCTGAATATTAATGTTAATTAATAGTTATGGTATTTTTTAAGCACTTACTATGTGCCAAACACTGTACTAAGCACTGGGGTGGATTCAAGCAAATTTAGGTTGGACCTGTCCCACATGGGGCTCACACTCTCAATCCCCATTTTCCAGATGAGGTAGCAGGTCCAGAGAAGTGAAGTGACTTTCCCCAGGTCACACAGCAGACAAGTGATGGAGTAAGGATTAGAACCCATGACCTGAGAAGACTTCCAGGCCTGTGCTCTATCCGCTTTGCCATGCGAAGTGACAATGATAATTGTAGTGTTTGTTAAGTGCTTATTATATGGCAAGCACTATATTTCAGTACTAGGGTTAATGCAAGATAATCAGTTCAGATGAATTCCCTGTTTCACATGGGACTCAAGACTTAAGTAGGAGGGGGAACAGGTATTTCATCTCCATTGAGGAAACTGAGGCACAGAGCAGACAAGTGGTAGAGCTGGGATTAGAACCCAGATCCTCTGACTCTCAAACCCATATTCTTTCCAATAGTCTATGCTCCTTCCCAAAAGTAGCTGCTTGAAAATTCATGAATCTCTAGATTGTGAGGTCCAATAGACTAATGTTCTAAATTTGAATCTGACCCAGAGTTTCTGGAACAGTATGAAATCATCTGCTGTGTTGATCCTGAAACATTCCAGTTGCCACACTATTGTTTAATCTTTGTTAAGATAATTCAAAATTAACTAAATGAAGAGTTGGAGTAGGCCACTCCCCAGTACAATAATAATAATAACAACAATTATGGTATTTGTTAAGTGCTTACTACATGCCAGGCACTGTACTAAGCTCTGGGTTGGACACAGTCCCTGTTCCACATAGGGCTTAAAGTTTCAATCCCCATTTTCTAGATGAGGTAACAGACTCAGAGAAGTAAAGTGACTTGCCCAAGGTCACACAGCAGACCCGTGGTGGGGACTGGATTGGATGTCCTTTTCATACATTCATTCAATCGTATTTATTGAGCACTGTGTGCAGAGCACTGTACTAAGCGCTTGGGAAGTACAAGTCGGCAACATATATAGAGACAGTCCCTACCCAACAACGGGTTCACAGTCTAGGAGACAGACTGCAAAACAAAACATGTCAGAACAAAAAATCGTCAGAACAAATAAAATTAAAGCTATATGCACATACTTAAAATAAATAGAATAGTAAATATGTACAATTAAAATAAATAGAGAAATAAATCGGTACAAATCTATACAAGTGCTGTGGGGAGGGGAAGGAGGTAGGGCGGGGGGATGGGGAGGGGGAGAGGAAAAAGGGGGCTCAGTCTGGGAAGGCCTCCTGGAGGAGGTGAGCTCTCAGTAGGGCTTTGAAGGGAGGAAGAGAAGGAATGTCCTTCTCACTCATAGGCCCATGCTTTATCCATTATAACATGCTGCTTCTCTAGCAGCCTTCCCTGACTAAGCCTGCATTTCCCTTACTCCCTCTCCCTCTGTGTCACCCTTGCATTTGGATTTGTGCCCTTAATTAATAATAATACTAATAATGGCATTTATTAAGCACTTACTATGTGCAAAGCACTGTTCTAAGCACTGGGGAGGTTACAAGGTGATCAGGTTGTCCCACATGGGGCTCATTAATTCACCCCCACAGCCTAATGTTCAAACATACATCTTTTAAAAAATGTCATTCTCCCCGTCTAGACTGCAACCTCCTTTAAATATATATATAGCCCACTATTGGGTAGGGACTGTCTCTATATGTTGCCAACTTGTACTTCCCAAGTGCTTAATACAGTGCTCTTCACACAGTAAGTGCTCAATAAATACGATTGATGATGATGATGATAGACGTATATATTTATGGTATCTGTTTAGCGCTTACAATGTGCCAGGCACTGAACTAAGCACCGGGGTACATACAAGATAAACAGGTTGGACACAGTCCATGTTCCCCAAGGGCTCACAATCTTAATCCCCATTTGACAGATCAGGTAACAGAGGCACAGAGAAGTTAAGTGACTTGCCCAGGGTCACACAGTAGGCAAGTGGCAGAGCTGGGATTGGCCTGTTCCCCATGGGCAGGGAATATGTTTACCATTTCTGATTTATTGTACTTTCTGAAGCACTTAGTGCCACACTCTGCACACAGTAAGTGCTCAATAAATATCACTGATTGACATTGTTAGGACCATGGGTCTTAATAATAATAATAATCACTTTGGTATTTGTTAAACGCTTCATTCATTCAATCGTATTTATTGAGCACTTACTGTGTGCAGAGCACTGTACTAAGCGCTTAATATGTGCCAGGGTCTGTACTAAGAGTGGAGGCTGCCAAAAGAGAACTTTGGGTTGGGCATCCTCCAAGATCCGTTCAGCGTTATGTGCTTAACCTCAATCCAAGTGGGGAAGAGGCAAGTAGAAAGTGACTAATTTGTAATCAAAACATGAGGGCTGTTGGAGTTCTGCGTGGGGTGAGGCCTCAAACAGTATAGGTTGCTTCCCTCCAGTGGTTGTACCACTGAGTGGTAGTAAAGAAACAGCGTGGCCTAATGGATAGAGCATGGGCTTGGGAGTCAGAAGGTCCTGGGTTCTAATCCAGACTCTGCCACGTGTCTGCTCTATGTCCCTGAGTAAGTCACTTCGCTTCACTTCTCTGGGGCTCATCTGTAAAATGGGGATTAAGACAGGGAGCCTCATAATGATAATAATAATAATGATGGTATTTGTTAAGCGCTTACTATGTGCCAAGCACTGTTCTAAGCGCTGGGGGAGATACAAGGTAATCAGGTTGTCCCACATGGGGCTCACAGTCTTCATCCCCATTTTCCAGATGCGGGAACTGAGGCCCAGGGAAGTTGAGTGACTTGCCCAAAGTCACACAGCTGACAAGTGGCGGAGCCGGGATTAGAACCCATGACCTCTACACGAACTGTGTCCAATCTGATTGGCTTGTATCCAGCCCAGCGCTTAGTACAGTGCCTGGCACAGAGTAAACACTTAACAAATACCACAACTATTATCAAAGTATGGTGAAGTATTTACGCAACCGTATTTATTGAGCCCTTACTATGTGCAGTGCACTGTACTAAGCACTTGGGAAGTACAAGTTGGCAACATATAGAGACGGTCCCTACCCAACAGTGGGCTCACAGTCTAGAAATCAATAATACCGTCTGAATTCCCAGTTTGGGTGCACTGTGGGGTGATTGTAACCTGGGCTAATAGATCAAATAATTCTGACATATCCCTGGATTGTATGTTGCAAGAAGTTACTGTGACTTGAGGTATACCTGTAAAATTTCCT
This sequence comes from Tachyglossus aculeatus, assembly GCF_015852505.1. Classification (NCBI taxonomy): domain Eukaryota; kingdom Metazoa; phylum Chordata; class Mammalia; order Monotremata; family Tachyglossidae; genus Tachyglossus; species Tachyglossus aculeatus. Next base: position 32,995,557 of record NC_052082.1, read on the forward strand.
GACACCAGCTCCACATCAAATAGGAATTGCTTACCATCGGCTTCAAGCCCTCAATCAATTCTCCCCCTCACTTCACTGATCTACTACAACTTTGACACCAACTTGCTCACTGTGCCTGTATCTTGTCCATCTCATTACTGACCCTTTTCCCGTGGCCTTCCTCTGGCCTGGACTTCCCTAGCCCCCTCCCCAAAGCCTCATTCGAGAGCCCGTCCCTGATTATGCTCTCTTTTCTCTTACTTCCTCTCATTCATTCAATCGTATTTATTATTATTATTAATAATAATAATAATAATGGTATTTGTTAAGCACTTACTATGTGCAAAGCACTGTTCTAACCACTGGGGAGATTACCAGGTGAACAGGTTGTCCCACATGGGGCTCACAGTCTTAATCCCCATTTTACTGATGAGGTAACTGAGGCACAGAGAAGTTAAGTGACTTGCCTAAAGTCACACAGCTGACAAATGGCGGAGCCGGGATTTGAACCCATGACCTCTGACTCCAAAGCCCGTGCTCTTTTCACTGAGCCACGCTTACTGTGTGCAGAGCACTGTACTAAGCGCTTGGGAAGTACAAGCTGGCAACATATAGAGACGGTCCCTACCCAACAGCAGACTCACAGTCTAGAATGGGGAGACAGACAATAAAACAAAACATATAAACAAGATAAAATAAGTAGAATAAATATGTACAAGTAAAATAAATAGAGTTTCAGTGCTACCCTTGCTGTTGGATCTGTACCCTTTAAGCACTTGATATTCTCCTCACCCTCAGCCCCACAAAATAGATGTATGCATCTCTATTTTATTTATTTCTAACAACGTCCGCTCCCCACTCTAGACTGTAAGCTCTCAATGGGCAGGGGAAGCAGCACGGTGTAGTGGGAAGCAGCAGGGAGTAGAGGATAGAGCACAGTCCTGGGAGTCAAAAGGTCATGGGTTCTAATCCCGACTCCTCCACTTGTCTGCTCTGTGGCCTTGGGCAAGTCACTTCACTTCTCTGTGCCTCAGTTACCTTGACTGTAAAATGGAGATTAAGACTGTGAGCACTATCTGGAACAAGGACCATGTCTGGCCCAATCTGCTTGTATCCACCCCAGTGCTCAGTAACAGTGCCTGGCACATAGTAAGCGCCTAACAAATACCATAATTATTACTAGCATTATTACCTACCAATTCTGTTGTGTTCTAGTCATTGAATCATATTTATTGAGCACTCACTTTGTGCCAAGCACTGTACTAAAAACTTAGGAGAGTAAACAGACACATTCCCTGCACACAACATGCTTACAATCTAGAGGGAGAGATAGGCATTAATATGAATAAATAAATTCCAAATATGTGCATAAGTGCTGTGGGGCTGGGAGGGGGAATAAATGAAGGGTGGAAGTCAGGGCAATATAGAAGGGAGTGAGAGAAGAGGAAAGGAGGGTTTAGTCAAGAAAGGCCTCTTTCATTCATTCATTCAATCGTATTTATTGAGCGCTTACTGTGTGCAAAGCACTGTACTAAGCGCTTGGGAAGTACAAGTTGGCAACATATAGAGACGGTCCCTACCCAACAGAGGGCTCACAGTCTCTTGAAGCAGATATGCCTTCAATGGGGCTCTGAAGGTGGGGAGAATAATTGTCTCTCGGATATGAGGGAGGGAGGGCATTCCAGGCCAGAGGCAGGATGGGGGTGAAAGGCAGGCTGTGAGAGATCAAGATCGAAGTACTGTGAGAAGGTTAGCATAAGAGCATTATTTATTTATTTATTTATTTATTTATTTTACTTGTACATTTCTATCCTATTTATTTTATTTTGTTGGTTTGTTTGGTTCTGTTCTGTCTCCCCCTTTTAGACTGTGAGCCCACTGTTGGGTAGGGACTGTCTCTATGTGTTGCCAATTTGTACTTCCCAAGCGCTTAGTACAGTGCTCTGCACATAGTAAGCGCTCAATAAATATGATTGATTGATTGATTGATTGATAAGAGGAGCAAAGTGTGCGTAGGAGAGTAATGAGGTGAGTTAGGTTTTATACTACTTGATTGATTGATTAAAGAGTTGTTGGCAGGCCTGTTCATTCTTCCTTTGTTATGAAATTTGCCTATCAGTATCTGCTATAGATACATTCGTTCTTGATTCAAGAATAATTACACCTGAAGATACGTCCATCTTTATGATAGTGCACTGAAAGAGGCAATTCTTTTCCAGGAATTATTATTTTCCAGTCTAAGATAATACAATAATAATGACAGCAACAACAATAACAGTAATAATGAAATTATGATATATGTTAAGCAGTTACTATGTGTCAAGCACTGTTACAAATGTCAGGATAGAAAGAAGCCAATTAGGTTGCGTACAGACCCACAAGGGGCTCACAGTCCAAGTAGGAGGGAGAACAGCTATTTCATCTTCCTAATTATACTGTGAGCCCCATGTGGGACAGGGACTGTTTCCAACCTGATACCCCAGTGCTTATCATTGTGCTTGGCACAAAATAAGTGCTTAACAAATACCATAATTATTTAAGAGATGCACAGAGGCACAGACAGCTGTGTGATTTTGGGCAAGTCACTTAAGCTTCTCTGTGCCTCAGTTACCTCATTTGTAAAATGGGGATGAAGACTGTGAGCCCCACATGGGACAACCTGATCACCTTGTATCTTCCCCAGCTCTTAGAACAGTGCTTGTACATAGTGCTTAACAAATACCAAAATAATAATAATAATTATTATTATTATTATTATTATTATTATTATTATTGTAAATTCCAGATGAGAGGATGCAGGTGAGGAGATATAGATGAGAGGATGTGTTTAAATAGGAGCCTGAGCAATGGGTCCAAACCTTTGACTGCCAGAGAACACAATGGAAAGCAAAAACAACTGTCTGGGGATATGCAAAAATGGCTAGCACTTTTATGTTTAGGCTTTAGAGAAGCAGAAAACAATGACTGAATAATCCATCCATCAATCAAAGGCATTTATTGTACTAAGTGCTTGGCAGAGTATAAGGCAACAGAATACCAACTTGTACTTCCCAAGCGCTTAGTACAGTGCTCTTCACACAGTAAGCACTCAATAAATATGATTGAATGAATGAATAGCCACATTCCCTGCCAATAATGAGTTTACAGGTTTTAATAATTATAGTACTTTTTAAATATGCCAAGCACTGTTCTAAGTACAGGGGTAGAACCCACTTAATCAAGCTGGACACAGTCCTTGTCCCACATGGGACTCAGACTCTTAATCCCCATTTTACAGATGAGATAACTGAGGCCCAGAGAAGTTAAATGATTTGCCCAAGGTCCCACAGCAGACACGTGCCGGAAATGGGATTAGAACCCAGGTCCTTCTGACTCCCAAGCCTGTGCTTTAGATGGGGAGACAGATGATAATAATAATAATAATAATAATAATAATGCCATTTAAGTGCTTACTATGTGCCAAGCACTCTTCTGAGCCCTGGAGGGGATAAAAGGTAATCAGGTTGTCCCACATGGGGCTCACAGTCTTAATCCCCATTTTACAGATGAGGTAACTGAGGCACAGAGAAGTTCAGTGACTTGCCCAAAGTCACGCAGCTGACAAGTGGCAGAGCTGGGATTAGAACCTGTGACCTGACTCTCAGGCCTGTGTTCTATCCAGTACACCATGTTGCTTTCCGTACAGTAAAGTACAGAATATGGCATTTAACAAAAATCACTATTATATTAGATAGACCACTACTCTCTCTAAAGCTTTACTAAAATCACATCTCCACCAAGAGGCCTTCCCTGACTAAGCTTTCATTTCCTCTACCGCATCACCTATAAACTTGCATCTGTACCCTTAAGTGCACAATATACACCTGACCCTTAGTCCCACAGCACTTATGTGCTCATCTGTGATTTATTTTAATACCTGTCTCCCATAAGCTTCTTGTGGGCAGGAAAGGTGTTTAACAACTCTGTTGCATTGTACTCCCCCAAGCTCTCTGCACAATAAGTGTTCAATAAATACCATGGATTAATTGAGCTGCTTGGTTCCCCTCCTCACTGACTACCCACTTGGACTCGGTGGCAAAGCAGAGAGCAAGATCCCATGAGAAACAGGTGGAACTACATAGTGGAAAATGTTTTTATCAGCTTTTCTTCCTCCAGACATTTTTCTTCCTCTAGTAATAATAATAATAATTATGGTATTTTTTTCAATGTTAACCCTGTGCCAAGCACTAAATCCGAGATAATCAGGTAGGGCACAGTCCCTGTCCCCTATGAGGCTCCCAGTCTAAAAGGGAAGGAGAATAGGGATTGAATTTCCATTTTGCACTAGTGGTAATAATGGTATTTATTGAGTTATAACTGTTTTCACAGCACTGTACTAAGTGCTGGGAAAGAATGCCCAGGTGGGAATTAGACATGGTCACTGTTCCTTGGGGAGCTCATAATTTACAAATAAAAAATGGGGTTTGGGGACTGGAGAACAGTTATACTGGAGCCATGAAACGCAATACTAAGATAACATGTGTCTGCTTATTGTCATACAGTACTCTCCCAAGTGTAGTCCAGTGCTGTGCACACAGTAAGTGCTCAATAAATACGACTGAATGAATAAATGGATGAATAAAGATAAAAACAAAGGTCGATAGGGTACCTTGGCTAAAGTAACAGATTTCAGGGTCCTTGTGGCTCAGGATCCGTTATAGCAGCGATCGTTATAGCAGAAGCCACTACAGCATAAGGAAACCAAGGCACGGAAAAGTGAATGATTTGCCCCAAGTCCCCCAGTAAACATTTGGAAGAGCCAGGATTAGGTTCCCAAGTCCCCTGATTTCCAGATCTGGCTCTTTCCAATAAGCCAAGTTGCTTCCAACCTCTTTTGCCTATCTCCCGATCTTCTTGTGAACAACCGCACAGCTAGCATGACTCACTGACAAAAGTGTCTTTAGCTTCCTGTGACTCCAGGAGTTGCCTTGAACAATTTCAAGCCACTGATAGAAAAGAGAGATCTCTCTCAGCTGGCCTTTGGACAAAAATGTTACTGGAGGCAGGGACACTGAGACGTTTCCTGAAGGGTTCTGCTTCTTATCCTTGATTAAATCTATCTCTCTGGGTGCCCCCTGCCTTCTGTGAAATCCTGAGGGCGTTGGAAGGGGGGCCTGTTGGGACATGGAAGGGCTTGGAAAACCAGACTCTAAATCTGGGAAATATGTGATTAGGATCCAACTTTCCATTTGACAACTCTGCATTAAATAATAATAATAATAATAATGGCATTTATTAAACGCTTACTGTGTGCAAAGCACTGTTCTAAGCGCTGGGGAGGTCACAAGGTGATCAGGTTGTCCCACGTGGGGCTCACGGTCTTAATCCCCATTTTACAGATGAGGGAACTGAGGCACAGAGAAGTGAAGTGACTTGCCCAAAGTCACACAGCCGACGATTGGCGGAGCGGGGATTTGAACCCATGACCTCTGACTCCAAAGCCCGGGCTCTTTTCCACTGAGCCGCGCTGCTTCTCTCATTGCTTCCCCCTCTCCTATTCTGAGGAGGCGAATACTTGGCCCTGCCTTATTTTCCTTTGGTTATCTCCATCCCTTCACAGAGCTCATGGCCTTGAGAAACAGCATGGCTTAGTGGATAAAGCTTGGGCCTGGGGGTCAGAAGGACCTGAGTTCTAATCCTGTCTGAGCCACTTATCTGTGTCACCTTGGGTAAGTCACTTAATTTCTGTGTGCCTCACCTCCCTCATCTTCAAAATGGAGATTAAGACTGTAAACCCCATGTGGGACTAGCTTTTATAATAGTAATAATAATAATAATAATAATGGCATTTATTAAGCACTTACTATGTGCAAAACATTCATTCATTCAATCGTATTTATTGAGCACATACTGTGTGCAGAGCACTGTACTAAGTGCTTGGGAAGTACAAGTTGGCAACAGAGACGGTCCCTACCCAACGGTGGGCTCACTGTTCTAAGTGCTGGGGAGGTTACAAGGTGATCAGGTTGTCCCATGGGGGGCTCACAGTCTTAATCCCCATTTTGCAGATGAGGTCACTGAGGCCCAGAGAAGTTAAGTGACTTGCCCAAAGTCACACAGCTGACAAGTGGCAGAGCTGGATTTGAACCCATGACCTCTGACTCCAAGCCCATGCTCTTTCCAATGAGCCAGTAGTCTTTTATCTACTCCAGCATTTAGTACAGTGTCTGGCACATAGTAAGCACTTAAATTTGTACTTCCCAAGCGCTTAGTACAGTCTCTGCACCCAGTAAGTGCTCAATAAATACGATTGAATGAATGAACAAATACCATTAAAAAATAAAATGCTGATGTGGCCCAGCTCTGCTCTGTCGCCCTGACTTCCTCCTTTTATTCATCCCCTCTCCCAGCCCCACAGCACGTGTACATATCTGTAATTCATTTATTATATTAGTATCTATCTCCCCTCTAGACTGTAAACTCCCTGTGCGCAGGGAATGAGTCTGTTTATTTTTATACTGTACTCTCCCAACCATTTAGTACAATGCTCTGCACACAGCAAGTACTCAATAAATACAATTGACTGACTGACAGCTGAGATGGACTAAGGATGGTCCAGGGGATTTTGTGTCCTCTCTGCCTCAGATTTCTTTTCACGGACTCAAGCTGATGTAATATTGAAGCAGCCCTGTATTGCCAAAGGGGTGGTGTCAGCAACAGCCTAAGACTTAACTATGGTCTGATTACTGAACGCCAAGAAACCAAGCCACAAAATTCCCTTCTATCAATCAATCAATGGTATTCATTGAGCACTTACTATGTGCAGAGCACTGTACTAAATGCATGGGAGATGAAGCATTTGGGAGGTGGTAGGCAGGATTCCTGCTGTCAAGGAGAAGCAGCATGACCTTGTAATAGTAGTAATAATAATAATAATAATAATAACAATAATAATTATTATGGTACTTGTTAAGCCCTCACTATGTGCCAAGCACTATTCTAAGCACTGGGGTAGATACAACGTAATCATGTCAGACATAGTCTCTGTCCCACATGGGGCTTACACTCATTTCCAATTTACAGACGGGGAACTGAAGCACAGGGAAGTAAAATGCCTTGCCTAAAGTCACCCAGCAGACATGTGGCGGAGTCAGAATTTGAACCCAGGTCCTTCTGGCTCTCAGGCCCGTACTGTATCCTCTAGGCCATACTAAGAAGCAGTGTTGCCTAGTGGATGGAGTACAGGCCTGAGAATCAGATGGACCTGTATTCTATTCCTGGCTCTGCCACCTGTCTCCCGTCTTACCTTCACTTCTCTGTGCTTCTGTTAGCTCGTCTTTAACATGGGAACTAAAACTATGAGCCCCATGTGGGACTGGACTGTATCCATCCTGATAATCTTGTAACTACCCCAGCGCTTAGTATAGTGCCTGGCACATTGTAAGCACTTAACAAATACGATAAAAAGCAGCTTAGATGACATGCACATTTAGCTTTTCTTTCCACAAATAACATGGCTCACATATATGAAAACTTTATAGAGAAGTGTGAGGAGGAAGTGACTAAGCAATAAACAAACACATGAGGAATGGAACAGTGGCTTCACTTCCCCAGGGAGATAATTCCACACTGGCACAATTCTATTACTGTTCAGATCATGGCACTGTTTGTAAAGTGCCTTTCTGAGCTATTGACAAAGAACTCTTCAGTAATTTGAGCTTAATCAACTAATAAAAGAATTTGAAAACTTGCATTTTTTTTTCAATTAAGATTGCGACACCCAAAATAATAGGGCCTTTTCTATGGAGGGGTGTCTTCTAAGAAATTATGAATGTGAGAACAGTAATCACAGCCAGCAATTTAAGTATGGTCTCTCAAGGATTCCTTTCCTTACTTTCAAAAAGATAGTGAACACTCAGGTGACTGGTGAACGTGTCTGGAAATTGTTCCGCCAATGAAATCTTTGTGGTTACTATTCATACTTGCAGCTAGTTGAGTGATCTTCAAATAATAATAATGATGATAATAATAAAAGAAAAAAGCTGTGAAGACTTTTCCACACAGTTTAAATCAAGACATGTTTTCACATTTCACGCTATAATTTTCCCTTGATGCATGCATTAAAGTCCCTTTGACACGATGGGACTCATGCCCATAAATTGAGGAAAGAATATACAGCAATTGTGTTAATTACAATAGTGTTATTGTGCAGATCAAAAAAGGCATTTCATTGACTTTTGCCTGGTGGGTTAGCATTAACATGTTATCTGCTGTTTGACTAGTGAGCTCCGGGAAATATAAATCAGTGTCATCCCTCATTTTAAAACTTGTTATTGCCTTCAGTGAGAAAGGCAGAAGTTGAAATGCTCTGAACAAAAGATGCATGTTCTCACTAATGAATACCATCTCATGAAGAATTTCGTTGTCAAAGCATTTCCTTTTTTGGAAAGAGACTTTTAAAGAGACAGTAGCCAGGACTTAAAGGGACTGTGTCTGATCGGATGCTCTTATTTCCAACCCAGTGCTTAGCAGAGTTCTTGACGCATTATCATTACTATTATCATGTCAATAGATGGCAGGAAATGAGAAAGGAACCCATATAGAAAGAAACTTTGGCTTTGGAAACCCTGAGTCTCTGCTTTTGCTCTTCTCCCCTTTGCCCGTCCCACAGCATATATATATATATATATATATATATATATATATATATATATATATTTATATTGATGCCTGTTTACTTGTATTGATGTCTGTCTCCACGGCTGTGGACTGTGAGCCCACTGTGGGCAAAGACTGTATCTATTTGCTGTATTGTACTTTCCAAACACTTAATACAGTGCTCTGCACACAGTAAGCACTCAATAAATGCTATCAAATGAATAAATTAGGGAGAAACAGGGATGTGGAGAAGGCTCTGCCACAATTCTTAAAGGGGTACAGTGGTAATCTGTTCAGGGTGATTGTCCTAGATGAGGTCATAACAGATGTGGCTGGAGGAGAGATAAAGAATTTTTAAGTGTACGGACAAGAGGAAGTTGAGGAGGAAGGGTTATGCCTGACAGAAGCTGTGACTGCTGTGTGACCTTGGGTAAGTCATTTAACCAATTGTATTTATTGAGCACCTACTGTGTACAAAGCACAGCACTAAGCACTGGGGAGAGTACAATATAGCAATAGAACAGACACATTCCCTCCCCTAAATGAGCTCAAAGTCTAGTGGGGGAGACAGACATTAATATAAATTAATGAATTACACACATGTACATAAGTGCTGTGGGGCTGGGAGGGGGGATGAATGAAGGGAGCAAGTCAGGGTGATATAGAAGGAAGCAGCATAGCTCAGTGAAAAAGAGCCTGGGCTTTGGAGTCAGAGGTCATGGGTTCAAATCCCAGCTCTGCCAATTGTCAGCTGTGTGACTTTGGGCAAGTCACTTAACTTCTCTGTGCCTCAGTTCCCTCATCTGTAAAATGGGGATGAAGACTGTGAGCCCCCGGTGGGACAACCTGATCACCTTGTAACCTCCCCAGTGCTTAGAACAATGCTTTGCAAATAGTAAGCGCTTAATAAATGCCATTAAAAAAAGGAGAAGGGGAAATGAGGGCTAAATCAGGGAAGGCCTCTTGGAGGTTTGTCCAGCCCGATTTTGGACAGCCCCACAGCCATGGCTGAAGCTGCCACCGTGGTGGAGCAGTGGGGAATCTCTGGGCTGCCCTGGGAACACTCTATCCATCCCACCTCCTCCCAGCCTGGGGTCACAGCCTGTATGCCCCCTGCCACCCCCAGCTCTGATCCCGAACTAATTAATTAATTAAGGCTTTTGTTAAGTGCTTACTATGTGCCAAGCACTGTTCTAAGCGCTGGGGGAAAACAAGGTAATCAGGTTGCCCCACATGAGGCTCCCAGTCTTAATCCCCATTTTACAGATGAGGGAACTGAGGCCCAGAGAAGTTAAGTGACTTGCCCAAAGTCACACAGTGGCAGAGCTGGGATTAGAACCTACGACCTCTGACTCCTAAGTCCTAGATTTTTCCACTGAGCCATGCTGCTTCTCTATGCAATGCAACCCAAATGCAACCCTATAGCAACTCTTGGAGCCTCTGCCTCCATGGGGAACCTCCAGCCTCTCCCCATTGCAGCCTAGGGATCCACCCTTGCACCCCATCAACCCCCAACACCTCGGTCTTAGGGTTGTGTTCGTGCCACTCCGGTCCCAGCCCACATGGCTCCAAGACGGCAGATCTGGCTATGAGGTGGCTCTAATCCCAGCTCTTCCACTCGCCTGCTATGTGACTTTGGGCAAGACATTTATTTTCTTTGTGCCTCAACTTCCCCATCTGAAAATAGGGATTCAGTATCTGTTCTCCCTCCCAGTTAGAAGCTGAGCCCCTTATGGGATGGGGTCTGTGTCTGATCTGATTATCTACCCCAGCACTTAGTATAGTCTTTGGCACATAGTAAGTGCTTAACAAACACCACAGTCATTGGTATTAGTAGTGACGTGTGGTGTTCTGCTGAATCAATTAGTTATTCTCCTTATCCAGTTATGCTGTGTTTTGTCTTTACTTTTACTTTCATCTCCATAGAGTTGGGAAAAAATTAATGCCACTGTAAAAGTTGTGAGATGCTAGTACATCTTATAATAATAATAATAATAATAGCATTTATTAAGCACTTACTATGTGCAAAACACTGTTCTAAGTGCTGGGGAGGTAACAAGGTGATCAGGTTGTCCCACGGGGGGATCACAGTCTTAACCCCCATTTTACAGATGAGGGAACTGAGGCCCAGAGAAGTTAAGTGACTTGCCCAAAGTCACACAGCTGACAACTGGCGAAAGGAGGATTTGAACCCGTGACCTCTGACTCCAAAGCCCGTCCCCTTTCCACTGAGCCACGCTGCTTCTCGTCTTGTCACTCTGCATGAGGAATCAAGATCCCAGTTCTAGGAAATAGGAATTGCTATGGGTGGGGGAAGAATTTTGGCTTCTAGGGCTTAGTAAAACCCATCAGATAACAATTGGATGGAGCAGAATTTAAAATGCTCGCCTGGACCCTTAGCTTTAAACTCTTAAATCACCATTTTTTTCAAGGAAATATAATCTAAGTATGTCTAATTTAACATTGAACTATGATCAATTTATTGCTTTGATGAACTTTTTGATAACCCCAGAGGGAAAGAAAACTGCCTCTGCACCAATTTGCCCTGAGCCTGCATCATATTTGATTATAAGTGCATGAGTGAGATCCTCAAAAACAGTTCCATCAGGAATTGATCAAATGAGTACACAGAAGCAGTGTGGTCTATTAGAGCACAGGCCTGGAAATCAGAAGGATCTAGGTTCTAATTCCTGCTTGGGCAAGTCACTTCACTTCTCTGTGCCTCAGTTACCTCATCTGTAAATGGGGATTAAGAGTGTGAGCCCCATGTGGGGCATGGACTGTATCCAATTTGATTAGTTTGTATATACACTTAAGTACAGTGTCTGGCACATAGTAAGCGCTTAATAAATGCCATAAAAAAAAGTATGGGGCAGCAGGCTGGACCAGTGGGGTGGCATCCAGCTGGGGGGAACTGGACTAGGGAAAATGGGAGATAGGAAAGCTACAGGGGCTCACTGGATGTACTTCAAGTGGATTCAGCTGAATAATTCCTGTTGGTGCTTGGCCCTAGGGAGCAGAGTGGCCTAGTAGATAGAGCACAGGGATGGGAATCAAAAGGACCTGGGTTCTAATCCCAGCTCTGCCACTTCTCTGTGTGACTGTGGGCAAATCACTTTACTTCTCTCTGCCTCAGTTACCTCATCTGTAAAATGGGGATGAAGACTGTGAACCCCCCGTGGGACAACCTGATCACCTGGTAACCTCCCCGGTGCTTAGAACCGTGCTTTGCACATAGTAAGTGCTTAATAAAAGCCATTATTATTATTATCCTAAAAATGGGGATTAAAACTAGGAGTTCCATGTGGGACAGGGATTGTGTCAAACCTGATTAGCATGTATCTACTCCACTGCTTAGGACAGTGTTTGGCAAATAGCAAGTGCTTAGAAAATACTATAAAAAAATGAGGCTGTGACAAGGGCAGGGGAGTGAGGGTATCAGGAGAACAATGTAGAAGTGCCCGGAACATGTAAAAAGAGAAAAATGTTCACAAAAATTAATTTATCCACAGCGGGGTAAGTGCCCTTTCTAGAGCTTGATGATACCCAAGACCGGAGGAAAGCACTCAGCATGATGGATGTAAGATATGGAACTTCTACCCATAGAGGCTGAGAGGAAGCAGGAGTGGAGCAAACAATACTGTTAATTCTACTTTCACAACATCACTGAAATCTGCTTTTCCATGCCTTCCAAACTGCTACTTTGTTGATCCAAGCACTTATCCAATCCAGCTTGACTACGGAATCAGCCTTCTCACTTACCTCCCTGCCTTCTGTTTCTCCAAACTCCAGTCCATACTTCACTCTGCTACCCAGATCATTTTTGTACCAAAAAGTCCCTATTTCCCCACTCCTCAAGAACCTCCAGTGGTTTCCCATCCACCTCCTCATCAAACAGAAACTCTTTACCATCGGCTTTAAAGCACTCAGTCACCTTGCCCCCATCCTACCTTACTTACCTCACAGATTTCCCACTACAACCCAGCCTGCTTACTTCACTCCTCTAGCTCCAACCTGCTCACTCTATCTTGATCTTGTCTATCTAGCTGCTGACCCCTGATCCACATTCTACTTCTGGCCTGGAACTCCCTCCCCCTTCATATCTGATAGACCATAATTCTTCCCACCTTCAAATCCTTATTAAAATCACATCTCCTCCGAGAGGCCTTCGCTGACTAAGCCCTCATTTCGCCTACTCCCTCTTCCTTCTGCATCACCCTTGCACTTGGATTCACACCCCCTGCCTCAACCTCACAGACTTACATGTGTATGCATTCGTACATGTACATAGTCATATATATATATATATGCATTCATGATTTATTTTAATGCCTGTCTCCCCCTCTAGACAATAAACTCTTGTGGGTAGGGAACCTGTTTACCAACTCTTTCATACTGTACTCTCCCTAGTGCTTAGTACAGTGCTCTACCCACCTTCCCAGTTCACCCAGGTTGCCTCTGTGTGTCCATACAGTCCTGAAGAGGATTCCTTTTCCCTTTTCTCCTGGCCTCCTTCCTTTTCTCCTACCAGGGAAGAAAGTAACTGTCTACAGACACATCTCCAGCCTTCCCTAAGCCCTCCTGCTTTCTTTTCCCATTCCCTTCTCCATCACCCTGACTTGCTCCCTTTATTCATCCCCCCTCACAGCCCCACAGCACTTTGGTACATATCTGTAATTTTTATTTATTTATATTAATGTCTTATCTCTACAGCTAGACTGTAAGCTCATGGTTGGCAGGGGATGTGTCTGTTTATTGTTATACTGTACTTTCCCAAATGCTTAGTTCCATGCTCTGCACACAATAAACGCTCAATAAATATGACTGACTGACTAGTCCCTCTGCACATCCTCAGCAGGACAAATATTTATTAATTAGATTCTTGAGAATGACAGGGTTTTCTTTTATCCAAACAGCATCCTTGTCACACTGATATAGTAGAGTCCTTTCAAGAATTCTCAGATTTCCACATCTTGCCGTAAATGTATAGTTCGTGGTTTTAGATCCTAGACAATTATTAATAGAGCTTTTCCCTTGAACGCAAAGAAAGGGAATTTTCAAACCCCTGTAAATGAGGGTGGGGAAAACTACAGTGACAGTTAACTACATGTTTATCATCGTAGCAGACTGTAAGCTCCTAGAGGAGCTTACATAATTTATTATCTTATCTTTTGCTTCTGGTGCTCTCTCTTCAAAAGTAGTAGTGGCAGCAATAGCATGAATTGAGTGCCCAATTAGTAAGGATCACTGTACTAGGCAACTGGGAAGTGCAGAATTAAGAAGTGACACATTCCCTGTCCAAAAGGAGCTTACTCTTTAATGGAAAAGACAAAAATAAAAACATTTACAACTAGAGAAGTCAAAAATAAATACAAAAAGTAAATACCTAGACATTAGTGCTAAGAAGATGTAAACAGGTTCCCAAGTGTGCTTAGTACAGTAAAGCGCTCTGCACACCTAAACAAGGAACTCAATTAATACACTGATTGACTGCAGGGAACACTTTCCTTAAGAAGAGAGAGAAGAGGGGGTAAGGTTTACAAATAGACCCCTTGCTTCTGTCACCCCCCAAAGCAGCTGTTTAAAGCTCCTTGACATCTTGGGCTCCAGGCCAATGGGAAGGTAAATTCTTAGCTCTGCCTCCCCACCCATGTCTGATATGCCCTGAACTCCCAGTCAGGCAGAGACTCAGTTATTGCTGTTCTGGAATTTTGTGGGGGTAGAAAAAAGCATTTCAGTCATTCCCATTAACAGCAACAATAGAGCAGCAGTTGCGAATGAAGTCATAGCTTTTGGATTAGTAGCAAAGACCCCCACAGCTCAGATTTCTCTGGGAAACTCTCCCTCTCGTCACATTCTCACTAACTCAGTTCGGTGGCAATAAGGTGACCACTGAGAGGCTCTTACGCTTCGCACCAAGTGACTCATGGGACCATGCAAAAAGTCGATCTGGGAACGGCGTCAGTTGAGGAGTTGGGCTGGGAGCACACGCGTGTCTAATCACCGTACAAAAGTGCCTTGAGATTACTCAGGAGGAGCCTCTTTGGAGGTGAAAAACAAAAGCGCTCCCTGATCTTGATTTTTCAGCTCAGATACTGACCGTAACAGCAGAGTCCCAAAATCATTCTGACCGCAGGGGTTTTATATAGGACATGTCAGAAGAGTCACCACAGAGATAACTGGTGACTTAAATGCAGAACAATCTTGTTTTCGGATCCTTCAAAATCAATTCTTCGAAGTGTTTTGAGGCACAATTCAGGGTTGGATTGTTCACCCATTAGCAGGGAACATGAATGAGAAACAGAGGTTTTACCCCTCTTAATAGATCAGTTCTGTTCCCCCACTGCCCCTAGGCTCACACTTTTCACTCTTCCTAAGCTAACCTTCTTCCTGTGCCTGACTCTCATCTCTCCCAACTCTGCTCCTTTCCATTAACCTTTCCCCTGCTTGAAACTTCCTACACACCTCAAATCTGCCGATTCACACCATGCCCCATCTTCAAAACCCTCCTGAAATTCCACTTCTTCAGAAGCTTTTGTCTCAACTTGTGTCCAGTGATCTAGGTCATGCTGCCCTTAGGACTTGTGTTCATATCAATCTACACATATACTACTATTCATGCATTTGGTTATTAGTTTTTCCATACTTTTGCTAGTACCAGTTATTCTTGCTTTTTTTTCTGCTCCCACCATAGTTAGACAATCTGTGTCTCCCCATTAGACTGTCAACTTTCGCAAGGCCAAAAACCACGTCTTTTGTTCTTATGGCACTCTCCCAGGATCTGAGTTTAGTGTTCTTCCACACAGTAGACAGTTAATATAATGAATAAATTTTAATTATGCCCTTTATTGAGTGCTTACTACGTGTTAAGTACTGAGTAAATATGAGATCAGAGGCAGTCCTTGACCTATGCAGGGTTTAGAGCCTGACATCCCCATTTTATAGATGAGCAAACTGAGTCTCAGAGAGGATAAGTGACTTATACTAAGTGTTAGAGTAGTTACAACATAACCAGTTTGGACACAGTCCCTGTCCCACACGGGGCATGCAGTCAAAGGCGGTGGGAGGACAGATATTGAATTTCCATTATACAGCTGGAGAAACTGAGGCACAGAGAGGTAAGTGTCAGAGCTCAGTCCTCTGACTTCCAAGAACTTCCTCTCCCCACTCGGCCATGCTGCCTACTTGTCTTTTTTAAATTTAAACAATGCAAAACAGAAAGAAAATCCCCACTAAACTGTTCAGTGACCTAAAACTGAATAATGCTTTTTTGAACACTTGCTAATATACTATATTTTAGTTTTCCACCAAAGTGCTTGTTCTGTGTCACTTTGCAAGCAACACAGCCATCCTCCCTCCTTATCTCCTCTGCTCTTTACCACTGTTCCCATCCACTTCCATTCCATTTTTCCCTTCTCCCCTCACTCCTCTTCCCTTACTCTCCCTTCCCCCGCTTTTCCACTCTTTACCCTTCTCCCATCTTTTCCCCATTCCCTCATTGTACCTTCTGTTTCCTTTCTCTTCCCCCTTCCCTTGGTCTTCTTTCCCTTTTCCTTTTCTTGCCCCTTCTCCCCTTATCTTCCCTTCCCTTTCCTTTTCCTCTCCCCTCATTTGTCCTATTTCCATTAGCAGCATAAGCTGTTGCTTTGTTGTAACTATGAAGCACAATAACATCAACACACTGATGTTATTTACCAACATGAACTAATAACATTACGTGCCACGTTGGGGGCATAGTTATCTAGCTTTTTGTATGCCAACTGCTGAAAGATCCTATTGCTTATAGGCCCATCAGGAGGTAGTCACTCTAAATCCATATCTATCCCAAATAAACCCATTGATTATGGCCCAATTAGGGGTGATTTTGATTACAGATGCTGTTCCCCACTGATGCCATTTTTCTAGTTAATAAAAAATAGAGCCAAAAATGTTTGCACCAATGAATAATTTATGTATTATTAGGAAAATTTGGTCTATGCAGTCAAGCTAGATAAAGTTCCATATCAAGAGTGAAGACTTATTTCTCTTGAAGAGAGGTATAGTGTGTGACTATCTGATTATATCTAATTATCCTATTGTCTCAACCAGTGATGTCTGAGCAATTCTCAATTGAATGGCAAATGGCTAGAAAAGTTCCCACTGTGGAGAAGCAACATGGCCCTGTGGAATGAGCTTGGGCTTGGGAGGCAGAAGGATCTGAGTTCTAAACCCAGCTCCGCCACCAGTCCTCTGTGTAACCTTGGGCAAGTCACTTCACTTCTCTGTGCCTTGGTTACCTCAACTGTAAAATGGGGATTAAGACCGTTAGCCCCTCGTGGTTACAGGGACTGTGTACAACCTGATTTGCCTGTACCTACCCCAGTGCTTAATACAGTGCCTTAACAAATAACATGATTATTATTATTGAAACACACAAGAACGGTCATGGCTCCTCTTTGGATTGTCCAGAAGGATGTGGAAGCATAACTTTGAAGATATCCCAAATGTTCTCTGCCTATCTTGATGGTTCTAAAGTGCTTTTTTTTTTATCTGTGCATGTTTCCTAGCTATTTATAGATTTAACACAGTAAGGTGGGTTTCACTGGTGATAGTTGCCATAGCTCCTATTACAAGACTGAGGAATGAGAAGAAGGGTGTATTATATTCAAAGATTTCAAACATCCTTGAGCTCTCAATTTCAACTGAACTTTCAATTTTACCTGCTCAAACTGTATGTTTTCCTGCATGAGATCTTGGACTTTTGGCACAACCTGAGCTTTTTAAAAAACAATTTGCTTATATTTAATGTTTTCTAGCTTATTTTTTGTTGTTTTTCTGAATAGGACAGGTGAAATGGCCAGAAAAATAAACAGGAAAAATGCAATATGATCCCTCTGCAGATAATACCTTATTCATGCATCCATGAATCACTTTCTTGTCCCTACTACTAGAAGGGTGAAAACAATTCTTACTTTTGGATTTGCATCAGTCTGTTATACTCAGATACCCCCAAATATACAAATATATTCCATGCCAGGAATATGCTAAAAAAAAATCCCATTATAGCGCGCACACACACACACAATTGGATAGATGAGACATAGACAGATGATACATAGCTAGATGATACATAGCTAGTGTACTTTCCACTAGAAAAAAAATCTCAACTGACGATGAAATTCACCCATGATCATGTCTTTGTGAGTGAAGAAACCAAGATGGAACTCATAACCTAAGCCATATTATACTCTTAAACTGGCTCTGCCTCGTAGTGTCCTGCTTGACGCTTACCATGCCTGATGTTATTTTTGCTTTTGCTTCCTAATCTCTAGATCTCTACAAAGCTTCTGCTTTAAAAGGGCCACCCCTTTCTTGATTGCTGTCGTTTCGCACAAATGACTCCCAGATTTTAGCAAGGATGCAGGATTGTCTGAGACTTTGGTTACTGGTCTTTAAAATGTTTCCTCTGCCCTATTCCTTGTTCATAGTAACTCAACATACCTCTGAGTTGCTCTGGAGCTGAGCCCTAAATGCTGCTTCCTCTTGTAGAAAAGAGGAGCAGCGTGGATCAGTGGAAAGAGCATGGGCTTTGGAGTCAGAGGTCATGGGTTCAAATCCCAGCTCCACCACTTAGCTGTGTGGCTTTGGGCAAGTCACTTCACTTCTCTGAGCCTCAGTTACCTCATCTGTAAAATGGGGATTGAGACTGTGAGCCCCACATGGGACAACCAGATCACCTTGTATCCCCCCAGCACTTAGAACAGTGCTTTGCACATAGTAAGAGCTTAATAAATGCCATTATTATTATTATTGTATCCTTTTTCTTTTCTCTCTTTTGAAAGTTTATTAGGTTTACCAGAAAAAGAAAAAATCATTGACACAATAAGAGATGAAGGGAAGATAAAGATCCACTCCAAAATACTCCACTGATCATTAGTATTTATTGAGTGCTTACTGTATGCAAAGCACTGTTCTAAGCAACTTGGAGGGATACAATAGAGTTTAATTTTAGTACTAACTCCTTCTCCTGCACCTTCTTATAAGTTCCTTGAGGGGAGGAAGCATGTCTCATAATCTACTGTGGCCTCCCAAGCTTTGCATACAGTAATACTCTTGATTTGATTGATTGCTTAAAAATATAAAAGTATGCTCTCAGTGTTCAACCGTATTAAAAACTAAAGTCCAAAACTGTAACTAGATTTACACCAGCAAATAATTTGACTATTTGAGGTTAAAAAACTTTCTACTTGGTTAATTGAGACCAAAAAATATATTTGTTTTGGACTGATTAATCCATATAATGTGCTACAGCAGCATATTCAGACTGGTTTTCCTAATAGCCCAAGATGACTTATCTATTTAGTTCACTGTTGTTTCAATTGGTAAAATGAAGTTTCCTACAGTATTGCTACCTACTATCAATCAATTAATCAATGATATTTACTGAGCACTTACTGTGTTCAGAGCACTGTACTAAGTGTATGGGAGAGTACAATACAACAGAGTTGGTAAAAATGTTCCCTTCCCACAAGAAGCTTACAGTTTAGAGGGTGAGAGAGACATTAATATGAATATAAACATTTCTGATATGAATTTAAGTGCTTTGGGGCTGAGGGTTGGGTAAATATCAAGTGTTTTAAGGGTACAGATATAAGAACACAGGTGAGACAGAAAGGAGAGGGAATAAAAGAAAGGACTAAACTGAGAAAACCTTTTAGAAAACATGTGATTTTTCTACACAGGATTTCTCTGAGATTTAGTGAGAGAAATATTTGCAAAGTATTTTGGATTCTTTGGGCTTCTAGGTAGAAGCAATAAATGAAACTGGAAATTGGCTTTAGAACATCCCTGCATTTAAGGCCAGAAAGCTAGGTTTAGCAAATGTCATTCTATTTCTGCTCATGATATAAACTACAATCTTCCCTCAGTCCCCAGTATTCCTGGAAGTGTTTCGGCACACTTTGTTGGGTTTTTTTTTCCAACTGGTTTATATTTGTCTTGGGCTGTTGTGCTTGCGGGACCACAAATGATTTTTAAGACTGTGATCTGTCTTTGGCAGAACTGGTATTCTCAGTTTGCCTCAGTGACTTAGCTACTTCTCTGTAGCATTATGGCCTATAGAGATTTAGGAAGCAAAATAAACTGGAGACTCTCAATAATTTCAAAACTATCAATCAAAATTCAATCTTAATAAGTCTTAAGGTGGGAGAAAGAGGGACTGTCTCTATATGTTGCCGATTTGTACTTCCCAAGCGCTCAGTACAGTGTTCTGCACACCATAAGCGCTCAATAAATACAATTGAATGTTTCAAGTCCTCATCTCTAAAAACAGTCCAGCAAACAGACCCTGCCTTACATGGTTTAGGAAGCTTGGGCTCCTTAAGTGTTCTCTAGATCGCTCAGCAAGGAACTTGAGTAAAGGACTCTTCATTTTGACCTTACTCTGGATGGAACCTGTGGGTCTTTCAAAAAAAAAAAAGGACAGGGAGAATGAACTCCAAGATCATTCCCCAGCCCTTTGTAAATAGAAGCAGTGCTGCCTACTGGATAGAGGTCCGAAACGGGAGTCAGAGGACCTGGGTTCTAACTCTGACACTGCCATTTGTCTCCTGGGTGACCTGGGGCAAGTTCCTTAATTTCTCTGTGCTTCAGTTCCCTCATCTATATAATGGGGATAAATAATAACAATAATAATAATAATAATGGTATTTTGTTAAGCGCTTACTATGTGCCAAGCACTGTTCTAAGTGCTGGGGTAAATACAAGGCAATCAGGGCTCACAGTCTTCATCCCCATTTTACAGATGAGGTAACTGAGGCACAGAGAAGCCCAAGGCCACACAGCAGACAAGTTGCAGAGTTAGTATTAGAACCCACAACTTCTGACTCCCAAACCTGTGCTCTTGTCACTAAACCACACTGCTTCTCTGATTAAGAGTGTGAGCCTCACATGGGACATGAACTGTGTCCAACCTAATTAGCTTGAATCTACCCTAGTGCTTAGGACCATACCTAGCATACAGTAAATACTTAATAAATACCATTATAAAATGGCTGATAAATTAAACGTAATAGCCTAGAAAAATTAAATACAGTAATTTCCATAAATCAGGTGCTTCCTGTCTAAATTATGACATCAGTATTCACACACACACACACACACACAACTCACAGTTTTTTGCAATGTAGAATGCTTACTTCTAAACACACCAGCATAGAGTTATAGGCACACCTGCTTCTCAGGGTGAAAGGAAAGGGAATGTGGGAATACCATTAAGGCTCTATTAGTAAACCTCAGATCAAATTTCCCCAGACAAAGCTGAGCTCCAAGTGTTCCCTATCAGCTGCGGGTCATCAAGCTGAACAACCAACACCCTACAAATAGTGGGAGTGAAAGGTGAGGGTTGGCATGCGTGGTGGAAGGGGCACGATCATTCCCAGGAATGACGTTAACTTGTTCAGACAGCCAGTGTCCTTGGGTTTTGTTAGAGTGAACAATAATTTGGTTTTGGACTTTGAAGTTTCAATAGGAACAGCTAATTCCCAGTGTGGTTGTTTCTGACTGGGCTTATTTTCTGCCTCAAGGTGAGGAAGAAGGTCCTGAAATGGAGGTCCTTTATTTGTCCTCTTGTTTCAATGTCTGCTCTGGAAACTCTCTAAGCACCCCAGCACACTGCCTTCAAGGATTTGCATTCTGTCTTCTAAGAGTGAGGCACAAGAAGGAGGCCGTTGCTTATTTCCACACTTCTTCTTCCTAGTTTCAGTGCTAATCTTATTATTTTTCCAGTGGACTTGCCCCTTGGGGAAAAGCTCTGAAAACAACCTGAGAAATTATGTTTAAAGAGTATTCATTCAATCGTATTTACTGAGCGCTTACTGTGTGCAGAGCACTGTACTAAGCGCTTGGGAAGTACAGGTTGGCAACATATAGAGGCGGTCCCTACCCAACAGTGGGCTCACAGTCTAGAAGACTGCAAAGGTATGCAAAGTCCTTATTCGTTCTCCCAACCTTGAGTTCCCTCCCTG
Organism: Tachyglossus aculeatus; assembly: GCF_015852505.1. Classification (NCBI taxonomy): domain Eukaryota; kingdom Metazoa; phylum Chordata; class Mammalia; order Monotremata; family Tachyglossidae; genus Tachyglossus; species Tachyglossus aculeatus. The sequence goes on from NC_052082.1 coordinate 33,017,177, forward strand.
GTCAATGCTCTCTGGATGACAATTTGTCCTGGTTTCACCAGGAATAAAGGAGCTGTGGAGTCCTGAGATGATGATTTTATTAAAATAAGGGAACATTGATAAAATCACCAGGTTATCAAAGAACAAGTCTCTTAAGACACTAGAAAAACACACTAGAGAAAAAGTAGCATCCAATGAGGGCTGAGGCTGTCTCTCACACCCATTTGGTTTTTTTCCATCTAACAGGGATGTGAATTCTAATCCTGAGACTGCCACTAGTTTTTTTGAGTGATCTCAGAGGGTTCACCTCTGAATCCTCTGTTGCTTCTGAGAACCAAACCTAGCACTGGTTACATGAGGCACCAGGATGTAATAGCTAATAATGTGATTATAAAATCCCAAATGAATGAGCTGTTATTCCTTAATGAAAGGCAGAGAGCATTAACACTGCTGGCCTCATTCTGTGGGACTCCTCTCGCCAAACTCTATTGAAATCTCTTTCTACCCTATTCTCATCGATGAATGCAATTAGTATGCTGTTTACTTCCTCTGCTTGGTCACAAGTGAATATATTAAGCCCAAACTTTATAGAACCCCAGTAAACACCCTCACCGTGATGCTACTACTAAAACAATGAGACTAAAAAAAAAATCTAGTTTCTAATGCCATAAAAACAGTTTTGTAGTCCATAAAATAAATTAGCATATCTAATTGTATAAAGAGAGTGAGTTCCAGTTTGGAGCTAATTGCCCTGTGGCTGATTTGCTGAGAAGAGGAGATTACTGGGAGAATGTTTTAGGTCCCTTAAATCTGCTACTTATTCTACATTTTGCATTTGAAATTGGGCTAATGGGTAGGTCCAATTCTCCTCCAAATAAAAGGATCTGTGACTAGAATAAGCCAATCAGAAAGTTTATATATTCATAAAGAAACTCTGGGTACACCAGTGAGGAAAGTAAAAATATCAATCAATTGAATCTATCAATCAACGGAATTTATTGAGCACTTAGCTCTGTGCAGTGGACTGTACTAAGGACTTGGGAGGGTACAAGACAACAGAGCTGGTAGACATGTACCCAGCCCATAAGGAGCTTACAGTCCAGAGGGGTCAACAGACATTAAAATAAATTATGATATGTACATAAGTGCTGAGGGGGAAAGAGTGTTTAAAGGGCACAGATTCAAGTGCTTAGGTGACACAGAAGGGAGAGGGAATAGGGAAGATGAGGGCTTAGTCGAGGCCTCTTGGAAGAGATGTTAATTTTATAAGGCTTTGAAGGTGGGGAGAGTGGTGGTTTGCTGTATACGAAGGTCAGGGAGTTCCAGGCCAGACGAGACTGTGGGCAAAGAGTTAGTGGTAAGGCAGATGAGACTGAGGTACAGTAAGCCAGTAGGCATTAGAGGAGCTGACTGTGCAGGTTGGGTTGTAGTAGTAAATCACGGGGTAAGTTGACAGTAAATCTCCAGTGGTGGCCTATCTACCTCCATATCAAAAAAACCCTCCTCAGCATTGGCTTTAAAACACTCAGTCACCTTGCCTCTCCTGCCTCACCTCGCTTCTCTCCTTCTACAACCCAACTCACGTACTTTGCTTCTCTTGTGCTAACTTTCTCACTGTGCCTCGATCTTGCCTGTCTCGCCTCTGACCTCCGGCCCACGCGCTGCCTCTGGCCTGGACCACCCTCCCTCCTCCAATCCGACAGACAATTACTCTCCCCACATTTAAAGCCTTATTAAAGGCACACCTCCTCCAAGAGGCCTTCCCAGACTAAGTCCCACTTTTCCACATCTCCCACTCCCTTCGCCATCTCCCTGACTTGCTCCCTTTGCTCTCCCCGCCACCTCCACCCAAGCCCCACAGCTCTTAGGTATAGATCTGCAATTTAATTTATTTGTATTGATGTCTGTGTCCACCCCCCCACACCCCACCCGCCAGACTATGAGCTCATTGTGGGCAGGGATTGTCACTGTCTATTGTTGTATTGTTCTTTCCCAAGCACTTAGTACTGTGTTCTGCACACGGTAAGCACTTAATAAATACGGTTAAACGAATGAATGAATGAATGCTTAAAAGTCTATATGGTAAGGCGTTTCTGTTTAATGCAGATTTGGTTGATCTGATTTGAGCGGCAGAGTGAACTAAGGATCGGAGAGGGGAGAGGCAGGTGGTGGAATAGGATGAGGGCTTGGATCAACAGAGTAGCACTTTGGATGGAGAGGAAAGGGAGGATTTTAGCAATGTTGCAAAGGTTGAACCAACAGGATTTAGTGAAAGAATGAATAAGTGGATTGAATGAAAGAGGTGAGTGGAGGATAATGCCAAGATTACAGGCTTGGGTGACAGGAAAGATAGTGGTGTCTACATTTATGGGGAAAAAAAGGGGGAGGACAGGGTTTAGGTGGAAAGGTGAGGAGTTCTGTTTTGGATATGTTTGAGTTGTGGAGGGACATCCAAATAGTGATGTCCTGAAGGCAAGAGGAAACATGAGAGTGTAGAGAAGGAGAGAGGTCAGGGATGGAGCGGTGAATTTGGGAATCATCCAATTTGCTTCTGGTTTGTGGGACATAAAGAGTTTGACTTGCTCGGATGGGAATAACACTACCCATGGAGCTTCTTGCTGAGTCTAATGAACATGTCTGCAAATTGATCCACCCTCATTGATGGGCTGAACCTGTCTTTCCAGTGTTAGCATGCATATGCCTTATGGCCATACCTTCTAGCAACTCCATTTTTTCTCTTCATTCCAGCAAATATTTGTTGTTGTAACTAAGGAAAAAGAAACTGGTTGGAAAACACTGATTTTCATGACATGAAAAGAAATGATTTCCTTTAACTATAAGATCCTTCTTTCTTAATGAAGTTGAATTCCTCCTCTGTATTGATTTTGGTTTATCAAATCTGTAATTTGAATATTTCTTTGCTTCTCTAAGGTACGTTCAAAGCTAATTGCTTGCCTGTGATCTATGTTAATGGAAATTTTTCCCTCCCTCATGTGTAGACTATAAGTTTGTCTCTAAAATAAGCTTGTTGTGGACAGGGAAGGTATCTGTTTATTGTTCTGCTGTACTCTCCCAAGTGCTTAATACAGTGCTCTGCACACAGTAGGCACTTCATAAATACAATTGAATGAATGAAATTTTTAATACAAACAAAGAATTGTGAGGTCATTGGGAATTTTCTCTGCTTTTCTCTTGTTTTCTGTTCAATTGACCAGTCAAACCAATCAATAGTATTTTGTGCAGAGAAATGCACTCAGGGTTTAGGAGAGTTCAATAGAATTAGTAGATGTGATCTCTGACCTCAGTTTACAATCTAGTGAGGGAGAGGGGCATTAAAATTAAATAGTCCTCTCTACTGTAAGCTCCTTGTGGGCGGGGAAAATGTCTACCAGCTCTATAATACCGTACTCTCCCAAGTACTTAGTACAGTGCTCTGTATACAGTAAATGCTCAATAAGTATGGATAATTGATTGATTAATAAAAATATGTACATAGGTATTATAGGAGTATGTGAACCCGAGTGTTTAAGGTAGTGTGGAAGTTCTGGAAAATGTAAACCTAATTTGGTGTTTTTCTCTCCTAGGAGGAGGTCACAGATTATGGGTACAATTGTCTATTCTGTAAATTGGTGACTAGAATTTTCAGAAAGCACAGCTCCATGTTTTTCCACATAGGTCCCCAAAACATTCCATATATCAATGGTCAGGTAACAGCATTTTGAATGCAGGAATTAGAAGATTAAACTGTAGAGCAAAAGGAATAAATGGTAGAACCTGACAGTGGCAAAGTGAAAAAGATTTTGCCATCTCTCTAATTTCCCCCATCTATATTCTATCTCAAATTACCATATATCATCTAATTTACTCTGCATGACTCTGGAGTACAATTCTGAAGGAAATGATCTTTGGAGAAATAAGTATAACTTTATGTGTTTGTAGAATGTAATTGTAGGTATTGTCACTGTCACTAATGACCACCTTGAGTGAAACTCTCGCTTTGTGTAATACGCAAATTTGAAAATTCCAGCTATGTCAGGAAAATAATCTTTTCCTTATTTTTTTTTTCCATGTTAGCTTGAAGAACAGTATGTGTATTTTACTACTAATGAATCTAGTTTGGGGAAACAGAGAGGGACTCACAGATATAAGTAGTCAACTGCTTTCATTTTAAATTAGAATAAAAGACCTCTAATCCTGGTTTCATTATGCTTCCTCCCTCTATTTGTCCTCTTTCTGGTGACACCTCTGCATTTGGATATGTACCCCTCGAGCATTCATTCATTTCTTCCAACTGTATTTAGTGAGAGCTCATTGTGTACAAGCACTGTACTAAACTCTGGGTAGATAGAAGATAATCAGCCCACACGAAGCTCAGAGTCTAATGGGGAGAGAGAACGGATCTCGAATCCCTATTTTATACAGATAAGGAAACTAAGTCACAGATACATTTAACCCTAGATTCAATATTAGAGCCATTAATCAATTCCCTTCTGATTTATTTCATGATGCAAAAATATTGGAAAACTGCTATTGCAATTTTTTGGTCCAAGTGTGATGTACTGAATAAGTTAATGCAATCTAGACTTAAAAAGCATTCATTTGAATTGAACTGTAGTCGATTGTATGTTTTGGCCAATTTTCTTTTAGGACCACTATCGACAAAGCTGACTTCCCATCTGCTTAATTCCACTTAACTAATTAATTATGGTACTTGGTAAGCACTTACTATGTGCCAAACACTGTTCTAAGATCTGGGGTATATCAGATTGGGCACAGTCCCACATGGGGCTCACACTCTTAAACCTCACTTTACAGATGAGGTAATGGAGGACCAGTGAAGTAAAGTGACTTGTCCAAGGTCACACAACAGACATGTAGAGGAGTGGAATTAGAGCCCAGGTCCTTCTGACTCCCAGGCCAGTGGTCTATCCACTAAGTCACGCTGCTTCCCAACATGAGACACTTCCATCTCACCTAAGCACTTGGGTATTCAATCTCCCCACAGTACCTCATAACACTAGTATACCTCTCTTTAAACCCCGATTCTTCCCTTACTTGTAATTTATTGTAGTGTCTTTCTCCCCTTCTGGATTGTAAGATGCTTGATTCTCCCAAGTGCTCAGTACAGTGGTCTCCACAGATCAATAAGTATTGTTGACTGATTGGAATGTAATTTATTAACTGATAGAATGGAAGGGCTAGAAGGCACCTTGAGAGTTTCTCTAAATCTACACCCTCAAGCCCTTTCCCAGTTGTTTTTAGGCAGGGCAGCCTAAAGGATCATAGCCTCAGATAAAAATCATAATCATAACAATTGTATTTATTGAGCGCTTACTGTGTGCAGCACATTATACTGAGTGCTTGGGAAAATACAGTATAACACTATAACAGATATGTCCCCTGTCCACAATGAACTTAAAAATCCCACCTCCTCCCTTTTCCCAATTACCATCTCAACACTTGAGGGTCACCTCTGCCCTTACCCCCTCACTATCCCCCACAGCATGTTTTGCGTATGTTAACTACTGACTCTACTGTTTTAATAATGATGATGGCATTTGTTAAACATTATGTGTGAAGCACTGTTCTAAGCGCTGGGGTGGATACAAAGTGATCAGGTTATCCTATGTGGGGCTCACAGTCTTAATCCCCATTTTACGGATGAGGTAACAGGCCCAGAGAAGTTAAGTGACTTGACCAAAGTCACATAGCGGACAAGCGGCGGAGCCGGAATTAGAACCCATGACCTCTGACTCCCAAGCCAGTGCTCTTTCTACTGAGTTTTAATGTTTACTCATCCACAAATCCATCTTTCCGTTCTCTTTTCACCACAATTTATGAATTATTTTGCATCTGCTGCCCCACAAAATTGTAAACTCTCTGAGGGCAGGGAGCAGATCTTCTAACCCCTGTGCTCTTCCAAAGGTACAGTGCTGTGCACACAGTAGAACATGAGCCCCATGTGGGATAGGGATAACGTCTGATCTGATTTGCACTGGAGGTACCCTAGCACTTAGCACAGTGCTTGGTACACAGGAAGCATTTAATAAATATTTGCACACCACAGGTGCTCAAGAAATGCAACTGATGGATTGATGACACAAGCCCACAATCTCACAGCCAGAAATCCTGGTCTGCTTAGGCTGAAACCAGCGGCTCTCATCAGTCCCCCTAAAGTTAACAACAAAAAGGACTAATTGCAGGCTGCCTTTCTTTGGATTGACAATAAGCCCCTTCACGGTTGCCCCATTAAGAACCATGTGGCATGGGGTTTTTGTCTTTTCAAACAGGCCTGGGTTTTACCCTGGGAGGCTTGGTCTGGGTCTGAGTGATTTCGGAGCTACGAGAAACTAGTTTTCTAAACGCACTAGCTTGGGGGACTAGGCAAAAAGGAAATCGGGCAACAGGCTGAAAAGAAATACAGTGCACTCTACCTCTTCTTTCTCTCCCCTTTTTTGTTTGGTTTCAATGAGAGAAACACCTGGATGCATTTTCCGGGGCAGGTGCGTGGTGGGTTCCTTCGGCCAAGGGAGCAAGAGAGCACTAGAAAGAGGTCAATCTGAGGAAAAGAGGGAGGGGAAGGGCTCATAAACAGGAATGTGGCCACTGCAGCTTTGGCAGGACAAATAGAAAGAGTTTGTTGGTCTAATGATTTGTCAATACTATTTGCCAAGCTAGAAAATTCAAGGCTGCATGTTTCCATTCATAACTTACTCTCTCCAGTGGCTCAAAGCCTATTTTGGCCTCTAAGAGCTCTGTGGGTTGAGAAGATAAGAACCTATTACAATGCCAAACACACTTAGGGTTTGTAAAATATTTTGGTTCGTTTTTCAGAAGGGCCTTATTAAAAAAAAAATTCCAAACATTTTATGCTGGCTACTTTTTACTAGGAACATCTGCTAGATTAGGAGCTCTATGAATCCAGAAAATTCTTTCTATTCAGTAACAATACTGACAACAAGAATTTTGGAATTTATTAAGTGCTTACTATGTGTCAAGGACTGTACTAAGTGTTGGGGTAGATATAAGACAATAAATCAATCAATCAACAGTATTTACTGAATGCCTATTCTGCATAGAAGCAGCATGATCAATTGAATAGATGAAGGGCCTGAGAATTAGAAGGACCTGGGTTATACTTCTGACACCAAGACTTGTCTGCTGTGTGACTTTGGGCAAGTCACTTCACTTCTCTGTACCTAAATTACCTCATCTGTCAGATGGGGATTAAGACTGGGACCCCCATTTGGGACAGGAACTGTGTCCAACCCCATTTGCTTGTATCAATCTTAGCACTAAATACAGTGCCTAGCACATAGTAAGTGCTGAACAAATGCCATTATTATTATTATTATTATTACTATTATTATATTCATTCATTTAATCATATTTATTGAGTGCTTACTGTGTGCAGAGCACTGTACTAAGAGCTTGGGAAGTACAAGTTAGCAACATATTGAGATGGTCCCTACCCAACAGCGAGCTCAGAGTCTAGAAGGGGGAGACAGACAACAAAACAAAACATAATAACAAAATAAAATAAATAGAATAGTAAATATGTACAAGTAATATAAATAGAGTAATAAATCTGTACAAACATATATACAGGTGCTGTGGGGAGGGGAAAGAGGTGGGGGGGATGGGGGATAGGGAGAGGAATGGGGGGCTCAGTCTGGGAAGGCCTCCTGGAGGAGGTGACCTCTCAGTAGGGCTTTGAAGGGAGGAAGAGAGCTAGCTTGGTGAACGTGCAAAGGGAGGACATTCCAGGCCAGGGGGAGGACATGGGCTGGGGTTCGACGGCGGGACAGGCGAGAACGAGGCCCAGTGAGGAGATTAGCGGCAGAGGAGCGGAGGGTGTGGGCTGGGTTGGAGAAGGAAAGAAGGGAGGAGAGGTAGGAGGGGATGAGGTGATGGAGAGCCTTGAAGCCAAGAGTGAGGAGTTTTTGCCTGATGCGTAGGTTGATTGGTAGCCATTGGAGATTTTTGAGGAGGAGAGTAACATGCCCAGAGCGTTTCTGCACAGAGATGATCTGGGCAGCAGCGTGAAGTATAGACTGAAGTGGGGAGAGACAGGAGGATGGGAGATCAGAGAGGATGCAGTAATCCAGTCGGGATAGGATGAGAGATTGAACCAGTAGGGTAGTGGTTTGGATGGAGAGGAAAGGGCGGAACTTGGTGATGTTGCAGAGGTGAGAGTAGCAGTTTTTGGTGATGGATTGGATGTGAGGGGTGAACGAGAGAGCAGAGTCGAGGATGACACCAAGGTTGCAGGCTTGTGAGACTGGAAGGATGGTAGTGTCGTCAACAGTGATGGGAAAGTCAGGGAGAGGGCAGGGTTTGGGAGGGAAGATAAGGAGTTCAGTCTTGGACATACTGAGTTTTAGATGGCAGGCAGACATCCAGATGGAGATGTCTTGAAGGCAGGAGAAGACACGAGCCTGAAGGTAGGGAGAAAGAGCAGGGGCAGAGATGTAGATTTGGGTGTCATCAGCGTAGAGATGATAGTTGAGTGAGTGTAGATCGAGAACAGAAGGGGACCAAGAACTGAACCTTGAGGAACCCCTACAGTAAGGGGATGTGAGGGGGAGGAGGAGCCCACAAAAGAGACTGAGAATGAACATCCAGAGAGATAAGAGGAGAACCAGGAAAAGACTATATCCTTAGGAGAGCAGAATAGAAGAAAGCAAAATCTTGGCCTACATTCTACACTTAAACAGCAGTTTGATTCATCACTAAAAACTCTGATATCAATCAATCAATTGAACAACGGTAATTACTGAGCCCTTTCTGGATGAAGAGCACTGCTCTAAGCTCTTGGGAACATAAAATAGTTGGTAGCAAGATTCCTGCCACAAGGAGTTTACAGTCCTTGTAAAATGAAGTAAATGAAGTAAAATGAGAAGCAGCATGGCTCAGTGGAAAGAGCACGGGCTTTGGAGTCAGAGGTCATGGGTTCAAATCCCGGCTCTGCCAATTATCAGCTGAGTGACTTTGGGCAAGTCACTTAACTTCTCTGTGCCTCAGTTCCCTCATCTGTAAAATGGGTATTAAGACTGTGAGCCCCCTGAGGGACAACCTGATCACCTCGTAACCTCCCCAGTGCTTAGAACAGAGCTTTGCACATAGTAAGCGCTTAATAAATACCATTATTATTATTATTAAGTGGAATAGAGGAACAAAGTACTAAATCAGTAATGTGAATAGTAATAGTAATAATAATTATTATGGTATTTGTTAAACGCTTACCATGTGCCAGGCACTGTGCTAAGCTCTGGCCCCAAATTGAAATTTTGGTACCATGCAATACATCTCTTTCGCTTGTTTTTATTCAAGCATCTCTTTATGCATCAAGAAAATAAGAACATCTTGGGGTCTAATTAATAAGCCATTTCAATTCTGTTAATTTTTGACTATGTCTTCATAAATTAAAACAACACATTACTCAAAGGGGTCAGTCTTTCAAATCAACGTGACTATTCTATTGTTCTGATTTTTAACAGCAGGTTTTCTTTGTGCTTGCCATGTTAAGACTGCACTAAAATAATGCAAATTAAGAATAACTAAGACACTGGCTTCTTGTCTAAAGTGTCGCTGACAGAAGTAGCAATTGTTCTTTTGTGGTAGGGGCCACCCTCTAAAGAGTTAAAGGAAGGTGATCCAAAGGGGTTAGGCAATCTTGAAAGGGAATAATAAATGTGACACTCTCCCACTATCAGTAGCAAATATTTGAGCTTATCAAATAACGGAGGAAGTAGTTTAGTTACAAATAAACCAATCTCTCATAAAACAAGTCTTCACCCAGGGTAATTTCATTGAACTGGAGACAGCTAGAGGCCACTCACAGGCAAGACTCCCACTCTATGTACACTTTATATCAGTCTCCCAGTGATTAATGGAGAGCTAGGAGGGAGGTTGGGTCTGGAACTCTGCTGAAAAACGGAGCTAAGCTTCATATCAGCAAAACAGCAATAAATTGCATTTCAGGATTATTGCTAGGAAGTGACTCACCCTCTGGGAACACAGCAAGATTCCTGCTCTCCCTCACCAGCCCTATCTGTCTGTCTTTCTGTCTGTCTGCCTGTCAGTCTCTCTCTTTCTCTCTCCATCGTGTCCTAGAAACTATAGTAGTTGTCACCACTTGGCATTTGCTTTGTAAAGAGGACAGCTATGCCCGTGGAAGGGGGAACTGGAATGGAACTCTTAAATCAACAAGGATCTCCTGAGTGAAGGTACAAGATAGACTTGCCTTTTAATGCCTGTGGAATTTATTGGATGATTAGAAGGTACTTTTTTGAAAGCCAGAAAAAAGGAAAGGCATTAGTGATTTTTTCTTTCAAATGTTAATAGTATTAAGTGCCTCCAATTCTCTGTTTCAAAGATGCCCTTCAATATCAGTGAAATGCAGATGATTTAATAACTTTTTGTGGGGCAGGGTTCTAACATTTATATAACTCCCAATATATGAGTACTGCATGTACCTGCATTAAAAAAAAAACAAATATGGACAGAAACAAATGTTAATGGATAACCATTGCCCTCTTTTGCAATAAGAATAAGCCTATTTCCCATTTTTAGTGGCATTTATTAAGCACTTACCATGTGCAAAGCACTGTTCTAAGTGCTGGGGAGGTTGCGAGGCAATCAGGCTGTCCCACGGGGGGCTCACAGTCTCAATCCCCATTTTACAGATGAGGGAACTGAGGCACAGAGAAGTGACTTGCCCAAAGTCACACAGCTGATAATTATCAGAGGTGGAATTTGAACCCATGACCTCTGACTCCAAACCCCGTGTTCTTTCCACTTAGCCACACTGCTTCTCTTCCTGTAAGCACACTGTATATCATATTTGTAGAAATGTTTAATTTTGCCTAAAATTCAACCATTTTCAAACTTGATATTTTTATGGTATTTGTTCAGCACTTACTATGTGCCAGGCAGTAAACACTGCGGTAGATACAAGCTAATCAGGTTGGACCCGGCTTCTCATGGAGCTCATAGTTTAATCCCCATTTTGCAGATAATATAAACTGAGGCACAGAGAAGTCAAATGACACGCTCAAGGTCACGCAACAGATATGTGGAAAATAATTAAGTTCTGGGATAAAGGGTCATCTGAGCTGTTCTAGGAAGTGAATTTTCCACAGATCCCAGTACAACACAGGTGGAATAACTCCAGCTTCGCCATCCCACAGATGCGCCTAATACTATTCATTTTCATTCCAAATATCTGAATCCAACCATCCACATTGGCGATTAGCCTCCACTGTCCATTCTGTGTGGTTAAAGTGACATTCAGCCTACTTTCTTCATTCTCACTCTATTTCTCTTCTCTTTCATCTTTTAGAACCAACACTGAAAACCTCTTGGGGAAAAAGCAGGATTTCCAGAATTAAATTTGATTTTGAGTTCTTTCCAGGGCTCCAAAATCTAATGTAAAGAGAAAGAATCACTCTGCTTCCCAACTCCTACGCAAAATAAACGGTAGAAACAATGCTTCTGTATTTTGCTTGCATGATTGAGGAAAAAAAATGAATGAGTTGAGCAAGTAATAGTAATAATAATGGTATTTGTTAAGTGCTTACTTTATGCCAAGCGCTGTTCTGAGCGCTGGAGTAGATACAAGGTAATCAGGTTGTCCCATGTGGGGCTCTCAATTTTAATCCCCATTTTTACAGATGAGGTAACTGAGGCACAGAGAAGTTAAGTGGCTTGCCCAAGATCTCACAGCAGACAAGTGGCAGAGCTGGAGCAGTGAGGCTTAGTGGGAAGGGCACAGCCTTGAGAGTCGGCGGTCATGGGTTCTAATTTTGCCTCCGCCACTTGCCAGCTGTGTGACTTTGGGCAAGTCACTTCACTTCTCTGGGCCTCCGTTCCTTCATCTGTAAAATGGGGATTAAGGCTGTGAGCCCCACGTGGGACAACCTGATAACCTTGTATCTCCCGCAGTGCTTAGAACAGTGCTTGGCACATAGTAAGCACTTAAATACTACCATCATCATCTGACGTCCAGCCCATCCTCTTTCCACTAAGCCACGCTGCTTCTCAGTACAGATAGCTATGGCCCTGGAAGCAAATTGAGAAGATGGTGCGTTTCTGGTGTATGGCAGCTCTGTCTTCAAGGACAATGTAGTGCAAGGGTTAAAAATCCACAGCAACTCTCAATTCGCTGTAGCTGGGGGTGGGGGAAGAGAGCAGAGAAGGGGTGACTGTCTGGAGACAGGACAGCAGAACACTAGAGTCTGTACTGCTTGCTCAGGAAGCATTTAGATTAGCTTGTTTCCAGATATATTTCCTCCAAATTGAATTTATTTTTGGCCCCTATCAGACTCATTTTACGAAGGGAGAAAACAGCTGCCACTTGGAATACGATCTAGACCGGCCAAGATAAATAATGACTTTCAAGAAAGGAGTTTAAAATCATTCAAAAGGATTTTTCGAACTTTAAGGTTTGTTACCCTTAAAGTCAAATTTTTTTTTCTTGCTAGTAGCTTACTTCTGAGAACCTAAATGTGATTGGAGTTCAGATAGTTGCTTGACTGCTCTGGTCCTAGGTAAGGATATTTAGCAAGCTAGAAAATTTGAAATTGGAAAGAAGTTAACACCAATGTTTGAATTTCTCTCTTTACACTGTTGAATTTCTTTTTCTTTCTTTTTTTTTTTTTTTCAATTTAGTGGTAGCCCCAGGCCCAGAAAGAATCTTGGGATAAAAGAGCCAGGGATTTGGTCTGATTGAGAAGAGCTAAATGACCATTTTTCCCCACTGTCTCTTCAAAAAGCTGGATGAAAGTAGAGATGTCGAAAGTCCATATGTTTAACTAGAACTCAGTCAAGCCTCAGGAAATCTGCAAACCGAAAGTTAAGCCCCTCACTGACCTTGTGTTCTTGAAATTTACATTTAGAAACCTTCTCCAACAACTAACTGTTGGATTGTACTTTTCCAAGCAGTTAGTACAGAGCACTGCACCCAGTAAGAGCTCAATAAATACAATTTGGGGGTAGATTCAGCGGGAGCTTTTAGAAAAAAACATCCAGACCGATTAGGGAAACAAACACATCTAAAGAGTGAGACTGAATAAAATGAAATCTTTCCAAGTTTTATAGCAATTTTTTCCCTCCCTCCCCCACAGTGTGCCAGCGTTATCTTTAGCAATTTGGGCAGGAATGTAGGAGGTAATTAGTAAAACCACTCAACTCAACTATTTCAATTTGTTATTCTGCCTCTCTGAAAAACCTTCTCAGAACCAGTTGCTACCCCACCCTATTACACTGACCCTAATATACCTTCTCTACTACGGACACATCAATCATTCAATGGCATTTATTAAGCACTTACTGTGAGCAAAGGAATGTATTAAGCCCTTGGAGCAATATAACAGAGTTTGTGGACATGTTTCCTACCCACAAGGAACTTAGAGTCTAGAGGGGGAAAAGGACAATAAAATAAATTACAGACATGTGCTGGGCTGTGGAGCTGGGGGTGGAGTGTATATCAAGTGTCTGTTATATTGTCGTGTTGTACTTTCCCAAGTGCTTGGTGAAATGTCCTGAACGCAGTAAATGTTCAATAAATATGACTGATTGATTGCTGAAAGTGTAGCGATCCCAATGCATAGGCAAATTGCCTCCTCTAGACAGTAAGCTCATTGTGGGCAGGGAACGTATAGTACTTGTTAAGTGCTTACTATGTGCCAGGTACTGCACTAAATGCTGGGGTGGATACAAGTAAATAGGGCTGTACACAGTCCCTGCCCCTTGTGGGGCTTACAGTGTCAAATCCCCATTTTACAAATGAGGTATCTGAGGCCCAGAGAAGTGAAGTGACTTGCCCGAGATCACACAGCGGACAAGTGGCAGAGCTGGATTGGAACCCGTGACTTTCTGATTCCCAGGCTCATGCTGCATCCACTGCACCATGCTGCTTCTCTACTTCTCATAAAATAGGAACCAAAATTGGACATTCGGTGGCAGACATCATTTTGATTGTTAATCAACAAATGATAACTGCAACTGTACCAGTTTTATTTCCTATTAACGGGGTCCTCTAACCCCCGAGTCCTGCAGTGCCTGGCTCTTCCCCATCCCTTCATTGGGCCCCTACCCAGTCAATACCATTTCAGCACATGCACTAAGCATGCATATGTGCATCATGTAAGGAAAGTTTTGATGTCACAGAAGAAAACAACAAACACTGACATGAGAATAGTTTTTTGCCTAAGCCCAAATTCCAAGTAAAAAATGTGGTCTAGTGGCTTGTTCATGGCCTGCGAGTCAGAAAAAGTTGGGTTCTTATCCTGGCTCTGCCACTTGTCTGCTATGTGACCTTGGGCAAGTCACTTCCCTTGTCTGGGCCTCAGTTACCTCATCTATCAAATGGGGATTAAGACTGTGAGCCGCCCCATGTAGGACAGGCATTGTGTCCAGCCCGATTTGCTGGCATCCATTTCAGTGCTTAAAACAGTGCCTGGCACATAGTAAGCACTTAACAAATATTACAATTATTATTATTACGTGCTTACTTTGTGCAGAACACTGTACTAAGGGCTGGGGAAAATACACAAGTGAAAATTAGACCTTGTCCCTATTCCTGGTTTTGGGGGGGGGGGGGAAGTGGGGAGGGAAATGGGGGTTTCACAATCGGAAGCACAAAGGAAATAAGCATAATACCCATGCATTATCATAAACGATTTATGCAATAGTTACATTGCTGATTTTAACATATCTGGTTCATCATACACTGCTTCAACTGTATATCCTGATCGTGTGCTTCTGGCTTTATTTCTTAGGACCAGAACTCAGATTAAAGTGGAAATACACTGTGGGAGTTCAATATCACTAAATTGCACCAGATTTCCATTACAAATAATAATAATGTTGGTATTTGTTAAATACTTACTATGTGCCAAGCACTGTTCTAAGCACTGGGGAGGATACAGGGTGATCTGGTTGTCCCATGTGGGGCTCACAATCTTAATCCCCATTTTACAGATGTGGTAACTAAGGCCCAGAGAAGTTAGGTGACTTGCCCAAGGTCACACCATGTGTTGAACCACAAGCCCGTTGTTGGGTAGGGACTATCTCTATATGTTGCCGAATTGTACTTTCCAAGCACTTAGTACAGTGCTCTGCACATAGTAAGCCCTCAATAAATGACTGAATGAATGAATGAACCTGCTCAGAAAATTCACACCTTAAAAGCTGGTACATGAAAGCATAATTGCCTCTTCTTAGTGCTAATATTAAAAAAGGTGATTTCTCTGGGGCAGTTTGTTGATAAATGCAGTATTTCCTCATTTAAAATAAAGAATGAGAAACCATGTTGCCTAATGGTTAGAGCATGAGCCTGGGAGTAGATGAACCTGGGTTCTAATCCTGTCTCAGCCACTATCTGCAGTGTGACCTTGGGCAAAGCATTTCACTTCTCTGGGCGTCAGTCACCTCATCTGTAAAATGGGGATTAAAACCGTGAATCCCATGTGCAACAGGGACTGTGTCCAATCTGATCAGCTTGTATATACTTCAGCGCTTAGAACACTGCCTGGCACAGAGTAAACATTTAATGAATGCCATAAAAAAGAAAGAAAGAGAGAGAGAAAGAAAGAGAGAGAGAGTGAGAAAGAGAGAAAGAGAAAGAAAGAAAGAAAGAAAGAAAGAAAGAGAAAGAGAGAAAGAGAGAGAGAAAGAGAGAGAGAGAAAGAGAGAGAGAGAAAGAGAGAGAGAGAAAGAGAGAGAGAAAGAGAGAGAAAGAGAGAAAAAGAAGAAAGAAAGAAAGAAAAAGAAAGAAAGAAAGAAAGAAAGAAAAAGAGAGAGAAAGAAGAAGGAAGGAAGGAAGGAAGAAAGGAAGAAAGGAAGAAAGAAAGAAAGAAAGAAAGAAAGAAAGAAAGAAAAAGAGAGAGAGAGAAAAAGAAAGGAAGGAAGGAAGAAAGGAAGAAAGGAAGAAAGGAAGAAAGGAAGAAAGAAAGAAAGGAAGAAAGAAAGAAAGAAAGAAAGAAAAGAATGTTGTGTAACTATATATTTGACCTTGGTAACCTATTAATGGGCCATGTGACTTTGATTAGAGTATGCCAACAATGATGATCACTGTGGTACTTGTTAGGCAACACTTACTATGTGTCAAACACTATACTAAGCACTGTGGTAGAAACAATAAAATCAGGCTGGAAATAGTCCATGTTCCTCATGGAGCTCAGAGTCCAAGAAGGATGGAGAACAGGTACTTAGCTCCTGTTTTGCAGATGGGGAAACTGAGACCCAGAGAACTTAAATAATTGACCGAAGATCATATAGCTAACAAGTGGAAGAGTCAGAATTAGAACCCAGGTCCTCTGAAGTCTAGGCCCATGTTCTTTCCATTAGTCCTTCTCTTAGTATACGCACATTTGTGTTTTTTTAAATGGTATTTGTTAAGCATGTACTATGCACCAGGCACTGTTCTTAGAACGAAGGTAGATACAAAGGAATTATGTCTCATGGGGCTCACAGTCTTAATCCCCATTTTACAGATGAGGTAACTGAGGCACAGAGAAGTTAAGTGATGTGCCCGAGGTGACATAGCAGACAAGTGGTGGAACAAGGTGATTATTCTGTTTAATTTCTTCATCCGAAAATGGGGATTAAATACCTACTTTACCTATTTAGACTGTGAACCGTATGTGGGAGAGGGACTTTGTCTGACCTGATTTTCCTATATTTACCCTAGCGCTTAGTATACTGTTTGGAACATAGTAAGTTTTTATCAAATGCAATTATAATTATTATTAAGTGCCTCTGCACACAGTAAATGCTCAATAATACCACTGATGATAATGCCACTTCTAATCAGCCTCAGGAGTACAAAAAACAATATAGTCAACTCAGATACTCTGTGTGTGTATATGAGTGTGCGGGTGAAGGCAGGAAGATAGGGTTTTTATTTAGCACGTACTCTGTGCAGAGCACTGTACCAAACGCTTGGGAGAGTGCAGTAAACATTGCCAGTAGACACAGTCCCAGCCCACAATGAGTTTACACTCTAAAGGGATACTCAGCTGACTTCTCTAAGTCCTCATAAAAATAAAGGAAAGCTAAATAGTGGTTAAAATGATGAAATTCTGCATCTGCTCTCATTTCTCTTTCACCTCCTGATGGAGTTAGCTTTACAGTGGGTAAGGAATCCATTAGAAGACAGCAGGGAGTTTGATTTTCTTCTGTTGATCTTATCATGCTAACTCTGGGGGAAAGGGCCATCACCTTGACCTTGTTTTGCCATAAAATGCCACAGGAATTATGCTCTTCAGCAACATTAATCTTCCTGAATTGCTTCATGGAAGTTCTCATGTGCTATTTCATTTACATCTGCCTTGATAAAACACAGATCTCTCGCTTTTTCTGGAATTAATTCTGAGTTTAATTAAAGCTCACGAGTTTGACAAGATATATATATTGAAAATTGGGATCCCCTGTCAGGTGTATTTCCTAGATTCTCTAACTCGAAGTATAAATAATTGGCCTACAGGCTCCACGTGAGATTTTACTGGTGTGTGGGTTCATAAGTTCAGCCAGTTACACCTTGCACATCATGTGTTTCAATCGATGGTATTTACTGAGTACTTACTCTGTGCAGAGCACTCTGCTAAACACTTTGGAGAGTACGAAGTAGAGAAGCAGCGTGGCTCAGTGGAAAGAGCATGGGCTTTGGAGTCAGAGGTCATGGGTTCAAATTCCGGCTCCGCCAATTAATAATAATAATGGCATTTGTTAAGCGCTTACTCTGTGCAAAGCACTGTTCTAAGCACTGGGGAGGTTACAAGGGGATCAGTTTGCCCCACAAGGGGCTCACAGTTTTAATCCCCATTTTTACAGATGAGGTAACTGAGGCCCAGAGAAGTGAAGTGACTTGCCCAAAGTCACACAGCTGACAGTTGGCAGAGTCAGGATTTGAACCCATGACCTCTGACTCCAAAGCCCGTTCTCTTTCCACTGAGCCATGCTGTTTCCCTGTGTTACTTTGGGCAAGTCACTTAACTTCTCTGTGACTCAGTTACCTCATCTGTAGAATGGGGTTTAAGACTGTGAGCCCCCGTGGCACAACCTGATCACCTTGTAACCTCCCCAGTGTTTAGAACAGTGCTTTGCACAAAGTAAGCACTAAATGAATCATTATCATTATTACCATAGTGTAAGAAGACATGATCCCTGCCCTCAAGGAGCTTATAATCTAGTGGAAGAGACAGACTTTATAGTACAGGTAGGGGAGGCAATAATAATAATAATGATGGCATTTATTAAGCGCTTACTATGTGCAAAGCACTGTTCTAAGCGCTTACCAACCAGTGGTAGAAGAGGCACTAGAACCCAGGTGTCCTGATAGCCAGGCAACACTTCTACAACACTTCCCAATCCTGTGATCCTGTCTTCTCCTACACTTCTTCAGCAGGCCTACCCTACCCTGGAAGCTGGAGGTGGGAGTAGGGTGGGGAGGGGGAAGAGAATGCTTCATTTGCAAAGAGGAAAGGCATTTAATTTCAAGATGAGTCAACAAAAATGTGTCTTTCTGAAGGAAGTGAATAACCTCAATGTGTCTCCCTTCATTCAGAATCAAGCCATTGTAACAACTGTCAGTCCATCGCTAATCTACACAACATGACTTTTCTGTCCTTAGGTGTTGGGTGTTTGGAAACATTTTTTCTCCACTGTTCTAATTTCTCCATTCCTCCTTTTATTTCAGAGCACATTTAGATGGCCAAGTTCACCTATGACCAAAACTCTTTCCGACCTGGCCGAAGCTACTAAGCAGTACTCAGATACAAAGCCGTCCTTTGGAAAACTAGTTGAAGAAAACCCAAATGCCCATGGATCAATCAAAAACCAATGGCATTTACTGAGCACTTATTATACCCCAAGCACAGTACTTTAGCACTTGGGAGAGTACAGTACAAAAGAAAGAGAAGACATGTTCCCTGCTCGAAATGAGAACAGTCTAGAGGGAAAATATGAGACACTTCACACATTTGCATTTCATCCTTGAACAAAGGCCATGCTAATCTTCTCTGTATCGTTCCAATTTGAGTATTTGTCCTGTTGAAGCGAGCACCATATTGCACAATAGAACTGGTTTACATCACCTCAAATAAACACTTCTGTCATCCTTCAAGCATGAATATATCCCAAGAAAAAGTTGGAATGATTTCACTTACATCTCTTCCCAAAGGCCTTTCCAGAATAAGCTCTCTGCCCCAGCTCCCTCTCCCTTCTGCAACATCTACGCACTTAAATATGTAACCTTTTGACTTCTATTTGCCTTACCCCCAACCCCACAGCATTTTTCATATTTTTAAATTATATATTATACATTATTTATCCATATGAATGTGTTTGCCCCTCTAGCTGGTCAGCTTGTATAGGCAGGGATTGTGTCTGCTAATTTTGTTATGTTGTACTTGCCCAAGTGCTTAGTAATAATAATAATAATAATAATGTTGGTATTTGTTAAGTGCTTACTAGGTGCGAAGCACTGTTCTAGGTGCTGGGGGGAATACAAGGTGATGAGGTTGTCCCACGTGGGGCTCACAGTCTTAATCCCCATTTTACAGATGAGGGAACTGAGGCACAGAGAAGCTAAGTGACTTGCCCAAGGTCACACAGCAGACATGTGGGGGAGGTGGGATTCAAACCCATGAACTCTGACTCCCAAACCCGCGCTCTTTCCACTGAGCCACACTGTAAAGTGCTCCGCACATAGTAAGTGCTCAAGAAATACTATTGATTGATTGGATTAAGATGGAAGTGATAATATTTCCACGCAGTAAACACATAATGCCTGCAGGGAAAGATGGGTGATTGAATTATTCTCATAGGGTCACATGAAGCTAAATGCTTAGAGCAAGGTCCTGGGAATCAGAAGGACTTGGGTTCTAATCCTGGCTCTGCCTCATGTCTGCTGTGTGACCTTGGGCAAGACACTTCACTTCTTTATGCCTCTGTTATCTGTAAAATAAGGATTAAGCCCCAGGTGGAACAGGGGCTGTGTCCAACCTGCTTAACTACCCCTATCGCTTAGAACAGTGCCCGTAAGTGCTTAACAAATACCATTAAATAAAGAACTTTGCCATATGATTTCTTTAATGTAATCCATCTCTTTCTTCCACTCTGGAACTGATTCTTGTTAACCCATACCTTCATTGAAATATATATATATATATATATATATATATAATATATATTTATATGCGTGTATGTGTGCATATACATATAAACACACGCGAATCCCTTTGGAAAAGCCCAAAGTATGCTTAGTACAGTAGACAGAGGAGAGACCCTAATCCCTCTTTGTTTCTCTGGAGTAGCACAGTAATCCAGACATCTGTTTTAGGGAGGTGGAGAGGGCAGGCAAGAACTAATCCTAGGGGTTAACCCATACAAATACAACCACTGTCATGATAAGTCAAATTTAGAGTCTAGCCATCCTGACAGCTGCTTCCTTTGGAAAGTCTTTTCTCTCTGGTCATGACAGTCATTGGTTTTAAGGAATGTAACCGTCTGTAACTCAAGAAGGTGATGTGTCAGATCAGTGATTGTTAGGCTATGGGGAACTGGTAAAGGGGAAAATACTGAGCTATGCAAGCATTAACAGGAGCTTTTCATTCATTCAGTCATATTTACTGAGCACTTACTGTGTGCAGAACACTATACTGAGCGTTTGGAAAGTACCATTTGACAACAATTTGGTCTCCTTACAAGAACTTGCTTTCTTCACTGCTTTTCGACTGATAGAAACACTGTGGGCAGAATTGAGGGGGGTGGGGGGAAGGGAGGGCATGTGTGTGTTTATGTTGTGGGAGGAGATGAACGAGAGCTGACCTTGTGGAGGGAGGTTGGGACCATCCACATTTGACAGTTATATTTGATTAAATTCAGTTTACATGGAATTCATCAGCAATTCAGTGCATATATATTCCCTTCCTATTAGAAAATCTACAGAAAATGTGATGTCAAAATAACTTTTTTTTTGCAATTTTCAACTTTCCGGACAACGTACTGCATTTAAATTCCAGTTTTGAAATATTAGTACAAAGCCCTTTTTCAGAATTTTCAGCTTTCAACAGGGACTGCAGCATGCTTGGAGGAAATCTGTGATGCTACCCTCCATGGGCTGCATGTTTACAGAAGCGTGATAGAACAGTTCTAGCTATTCCTTCTGCATTTCTAGCTCTCCTTCCAGTGACCCATTATGCGCTCTGATCATCCATGGATTGCACCAGGTTAATGAGGTATAATTTCCCTTTACAGAAGTGATGTTGTTGTTCTGCAAAGCTCACTGGTCCTAAACTTAATTATAAATTAGAGTAATTGCCACACAGAGAAGTGACAATCACCGGTCTGTAAGTGCCGGGATTTTACTAGATGGAAGTTAGTTAAACTGGTGATCAGCCAGTCTTCTGACACAGTGGCCATTTATCCTGAGGGTTTACAGAATTCAGGTCACCTTCTACATGTACTTCCTACACGAGATCCTTCCAACTTCTAGAAATAAATCCAACCTATTATCTCCCTTCTGAGCTGCAGCATTAGCTGTTCCAGAAATGGTATTTATTCTGTCAGAACTCCACCTCCCCTTCTTTTCCTGATTAGGTGTTCAGCCAATTATGCAGTAAATGCTATTCTGAGTTTGAGAATTGTGTCAGCCACTTGCCAGAAGGGAAAGCAGTGTGTTTTAGGGGAAAGAGCATGGGCCCGGGGCGGGGGTCGTCAGAGGACCTGGGTTCTAATTCTACTTCTGCCACTTGTCTGCTGTGTGCCCTTGGGAAAGTCACCTAACTTCTCTGTACCTCTGTTCCCTCACCTGAAAAATGGGGATTCGATACCTGTCCTCCCTTCTGTTTAGATTGAAGGATCTGATTATCTCATATCTACTCCAGCACTTACTACAGCATTTGGAACATAGTAAGCACTTTAATACTATTATTATTATTGAAGTAAATCAGAATGATTTCAGGATGGAAGTGACTTTCAAATTCTGGACAACATCCTAAGGATAGATAGGAAGGAAAGGGTTTTTTTTGTTGTTTTTTTACCTAGACTGAGAGCCCTATATGGCACTGAATCCAATCCGATCATCTTTTATTTATTTTAGTACTTATAAGAGTCCTTGGCACATAGTAAGCACTTAGCAGACATAATTATTTTTTATTAAGACAGGGATACTTGGTCTTGTTTGAAAGCATAGGGTAAGGAGATAATATATTCTTAATGTCATCTGTCTTTAAAAGATAATTCAACCTGTTAATGTATATATGACTTGTTTCAAGTATTTCATAGTTCTTTTTAGTAATTCATTGGTATCCAAAAGTACACTCAAATTGGGCATCTTTAACTGGTTTTCATTTCCTTCTTAAGCATGTCAAACCTGCCAATAGTAATAAGCCCATACCATTATAATAAATAGTATTTATTAAGTGCTTACTATGTGCCAAGCACTGTTCTGATCACTGGAGTAGATAGAAGGCTATCAGGTTGGACACACTCCCAGTTCCACATGGACTCATAGTCTAGGTAGGAGGAAATAGGATTTAACCTCCAGTTAACAGATGAGGAAACTGAGACACAGAAGTTAAGTGACTTGCCCAAGGTTACCCAGCAGACAAGTGGCAGAGCTGGAATTAGAAGTGAATTCCTCTGACTCCCAGGCCCAAAAAATAAAGACGATCCATTTTTCCTTTGGGTAATTAGCAGGTGGTAGATGGCTGCAATGGGATAATAATAATAATGATGGCATTTATTAAGCGCTTTCTATATGCAAAGCACTGTTCTAAGCACTGGGGAGGTTACAAAGTGATCAGGTTGTTACACGGGGGGCTCACAGTCTATAAATCCCCAATTTATAGATGAGGTAACTGAGGCACAGAGAAGTTGTGACATGCCCAAAGTCACACAGCTGACAATTGGCAAAGTAGAGATCATGACCTCTGATTCCAAGGCCCATGCTCTTTCCACTGAGCCATGCTGCTTCTCTCATCATTAATAGCAACAGCAGTAGCAGGATCTCATCATTAACAGCAACAATTTAACAATTCATTAAGCTCACCACAAGTATCGCTGCCTTTCATTCTCTAAGATGTTGATGTCGACACTAAGATCATAACCATGCATGTGGGTGTGACAAAATATGTAGAGCCCAAAATCCTACATGGGATGCATATAATGGTTACCCTTCGATAAACTGATGAATTTGCAACTTGTAATGCCAATTTCATTAGTATCTCCTCTCCTGATTAGCCCATTTTAGGTTGTCTTTTCTACTACTGCCACCTCCTAGCAATCTACCACCATACCACATTTTGCCCTCTTCACTTTAAGCTCACTGTGGGCAGGGAATGTGTCTACCAACTCTATTGTATTGTACTCTTCCAAGTGCTTAATACAATGTTCTGTGCACAATAAGCACTTAGTAATTGCCGACAACATCCCAAGGATAGATAGGAAGGAAAGTTTTTTTTGTTTTGTTTTTTACATAGACTGAAAGCTCTGAGATGTGGCAGAAATAATAAGCACCAATGATTGACTTTTTAAGCTTGAGTTTCCCTATATCTATCCTTCCCACTTGTACAGGTAAGTCCTTTTCTGTTCAGCATAAAGCAACTATTTGGGTTACGGCTACTCATCTATTCTTCTCACTGTCCTACTCAACTGAACTAGATTGAAATGAAGCATTGCCTCAGTGATGGTTTTAATTCATCAATGTTGGTCTTAATTGTAATAATAATGATATTTGTCTAGCACTTACTATGGTCCAAGCTTTGTACTAAGTGCTGGGATAAATACAAGATAAAATCAGGTCAGACACAGATTCCGTTCCATGGGAGTCTCACAATCTAGGAAGGAAAACTGGTATTTCATTCCCATTGTACAGATGAGACACTGCGGCATAGAGAAGTTAAATGATCTGCCCAAGCAGAAATAGCGCACGAGTATGTAAAGACAAAGCAACAGATGAACACAAGGTCACTGCTTCCTTTTCTCCTTTTTACTGTTGCCAAAGGAAGGCATGGTTTGATCTCAATTAGGAGGTGTTTGAACTACCTCCCTAGTTAACCCATAGTAGATTGCAGTGGATATGCAAGGACAGAATCAATAATTCCATCAGTGGTATTTGTGGAGTGTTTGCTTGGTGTAGATCACTGTGTTAAATGCTTGGGAAAATATGTGAGGTAGGGACTGGGTCTGACCTGAATAAATTTTATCTATCCCGGGACTTAGAGCAGTGCTTGGCACATAGAAAGTGCATAGAGAGCGTTTAACCAGTACAATTACTATTATTAGAATATAACAGAGTTGGTAGGTGTTTTCTGTCCACAAGGAGCATACAGTCTAGAGGGGAAGACACTGCTCACTACTGAAAATCGACCTTCAACGAGAGAGAAAGAGGAGCTACACAGATTCATATTGGATCCATAGCAACAATATTGTAAGAAAACTATATTAAGAATTAAACTTCTTCCACTCGGGTTTCTCATAAATTCAGATGGAAATTCCTTGGTTTGTCATCTCTCCTATAATGCCTCATAACATTTGGTAAAGACCTAGGCCCCTATAGGTTCTCGATTAATATGAGTGGAATCGAATAGAATTGAACCAAATGCACGAATCACCTGGCATTTCCCTTTTAAAATCCAGTGAATTTTTTCAAGCTCAAATTTATGCACTTTCCCATTACATGTTGAGTAGTTAAAACAGTTTTGTCTTTAGGAAAATGGTTCAAATGAAGAGATCATCATTTGGTTTAATAATGTAGAGAATCAAAGTGAAACACTTATATTTGAGAGATTTATAACAAAGATCTTTACGATGAGGTTGACATAAAACCACTTCAGCAATGTGTTAGTTTTCTTTAGGCCAGACCAACTCGCATTCACTCAATGTTTTTCAAGCATAAATTCATATTCACTTCTTCCTCTGGTTAAATAGAAACTTGGCAGTGCAATTGTTTCTGAAGAACAGATTAGCTAACCTGCTTCTAGAAGAGTGTGCACAATGGAAGCGCTACTGAGATTAGGAAACGCCCACATTTGCACAGAGAAAAGGCTTGCTTGTGGCTCAGACCTCAAGTATTTTAGAGATTTGCAGCCTCAGAATTACTTGCCCCAAGGGCTCATGTGAAACGGAAGCCCCAGTTCTCTTGCTAATTATGACTTGAGAGGCAGGTAAAGGGACGATTTGACACAATTATTCCCACAGTTTAATCCTCTAAAACCCACTTTTGAGGAAAAATCATTTTTAGACTGCATCTTCTAGTTGCAGTGATCTTCTAGTTCTACAGTGATCCAATTCACTCTCTCCTTTCACTTCAGACAAGACTTTAAAATCCCAAAAAGTTCTGAGTTTCTCTGCAACAGCCTGGCACTGCCAGCCCTGGCAGCTTCTTTGGTTGACTGGAAGGGAATAACCTTGGAAAGCCTTTTGGATAACACTGTTATATTTTTCACTCAGGAATGTTGAAAAGCCTTTCAAAGAGCACTTAAAATAATCTGGGGCGATAGGATGATATGTCGCTAAAGTTACTCGACTCTATTGATAGCAACGGTGGACGGGACCTAGAATTTCACCTCACTCCCCTGTTGATAGGGAGAAAAATAAAAGCACAGAAAAATGTTGTTCTGGCAGAGTTATTAGAATTAATAATCCATCATCTTTAATTAAAAACCTCTTATTGGGAAACAAGCCACTTCTAAAGTTCAGAAACTAGAAAGGAGCCAGGTTATACAGAGCTGCAATTATATAGGCAATACGGGAAAACCCTTTCTTTTTCTTAGTTATCTGAGCATCTGTAAATGGGGTGACTGGGATATAGTTGGCAGGTCCTTAGCCCAGTGGAGGATGGGGCATGACAAAAATAATCAACAGGTTTTCCTTTGAAACCTAGCTGATTTTAGATGACCTGTAAGTTCAACTCCTAAAATTGGCAATGACCACTCTCTAAAATTCACTGAAGTGACACTTTCAGAATTCATGGCAGGATTATAATTATTACTATGTATTATTATTATTTTGAGACCTAAAGGATTTACAATTTGTGTTATTTGTTAAGCATTTACTGTGTGTCCAATGCTGGGGTAGATACAAGATAATCAGGTCCCACAGGGGGCTCACAGTAGATGGGAGAACAGGTATTGAATGCCCATTTTGCAATTGAGGGAACCGAGGCACTGAGAACCTGAGTGACATACATAAGGACAAACAGATAAATGGAAGAACTGGAATTAGACCCTAGGTCCTCTGAGAGAGTAGAATACAACAGAGTTGGAAGAAACGTTCCCCGCCCACAGAGAGCTTACAGTCTAGAGGAGGAGATCAGTGAGATGAACTTTGTATGGCAAAAGTTTAGGTAGGAGAGAAAATTATTTGTTATTGGTGCAATAGGCAGAATGTGATCCAAAATGGATGCTATTTTAATTTAGATGGGGCTTTCTGGTTTTTGTGGAACCAGGAGCAGACTGTGAACAAGACCTCCAAACTGTTAACATCAGTCTCGTTCCTGAGTCAAATTCTCCTACCCTGCTCTCTTGGCCACCCATATTTTCAAGTGAAACTGAAAACCAAATCATGGAAATTTATGATCGACAATAATCATGAAGGTCTGTTTACTTCTGTCCAACTCCCTTTTTCCAGCTCATTAACAGAATCTCAGAGGACAATGGAGTTTTTGTTCCCACAGGAATCGAGGCCCTCCCTCTCCACCTTGACGGTGTGACATCCATGGCCAAATGATAAGGAACATTTGGAACCTTTTCCAAAGTCAGTCATTAGTACTTATTGGACACTTACTGCTTTCAGGGTAAAATACTAAGTGCTTGGGAGAATACAATATAGCACATTCCCTGCTCACAGTGAGCTTTATAGTCTAAGAGACCAATGGAAGTTTGATACAGATGAGATACCACAGGATACTTCCCTCCATCTGTTTTCTCTCATCCTGAAATCACTCTTACCTACCCACCCTTTCCCTCTGACATCTCACTGCTCCTCTCAATAATAACTGTGGTATTTGTTAATCACTAACTACATGCTAAGCACTGTACTAAGTGCTGGTGTAGATACAAGATAATCAGGTCCCACTTGGGGCTCATAGTCTAAAAAGGAAGGTGAACAGGCACTGAATCCCCCTTTTGCAGCTGAGAACTGAGACACAGAGAAGTGACTCATAGGCCCTTGCTCTTTCCACTAGGCCAGTCTGCTCCTCAGGTCATACTGCTATTTCCAGCAGCATGGCTCAGCGGCAAGAGCCCAGGCTTGGGAGTCAGAGGTCATGGGTTCTAATTCTGGCTCTGCCACGTCTGCTGTGTGACCTTGGGTAAGTCACTTAACTTCTCTGAGCCTCCGTTACTTCATCTGTAAAATGAGAATTAAGACTATGAGCCCCATGTGGGACAACCTGATCACCTTGCATTCCCCCCCAGTGTTTAGAACAGTGCTTCGCACATAGTAAGTGCTTAACAAATACCATTATTATTTCCAGAATTTGATGCAGTTTCATCAGGTGCTGGGATCCCAAAGCTATTTATCAGCCTAGTGTTGCTTACTAAGTACCTTCCTCAGGGATCACTGCACTAGAAGCCCATGGATTTGATTTGCATTCATGGCTCCATCATCATAGGATTAGTGATCTAACTTCTATGATGGCATTTGTCAAGGTCTTACTATGTGTGAAGGACTGTTCTAAGCACTGGGGTAGATACATGCTAATCAGTCTGGATACAGTCCCTGTCCTACATGGGGCTCACAGTCAATCTCCATTTCACAGATGAGGTAAATGAGAATCAGAGAAGTTAGAGTGACTTGCCTAAGGTCACACAACACACACGTGATGGCTTTAGGAATAGAAGAACCCGGGTCCTTCTCACTTCCAGATCCGTGCTCTATTCACTAGAGCTGCTTCCCTGTGCTTCTATGCTTCATCTCTAAGATATCACTAGGGAGGGTAGACGGTAATAAATACACCTTTCCTATGCTGTATTTTTTTTTAAAGTCATCCTAATTTCCTCTTTACTAATGACTCGTCAGAATCAATGCATAATTTTGGCATAACTCATTGTCACGTGTTTTCTATATAAACTCTTCTTCTTTTAAAGCTATTAAACACTTCCTTCCTTTTTTTTTGGCTAATTCCAGAGTTATGTTGGACATCCATTTCGGCTTTTTCTTCTTCCTGACCTTTTGCAATACTGTGTGACTTTCTTCCTTGATGACGTTTTTAATCTCTGTCCACATTTCCTCTGGTTCCTTGTCTGCAAGATTAAGAACCTCAAATCTATTTTTTACATGATCCTTAAATGCAAGGGGAATATTCATCAGTTCATATTTGGGCAGCTGTAAGGCATGATTGATCTTTCTAAGTTTTAGCTTGAGTTTACACATCAACAGCTCATGATGATGTTCCACAATCAGCTCCAGGCCATGTTTTTGCTGCCAAAATAGAACTCCTCCATCTCTTTCTACAAATATTATAGTCTATTTGATTTCTATATAATCCATCTGGTGTAGTCCACGTGTACAGTGGTCATTTAGGTTGGATAAAGAAGGTGTTGGCAATAAAAAAGTAATTTGATTCACAGAAATCAATGTCGGTCCCCGGCTTGATTCCAAATTCCAAGCCCATATTTTCCATCAACCTTCATTTCCATTCTATTACCAACTTTTGCATTCCAATCCCTAGTTATAGTCAACATATCTTGCTTGCAGCTTTTATCAATCTCTCTCTGTACTTCATCGTAAAACCTATCTATTTCTTCTTGCTCTGCATCTGTTGCTGGGGCGTACACCTGAAGTATTGCCATATTGAATGGTGATACAACCCTACTAGCAGAAAGTGAAGGGCTTATTATTAAAAGTTAAGGAACAGAACAAAACGAAGGGCCTATATCTGAATGTAAAGAAAACAAAGATCATGACAACTGGAAGTTTTAAACACATTTGCTGTGAACAGAGAGAAGATTGAAATAGTTGATAACTTTTCTTTCTTGGGATCGATAATCAATAATTAAGGAACTAGTAGCCAAGAAATATGCCGAAGATTAATGTTAGGAAGACTTGCTATGAAGAGCCTGGAAAAAGTCATGAAATATGCTGATGTAACAATTGCCACAAAAATACAAATTCGACTCTATGGTGTTTCCAGTGAATGTATGGATCTGAAAACTGGACAGTGAAAAAACAGGATAGAAAGAACATTTATTTTTTTGAAATGTGATGTGGGAGAAGGCTTTGGTGAATACCAAGGACTGTCCGAAAAACAAACAAATGGATTTTGGAGCAAATTAAACCATGTGGTATTTGGAAGGCCAAATGACTCAATTTAAATTAGCATATTTTGGACACGTAATCAGGAGAACTAATTCTCTGGAGAAGACACTAATGCTGGGAAAAATTCAGGGAAAACCTGGAAGAGGCAGATCAGCAGCCTAGATGGATAGAGACCATAACAACGATAACAGAAGACCCATTAGAAACGTTGTGGATTATGACAGAGGACAGGACATTCTGGAGAAAGTATATCCATGGAGTCACTGTGAATCAGAAATGACTCGATGGCTGTGAATAATAATTAAATGCTTACTCTGTGTCAAGCATCGTCCTACATGCTAGGCTAGATATAGGCTAATCAGGTTCGGCACAGTCCCTGTCCCACATGGGCTCAAAATCTGAGTCAGAGGGAGGCGGATTTAATCCCCATTTTACAGTTGAGGTAACTGAGGTACAGAGAAGTTAAGTCACTTACCCAGAGTCTCACAGCAAATAGTGGAACATAGCCTAGTGGAAAACCCGTGGACCTGGGTGTCGGAGGTGGTGAGTTCTAATGAAGACTCTGTCACATGTTTGCTGTGTAACTTGGGAAAGTCACTTAACTGCTCTGTGCCTCAGTTACCTCATCTGTAAAATGGGGATTAAGACTGTGAGCCCCAGTCACCTTGTATGTGCCACAGTGCTTCACAAATACCACAATTATTACTTAGAACCCAGGAGCTCTGGCTCTCAGGCCCACGCTCTTTCCACTAAGGTCATGCTGCTCATTTAGGGGAAAGTGATTCCTCTGTTTTGTTGGATCTGCAGCTGTTGTGAGCCCTCACAGATGTACCACTTAACTGCCCTTTGCATGATGCTTCACTTGTTCATTCGATTAGTCAGGATGATGAGTAATATTACATATGAAAGTCATAAAACTGGAATAAACAACGCTAGATTGAGGAGCTTTGAGCTAAAATTTACAGAAAAATGAACGTTCCATTCATCCTGCAAATTTCCCAAGAACCAAACCAAAAAAAGGAAAAGAAACAGAGAGGAGAAATCTTTAAAACCTCAGAGTGACAATAATTAAAGTACCTTATTAAGCTCTTTGTAGTAAGAGTTGCACTAAATAAAAGGCTAATAGATCAGAAACATTCAATCAATGGTTTTTACTGAGAGCTTACTATGTGCAGCACACTTTACTAAACGCTTGGGAGAGTACAATACAACCGATTTAGCAGACACTTTCCCTGCCCACGGTAAGCTTATTGTCAAGAAGGGGAGACAGACATTAATATAAGCAACTCATTTCTAGCATATAACTTAGAAATACATATATAATTGCTGTGAAGCTGAGGGTAGGGTGCCCAAAGTCACAGATCAAAATGCAGTCCTTGTCCCACAATCAGTTTTACCCCCATTGTAAATTGGAGACAGCTAAAGCTGAGAGAAGTTAAGTGACTTGTCCAAGGTTCCCACAATGGGCTTGGTGGGCCTCGAACCCAGGTCCCCTAGTTTCCCAATTCCATGCTCTTTCCATTAGGTTATGCTGACTGCAAAACAAATTGAATTTTCTTTATTCCTGGAGATTCTAAAGCATCAATAAGAGATTGTATTATTCCCCTATTTCCAAACCATGTTATTTATCCAAGGGTGTGGTCCATACCTAATGTTACTGAAGATTGACCAGTGGTCTTTTCCCCACTGTAGATCCACAGGTTAGCCTTTGGATTGCCTAGGATATACCCTGAAAAGTCAAATATCCCCACCACCTACATCTCACGTGAAACCCAACCCCAAGTACTTTATATTTTGAATAAGCCTCCAACCATTCAAATGGCAGAGCAAAGGCATGAAGAAAAATGTTGTGGAATACAGTGAGCATCTCAGCAGCACAATCTTGCTTTGTAGGACGGAGGGTTTGAATTGGTGTCTGTAAGATGTCCGAGCATCAACGTGCCCAGTGAACTGAAATGGGCATGCAAGCCAATGGAGTCTAAACAGTTTAAAAGACATAATGAAGCATAGAATCAAACCATGCAACATAGTTGTGAAGCCATGGCATCATATCAACATCATGATTAGCAATCCCTTCCGCTGGTCCTCATTCTCCGCAGGACACCAGACTGACAGTCCATTAGTCAGTAGTATTTATTGGGCATTTGCTATATGCAAGACACTGTATTGAGTGATTGGGAGAGTACAGTATAACAGGCGCATTCCCTGCCCACAACAAGCTTACAGTCTAGAGGGGCAGATGGACATTAATATAAATAAAATTTCAGATATGTACATAAGTACTGTGGGGCTGGGAGGGGGGTGAATAAAGGGAGCAAGTCAGTGTGATGCAGCAGGGAATGGGAGAAGAGGAAAGCAGATGAAATGCAATTTGGCATGGAGCAGAAAATATTGTAAATCTCACCAGAAAAAAAATGTGTTTTGGTTGGTTTTCGAGCAGAGCTTGGAAAGCTCAGGTGATTAGATTAGATCTGATATGAACTAGCATCCCAGCTTTGAGGTGGTTGTGAAAACCCAAACTCTACTCAGATCTGATTCATCTCCAGAGGATACACTTCTTGTCCAAGACAAATGTGCAAAAGTTCCTATTTCAAGATTGCGAGTCCTTCAAGGAACAAGGTCTATTTCTAGTTCCCACTTGTATACTCTTTCTAAAAGTGTGGTACAGAGCTCTGCACAAAGTAAATGCTTAATCAATACTATTACTTTGACTGGTGCTTCTATAATAATAATAATATTAATGGCATTTATTAAGTGCTTACTTTGTGCAAAGCACTGTTCAAAGTGCTGGGGAGGTTACAAGGTGATCAGGTTGTCTCACGTGGGGTTCACAGTCTTAATCCCCATTTTACAGATGAGGTAACTGAGGCACAGAGAAGTTAAGTGACTTGCCCAAAGTCACACAGCTGACAACTGGCGGAGCTTGGATTTGAACCCGTGACCCCTGACTCCAAAGCCTGTGCTCTTTCCACTGAGACATGCTGGTTCTCTCTGCTGTACTGACTGTAGATGAGAAAGGTCATTGTTCAAGTTCATGCCTTTATTCTTTCTTCAAAATCAAAGAAACATGTTTCCGGTTGCTAGCCATGTAGAATTTGTCTTTCAGCATTTTTGGTTGTTTGTCTGGGGGCTTATTTTACTCCTCAGCAATTTAGCTATTCCTGATTTGCACGTTTCTCAGTAATGGGAGTCTGACCCAGCTGTAAGAAATAGTCATCCTTTGAAGAAAAATACATATGTTTTCCCTTTTGCTTTCTTTGTAAACATGTTTTCAAGAATTAAGCAAAGAAGGGTTGTGTTGGGTTGGGGAGGTGCCATTTAACCCAATCCCAAAATGCCCCTCCCCCATTGGAAGCCATTCTTTGGAGTCCCTCAGTGAACCCGAAGGTCAATGGAAGAGTTTCTCTTTTCTTGCTGTAGTACCTGGAAATCCACAGATTGATTTCGATAGGCTTAGTAAGCAGGCATCTGTGTGTGAAATCTTTCAACAGAAATTCATTCTACGACCCTTTAGACCAGTCAGGGTTAAGGAGACTACAAAGGAACCGCAGTTCCCAAGTCTGGATCCAAGAGGCGGTAGAACTATCTTTTTCTATCTTAAATTCCATAATTTATGTTCCAAAACAATAAAAATATGAACTTCCCTATAATAGGTTACATTTGCACTTCATGTTTTGTTTTTTAAATCTTTAAGGAGAGTACATTTGAAGTTGTCCAAAAGCAAAATCCAGGCATTTTCTCCAGAGGCTATGTTTTTTTTCTGGTATGATGTGGGGAGCATCCACCTCTTCCAACAAATTTAAAATTACATTTTCTTCCAGTTCGTCAGTGGTATTTATTGAGTGCTTACTGAGTGCTAAGCACTGCATTGAATGCCGGGGAGAGTACAAATTAAACAAGTCACATAGTCCCTGTCCTCAAGTAGCTTAGTCCTAGTGCAGGGATAGACAAAAAGGATCATGAAATAGCAAATCAGACTGACTTGTATCTACCCCTCATTGTTTAGTACAGTGCTTGGCCCATAGGAATCACATAAATATGACAGTTATTGTTAGTGGTAGCAGGAGAAAGCACAAGGTTATCACAGAAAAAAGTAAACAAACATCAGGATGAAATAGCAGAATCAATAATTGAATATATAAATATGCCCCAAGTTGGAATATATACCTACCCAAGAGCTTAGCATATTGCCTGATACATATTTATTTTATTTTGTTAATATGTTTTGTTTTGTTCTCTGTCTCCCCCTTCTAGACTGTGAGCCCACTGTTGGGTAGGGACCATCTCTATATGTTGCCAACTTGTACTTCCCAAGCGCTTAGTACAGTGCTCTGCATACAGTAAGCGCTCAATAAATATGATTGATTGGTAAGGGCATAATAATAATGATGGTATCTGTTAAGCGCTTACAATGTGCCAAGCACTGTTCTAAGTGCTACATCTTCATCTCTGGTATTTGGAAATCATTTATCAATATTTCCCAGAGGGTAAAAATACATTTACCTCTAGAATCAGAGGGTAATTTTGGTCAAGGCTTCTTATTGACCTCACATCCAATACCTCCGCCTCCGCTCTAGTCATCACGATCATGATTTTCTTTTCTCGTCCTCAGAATCTTCTTCAACACGCTTCCTTGTTAGGCACAAGACCCAGTAAGTGTACCAACTGTTTCTGGTATTTTTGAGTTTAGGTCTAAAGAAATTATGATTTGCATAAAGTGAGTTTGAATTGGTGGCTGGGGAGAGAGCCATTCAGAGTGAATTTATGGGCTTTTTTTGTCTATTGCTTTCAAGGTGGCTTCAGTTTTTATTCCGGATTTATTTTAAAATGTGTTCATTGGAGAAATTCAGCTCTAGTGAACCATCTGGTTTTTGGTGAGGAATTGTTTTTTTTAATTCAGTTTTCCAGCTGGGTTCAATAAGACCAAAAAAGGTTAAGTGACAATTTAAATTTACTCAGAGTCATCTGCCTTCAGGCTGGATTGTATAAAGTTGAATATTTTTCAAGGTTTTTTTCCACCATCCTAATTCTTAGCCTACTCTACTTCCACTATGTCATGCTCTGAAGAACACAGTGGCAAATGTCAAACCTTTGAGGAGTCATTAATTCAAATATGCCTTCAGTATAGCATGAGATAATTTACCATCCTCAACCGGGAAAGCCAGAAACACATCCAAATTATCTTCATGTGTTCCTGGAATTCTTTTCAAAGTTCAACAGACAGGGAAGGAAATAGGAAACTGAAATGAGAAGACCAGTATATACTTTAGTAATTTATTTATATTAATGTCTGTCTCACCCTTTAGACTGTAAGCTCATTGTGGGCAGGAAATGTGTCTGTTTATTGTAATATCGTGCTCTCCCAAGCACTTATTACAGTGCTCTGCATACAGTAAGTGCTCAATAAATATGACTGACTGATTTTAGTCTACTGGTTTGTTCTCTCCCAAGCACCTAGTACAGTTCTAGGCACACAGTAAGTATTCAATAAATGCAATTGATTGATTGAGAGACTGTATGCCTAAGTGGCAACAAGTTGTCATCAAACTGAAGGTCATTCTGCTACAGTACCATACACAGCTAACCTACATGAAAATGTTGACTTTCCTCCTACCTCCAGGACATTTCTATCTAGCCAATCAATTGGACCCAAACTGGCTAATCCCTCTCTTCTTCCTAATATTCCATTCTTCACCAGTAAAAATGACCACCCTCCCCATCCTAGAAGTCTTCAATCCTGGAGTCACCTTTTACATTTCTGCCATATTTTACAATGTTCTTATTTGAGAGAAATAGCATGGCATAATGGATAGAGCATAGGACTGGGAGTCAGAAGGACCTGGGTTCTAACCCTGGCTCTGGCACTTGTCTGCTGTGTGACCTTGGGCAAGTCATTTCACTTCTCTGCACCTCAGTTACCTCATCTGTAAAATGGGGATTAAGACTGAGAGCCCCATGTGGGACATGGACTGTGTCCAACCTGATTAGCTTGTGTCTATCTCAGTGCTTAGTGCAGCACCTGGCACATAGTAAACACTTAACACATACCATAATTATTATTACCTTGAAATTGAACTATTTCTTAATACTTCCCCTCTAGACTGCAAACTCACTTTGGGCAGGGAATGTGTCCGTTATATTGTTGTGTTGTATTCTCCCAAGCACTTGCTACATCATCTTGTGCTCATTAAGTGCTCATTAAGCAGCATGGCATAATGGATAGAGCATGAGCCTCAGAGTCAGAAGGTCATGTGTTCTAATCCCGGCTCTGCCGCGTGTATGCTGTGTGACCTTGGACAAGTCACTTCACTTCTGTTACCTCATCTGTAAAATGGGGATGAAGACTGTGAGCCCTATGTGGGACAGGGACTCTGTCCAGCTCAATTATATTGTATCTAGTACCTAGTACAGTGCCCAGAATATAGTAAGCACTTAAATACCACAATTCTTCTTCTTCTTATTATTATTCCAGAACCCTTTGAGGGTAGGGAGCATGTCTACCAACCCTGTTGCATTGTATTCTCCCAAGCACTCAGTATAGTGTCTAGCACACGGTAACTGAATAACAAATACCATAATTACTATTAGAGTTTTCTGCACACAGTAAGTGCTTCATAAATATCATTAATTGATTTCCAGGCTTTGATACAGTTACCAATCTATAATTGCTAGGTCATTCTTCCTCATTTATAGAGGACAAAATATTTGCCCAAGTTCAAGGCTCAGGTCTTCCTTCTGTGTTCTGTCAGTTCTCAAACCACCAGAATTTTACCTGTCGATTACTTGTGTGTATCACCAATCTCTCTTGATTTAATTTGTGCTTAACAAATACCATTTTAAAAGTATGACCTATAAGTAGCACTGAATAAACTATTCAGAGAATCAAATAGTTGTTGTAAGCGTAAAGAGAAATTTAGGCTTCCAAAGCTTCCTCAGTATCCCAGATAATAGTAATAATAATAATAATAATAATAATGGCATTTATTAAGCATTTACTATGTGCAAAGTACTGTTCTAAGCACTGGGGAGGTTACAAGATGATCAGGTTGTCCCACGGGGAGCTCACAGTCTTAATCCCCACTTTACAGATGAGGTAATGGAGGCACAGAGAAGTTAAGTGACTTACCCAAAGTCACACAGCTGACAATTGCTGGAGGTGGCATTTGAACCCACAACCTCTGACTCCCAAGCCTGTGCAGATGTTGAGCAAAAGCCCTTGCAAGCATGTGATCAGTATACTAATCAAATATTTATAAAAATAATTGTGCATTTAAGTGCTTATTATGTGTCCATCACTGCACAAGATAGTCAGGTCTCACATGGGGCTCACAGTCTAAGGAGAAAGGAGAACAGGATTAAATCCTCATTTTCCAGTTACGATAACTGGGGCACAGGGAAGTTGAGTTGCCCAAGGTTACACAGCAGGTAAGTGGTGGAGCTGGCCACTTATTAGTCAAACACTTCTTGGAAGTTTTTAAAGTTCTCTATCGAATCTGAATAAATGCACAAGACATGGATGAATTGGAAGTCAGTACTGCCAAGTGAAGAAGTCTCAATCACTTCAAATGTGAAAAGTGAATTCTGTGTAGTATAGTATAGAGTAGGGTCAACACAGAGGTTTTTGTTGTTGCTGTTTCATGGTATTTGTTAATTGAATACAATTCAATCATATTTTTTGAGAGCTTACCATGTGCAATAGTGGAAAAAACCATTCAACAATAGAGACAATCCCTGCCCACAACAGGCTCACAGTCTAGAAGGGGAAAAAGTGTCTACTATGTTCCAGGCACTGTTCTAAACACCGCAGTAAATACAAGGTAATCAGGTTGGACAAAGTCCATGCCCCACATGAGGTTGACAGTCTTATTCCCCATTTTACACATGAGGCAACTGGCACAGGGAAGTCAAGTGACTTGCCCAAAGTCACACAGCAGACAGGTGGAGGAGCTGGAATTAGAAGCCCGATGCTTCCGACTCCCAGCACCCTTGCTTTATCCAGAATTATTTTGACCAGCGCAGACCCTTTTGAGGGGCTTCATATCCCCACTTAAAAGTTTCCCTACCATGGCATGGGCCGTGTGTCCAAAGAGCTCATCTGATCAGAAACTCTCCACTGGATCCTAAACTCATGAGGGCCGGGATGTTTTCGCTTCTGAGTCAATCTCCCAAGTGCCTATTTAATTCAGTACTCTGCACACAGAGTATAGTTAGTTTATCTTTGTATTCAGACACATCACATATGGTACAATTCACCTGCAAGGGCATGCATGGCTGAATAGGCCAATGTGGGACACGTTTTGGCCACATTGTGCAAACATAGTCAGTCCCTTGTAGTACCATACGTAACTTTCACTGTGTCTGATGCTGTTTTCCCTTTTACTTCCTTGTTCTTGTCCCTTACGAAACTTTTGCTCAGAGAGCTAGTTTTTTTCTCTTAGCTATACACTCTGCTGGTATACACTCAGCAACTAACTCTCAGTTTTTGGCTGAAATACTGCATTGTCAGAGGTTTTATTCCATGGTTTTGTTAAAGCCTTTCATCTGCCCTCCTTGTTTTCGGTCCAAGTTCAGCACACCCTATAATAATAATAATAATGTTGGTATTTTGTTAAGTGCTTACTATGTGCCAAACACTGTTCTAAGTGCTGGGGGGGATCCAAGGTAATCAAGGTTGTCCCACGTGGGGCTCACAGTCTTAATCCCCATTTTACAGATGAGGGAACTGAGGCACAGAGAAGTGAAGTGACTTGCCCAAAGTCACACAGCTGACAAGTGGCGGATCCGGGATTAGAACTCATGACCTCTGACTCCCAAGACCGGGCTCTTTCCACTGAGCCACGCTGCTTCTCTAGCAGTTGTTTGGGCATCTAGCTATCCCTCATTCTCCTCTCATGTCTCATCAACTGTACTTAGGTGAGCCGTATAACTCCGATGCTTGGAGACTATGTTCTAGAGCTTCATTTCATTTGTGATCATACCATTTGAAGCGGAGAATGAGCCATAAATCCCTCTAGACTGTAGGCTCGTTGTGGGCAGGGCAAGTGTCTGTTATACTGTGCTCTCCCAGGAGCTTAATACAGGGCTCTGCCCATAGTAAGTGCTCAATAAATTTGATTGGATAATTGAATAAAGAAATGACACTGGTGGAGATGCTCAAGGATCTGGTTGGGCTGTGTGTCTCTTGCCATAGATTGGACAGCACTACAACCCTCAGACTTTGCTAATTAAGACCAACCCTGATTCCACCCTTCCACCACACTTCTTATTGAGAGTGAGCATGCTGCCTTCTCAATTTGGTTTTCTAACTTTCTCTATCATTATGCTGTGGAAACTTGTGCTGCTTATTTAACAAAATTCCATCAGTTGGCCTGCTCACAGTAAGCAATTCAATAAATGATATTGCTATTCCTGCTGCTTGGGATTGTGGAGAGAGAGCTCTGCTTTTGTGGCCCTGGGTCACCACCCCTAGCACTTCTAGGCCATCAACAAGGATTACTTGGGTCTCGCCTCTGCTCTGCATTGCCTGTTGACTATCCAAGGTGAACGGCTGTAAGCGCAATAGATGCTGACATTTAGCCTGGGTAATTGGGCCCAAAATATTAATTTTTTCTTTGATAGATTTTTTTTTTGTTATTTTTGCTGGCACTCACTAGATAATTACCAGGCTTTCTCAATTTTACCCTACCCAATTAGAAACAACTTTAAAGGCAAATTTCAGTGCCAAAGATTTCAGTTTTCATTTCATAATATTCTGCCCTCTGGAGATTATGGAAGTACAGTTTACATTCATTTTTAATGTAAAATGTATGGCTCTAGCTGATTTCCCATTTTCATTCCTCCAGTTTACCCCTAAATGAAACACCATTAAAGGTGTGAGATCGCATATCTTCAACAGCTGCAAAATTCACAAGGTCCATTCTGCAGAGAGTAAACTGACATTTGTAATGGTGAATTCCATCTGTGTGCAATCAGGGCTCAGACCAAGCAGTGGATTTATCAAGAACTCGTCCTCAGAATCAGGACTATTAAAACTGAATTTTAACAATTAAGTCTGTGTGAGTCTGTTGATGAAGGCCTAGCTACAGCATGGTTTGCAACCTTGAAAACATATTTATCCTTTTTGTTACATTCATCAGAGACATACTAATCAATATCTACTGAGACTTCTGCACCTGTATTCTCAGAACCATTTTCGTTCTCTAAGAATTCAGCTGGGCCCGTGAAACAATGTGGCCGATGGAAATAGCACAGTCCTGGGAGTCAGAAGGACCTGGGTTCTAATCCCAACTCTGGCACTTTGCTGGATTATCTTGGGCAAGTCACTTTACTTCTCTGTGCCTCAGTTACCTCATCTGTAAAATGGGGATTAAGGCTGTTAACCCCATGTGGGACAGGGACTGTGTCCAACTCGATAAACATTGTGTCCACCCCAGCACTTAGTACAGTTTCTGGCACCTAGTAAGTGCTTAACAAATACCTTTATGATTATTATTCTCTGTGCCTCAGTTACCTCATCTGTGAAATGATGATTAAGACTGTGAGCCCCATTTGGGACAGGGACTGTGTCTAACCTGGCTATCTTACTCCAGCTCTTAGTAAGTGCTTAACATTAGAAAGCAGGACAACAAAAAAAATCTTTCTTCCTTCAAAATAACCAGTCTAGACCTCAAATAGCCTTTGGCTGTTATATCTTACTTATGTGGTACTACTTGTAACATTTTGCATAAACGTTATTCCTTCTCAAACATTCAATCCAGTGGACCGAAGTGGCCAGAGGAATGGTTAAACAATTTGCTCTTCAGAAACGCATGGTGTGGTTCTTAGGTAGCCAAATACCATCTCCTTCTAAAACACATAAAACATGTAGGGGCAGGACGATACCTGTCCTGCCTGCCAAAATAATAGTGCGGATCTTTTATTATCACTGAGGAACCAAGGCCATTTAGATATTGACAAAGCCTAAACTGTGTTTTGGCATGCTAAATTTCTACTTTTGGAGGTATTTGTGCTAAAACCCCATTTATTTTCATTCCAACCTCTCTGAGGGTTGAAAAAAACTATATAAAGTTTGGAAGGACCTCACTGATCATTGGCTAAATATTTCTTCCCACCACAGGTCTTTCAAATTCATTTTGAAAGATACGCGTGTGTGGATGAAAGATACGTATGTAACAGGAACAGGAACAGACAGTCAGTACCTCTCCCTCCACACTGCTTTTAAAATGGAAAGCATTTTATGCAATGAAATTATGCATTAGGGTAAAGAGTCAGGTATTAGGCTCACCCACTGTGTAGCAGCCTTAAGTCTATACATCTCTCATTCCATTTTGTTAGTAGCATTAAACCGGCTTTTGTCTGGGTGACTTCCCAGAAGTTCTAACCACAATTTTTACCATGCATTTTTTTAAATCATATAAAAATCTTCCTTATCTCTTAGTTCTATCAAGATCCATGTTTCTTAGGTCAATGTATCATTTCCTCAGAATTGTCAGTATGAGATTTGGGATGATTAACTTAAAGTAAACACTTAACAAATACCATTAAAAAAAGGATAAATTGAACAGGCTGAACCTGGGAATTTAGCCAGTCCTTGGATAGTGAATTTGTATGAAAAGTGTTTTCCCCCAGAATATTTATTCATTCAATCATATATATCGAGTGCTTATGGTGTGTGGAGCACTTTACTAAGTGCGTGGAAAGTACAATTCAGCAATAGAAACAATCCCTGCCCACATTTACATTCTAGAACAAGTAAACAGGCATCAATATAAATAAATAGCATTATAGATATATATACATCAAAGGACTTCCTTTGATTTTTATCTATTTTACTGCCCTTGATCCTAGTTGCAGTAAGTGATTTGCTTGTGATTTTCAAGCTACCTTCTGTTCTCCCATCTTCTAGATATGCTGGTGTGTTGAAAGCTTTTTTCACACCATTCATAGTCTGGTGTTTTTTGGGTTTTTTTAATGATATGTTAAGGGATTACTTCGTGCCAGGCACTGTAGGAAGCTCTGGGTTAGATATAAATTAATCAGGTTACCCAGTCCCTGTCCCTCATAGGGTTCACAGTCAATCCCCATTTTACAGATGAGGTAAAACATGGATCTTGATAGAGCTAAGAGATTAGGATTAGGAAGATTTTATATGATTTTAAAAAAAATTCAAGGTAAGAATTGTGGTTAGAACTTCTGGGAAGTCACCCAGACTTAATGCCACTAACAGACACAGAGAAGTTCTGTAACTTGCCTAAGGTCACACAGCAGACAAGTGGCAGAGCCGGGATTAGAACCCAGATCCTTCTGACTCCCAAGCACGAGCTCTATCCACTAGGCCTCTCTGCTTCTCCACAAAAGTTAACTTAAAATCCATCCTAAAGGGGGATCCAGGCAAAAAAATCACCCAGGAACAATTTAATTTCAGGTTATGCAGTTTTCCCATAATCCTCCTTTTGTTTATACATCTACCTACGATAATCAGTTAAAAAAAGTTTAAGGATTGCTATTGTCAACTGAGCGAGATCTTGTCCTCTCAGGGTCTGAGATGGCACCAACACTACTAAACGCATCCTCTTCGACGGATTCAGAAAATCAAATCTTACTCTAAAATATTAAAAATATTTAAGTAAAAATTTTCAGTGCTTAATACAAAAATAAGAAAAAGCCTTCTTATGATGTTGGATTTTAGAGTAGCTCTCCCTTAATGTAAATAAAATATAAACTCCCTCCTATTTGTATTATGAGCAGCATGAGGGACAGTAACTGTCCCTCCTGAGAAGCAGCATGGCCTAGTGGAAAGAGCTTGGGACTAGGAGTCAGAGGATGTGGGTTCTAATCCCACCTCTGTCTGCTGTGTGACCTTGGGCAGTCACAACTACTTTTTGCCTCAGTTACCTCATCTGTAAAATTGGGATTTAGACTGTGGGATGGGGGCTGTGTCTAACCTGATTACCTTGTATCTACCCAGATGCTTAGAACAGTGCTTAGCACGGGAGTAAGTGCTTAAATAATGTACAAAAAAAACAAAGAAACAACTCCCTTTTGTCAACTGGTTCATCTGCAGGGCCCAAAAAAGAATAATCTGAAATTAAACACTGAACGATCTAGTTGGCAGATAAATTAAATTGATATCAAGTCATTGTCAGTCAGCAATAGAATCAGTCAATCAATACATTTATAAAGCACTTACTGGGTGTAGAGGACTGTACTAAGGTTTTGGGAGAGTACAATGGAATAGAGTTGGTAGACATGATGCGTACCCCCCAAGGAACATAAAATCTAGTGAGAGAGAGAGAGAGAGATTAAAATAAATTACAGCTAGGGGAAACAGCAGAGTGTAAGAAGTGTAATCACTTGGAATGGTGCTTGACAGAGTAAGCATTTACAAAATATGACCAAAAAATATGTAAATAAGTGCTGTGGAACTGGGCATGGTGTGAATATCCAGGAGTTCTGGGATTACAGTCCAAATGAATAGATGACCCAGAAGGGAGAGAGAACAGGGAAGGGAAATGAGAGATTATTTAGGAAAGGCCTCAAAGGAATAAGATTTTAGTAGGTTTTAGAAGACAGGGAGAGTGATGATGATGATGATGGCATTTATTAAGTGCTTACTATGTGCAAAGCACTGTTCTAAGTGCTGGGGAGGTTACAAGGTGATCATGTTGTCCCACAGGGGGCTCATAGTCTTAATCCCCATTTTACAGATGAAGTAACTGAGGCAGAGAGAAGTTAAGTGAGTTGCCCGAAGTCACACAGCTGACAATTGGCGGAGCTGGGATTTGAACCCATGACCTCTGACTCCAAAGCCCGGGCTCTTTCCACTGAGCCATGCTGCTTTGGTCTGTTGTGTATGGTGGTGGTCTATTGGATATGAAGGGGAAGGGAGGAAGGCATTATCTCTTAATAATGAGAAAGATGAGATTAAAACCCAGTAAGTAGGTTGGTATTAGAAGGGCAAATGTGTGGTTTGGGTTGTAATGCGAGAATAGTGAGGTGAAATAGGAGGAGGAGAGTTGACCTTGAGCCTTAAAGCCGATGGCAAGAAGTTTCTGTTTGATTCAGAGGTGGACGGGCAACCACTGGAGGATTTTGAGAAACAGGAAGATATACACAGAACGATTGTTTAGAAAAATGATCCGGGCAGCAGAATGACATATGGGCTGGAGTTGGGGAGAGACTGGAGACAGGAATGTCTGAAAGGAGGCTGAAGCAGTAGTTGAGGCAAGATA
The DNA here is from genome assembly GCF_015852505.1 of Tachyglossus aculeatus. NCBI lineage: Eukaryota > Metazoa > Chordata > Mammalia > Monotremata > Tachyglossidae > Tachyglossus > Tachyglossus aculeatus. The sequence continues at coordinate 33,060,658 of NC_052082.1, forward strand.
TGACAAGTGCATGGATCAGTGAAGTACCACTTTGGATTGAGAGGAAGGAGAGGCTTCTAGAAATGTTGTGAAGATAGAACCCACAGGATTTACTAAGCAACTGAATATCCCAGCTGAATAAGAGAGATGATTCATGGGAAGCATCAAAGTTGTGGGCTCATCATGAATCAGGAAGTATGGTGGTAGTGTCTATAGTGATGGGAAAGATCAGAGGAAGATGTTGGGTGGGTGGTAAGATGAGGAGTTCTGTTTAGGACACGTTACATATGAAATGTTGGCGAGACCTCCAAGTAGAGAGGTCCTGGAGACAGGAGGAAATGCAAGACTGAAAAGAAGAAGTCATGACTGGAGAGGTCCAATCAATGACCATCAAAGAAAATGCCCACAGATGAGAAGTCCTTGGGTGCTAGCGGAGAAAGCCATATTGAGAGAAAAGCAAATCTGAAGTGGCTCTCCCAACTGTTCACAGGGGAGAGTTACATTGAGGTAACTCCCATGCCCCAGAGCAAAGGAAAGCTGCTCTGACTGATGCAAGTCACTTTCCTGGTAACGGCAAATTATTTCTCCCTTAAAGGCAAACAAGGTTACCATTAGACCAATGAAATCCTCAGATCCAAATTCTGACATGAAATATAGCAGACTGCACGGCAAACAACAAGTAACCCCAAACAGATGCTTTATTTGGCAATGATAAAGGAATACTTGAGACTCCAAGTTTCAAGTAATAGTGCCAAAAAATGTTTCAGTCATCCACAAAGCAATTATAAGCCATGCAAAAATTACAATAAAGACATAAGCTAAGAAGAAATAATAATAAGTGTATTGTTCAGTTCAGTTCATAGCTCACACCTCTTTCAAAGACTAGCCAACTTCAAATCCATTATCCTATAATAAAAGTATTTTCATTTCTGCGGTACCTTTCCTTGAACTATGGATTACTCTTGCATTAAATAAATTATCTCATTGACTAAACCAGCACATTATAGAGTAGGGAGAGTTATAGACCTCTCTTGGCAGGTGGGAGAAAGGAGTTACAGAAACATTGTGTTGTTTTATTTCCAGCATTTCACAAGGGTCACGTCTACTCCAAAGAGTCCAGATTTTTGATACTGAAATTTGGGGAGATCTTTGGCCACCGTCCCACATACCGCAAGTATTATGTAGGTTCAGCAAACAGTAACATGAAATACATCCCCATTCACCCAGCATACATCTCCCCTCTCCTCAAAATTCACCAAAGGTTGCCCATTTCCTTCCACATCAAGTAAAGACTCCTTATCATTGGCTTTGAGGTTCTCCATAAGAGTACCTCCATCTCTCAAATTATTTTGGTATTTGTTAAGCACTTACTTTTTGTCAAGCACTTATACAAGTGTTGGGGTGGATACAAGTTAATTAGCTAGGACAAAATTCCTGTCTCACGTGGGACTCACAGTATAAGTAGGAGGGGAGAACAGATATTGATTCTCCATTTTACAGATGAGGAAACTGAAACACAGAGGAGTTAAGTGATTTGCCCAAGGTTACAAAGCTCGCAAGTTGCAGCATGGGGATTAGGACTCAGACACTCTCTCAGGCCCGTGTTCTTTCCACTAGGGAATACTGATTTATTGGCATCCTCACCACCATCTACTCCCCATTTCCCACCACATCAAGTGAAGTATCCTTACCACCAGCTTCAAGGTTCTCCATCAACTCTCTCCACCTTGTCCTCACCCTCTAATCTGCTTCTCATATTCTTCACTCCCCCAAACCCCCGCCCCCAGCTCTGGTTTGCCCTCCTCTGACCTTTTGCTTGCATTGTCTCATGGCTTGGGGATCTCTTACTTCACAAGTCCACCAAACTTCAGCCCTCCCACCTTCAAAGCCTCCTAAAATCCCAATCCTTCAGCAACCCTTTTCTAATCAATCAGTTGTATTTATTGAGTGTTTACTGTGTGCACAGCACTGTACCAAGCACTTGGGAAAGTACAATCCAATAGAGTTGATAGAAATGATCCCTTCCTATGAGGAATTTACAGTCTAAAGGGTGATACAGATGTAAAAAAATGCTGATTGGAAAAATCAGTAGAGCAAAGGATATTTGCATAATATCAATCATATTGATTGAGCATTTAATGTGTACAGAGCACTGTACTAAGTATTTGGGAGAGTACAGTATAACAGAGTTGGTAAACATGTTCCCTCCCCACAATGAGCTTACAGTCGAGAGGGGGAGACAGACATTAATCTAAACAAATGAAGTCCAAGAGATGTACTTAAGTGCTGTGGAGCTGAGGGAAGGATGAATAAAAGGTGTAAATCCAAATGCAAGGACATCACAGAAGGGGGTGGAAGAAGATGAAATGAGGGCTGAGTCAGGGGAGGATTCTCGGAGGAGATGTGCCTTCAGTAAGGTCTTGAAGCAGGGGAGAGGGTTCTTCTGTCAGATGTGAAGAGGGAGGGGATTCCAGAGCAGAGGCGGAAAGTGGGTGAGGGGATGGAGGTGAGATTGAGGTACAGTTGAGTAGGTTGGCATTAAAGGAGTGAAGTTTGAGGATCGAGTTGTAATAGGAGAATAACAAGATGAGACAGGAGAGGTCAAGATGATTGAGTGCTTTAAGCCAATGGTAAGGAGTTTCTGTTTGATGTGGAGATCTCTCTCTCTTTCTCTAATTATGGTACTGGTTAAGTGCTTACTATGTGCTAAACTCTGTTCTAAGTGTTGGGGTAGATACAAGTTAATAAGGTTGCACACAATCCATGTCCCACATGGGGTTCAAGTCTTCATCTACAGATGAGGTACCTGAAGCCCAGAAAAGTTAAACCACTTGCCCAAGGTCACACAGCAGATACATGGCAGAGCCGGGATTACAACCCAGATCCTTCTGACTTCCATGCCCATGGTCTCTCCATTAAGCCATGCTGCTTCTCAATATAAATATATGCATACATATATTTCAATTGACTATTCAATTTTATTCATTCCCTGGCTTATGAATATGTGCGCTGGGCTCCCGATCAGAGTATAAGCTCCTTATTGGCAAGGAACACGGCTAATGCTTCTGTTGTACTTTCCAGGCACTTAGTACAGTGTATTGCTCTCAGTAAATACACATTCTAAACAGGGCTGAAGGTCAACATATTTTCATACAGGAATCCTGACGGTGAAGTCGAGTGGCATGGTGAGCAAGCACTATGCAGGGGAAGGGAAGTCAAGGAGTCATGAGGACAACTGGGTGAAGGAGCCCAATCACTCCCACGAGTTAGTCTTAGGGCAGCATCTTTTCTTCAGAGGACAAGGAAAGGAGTCACCATCTTGGCCCCATTTGGCTGCAGCCTAGGTGAGGATGGGTGGAAATCAAGCCTGCTTCTTCTGCTTCCAACTCATTTTTTTAAATTGTATTTCTTAAGCACTTACTATGTGCCAGACACTGTACTATGTGCTGGGGTGGATACAAGATAATCGAGTTGGACACTGTCCACGTCCCACGTGAGGCTCACAGTCTTAATCCCCATTTTACAGGTGAGGTAAAAGGCACAGAGAAGTCATGTAACTTGCCCAAGGTTGCATAGCAGACAAGTGGCAGAACTGGGATTAGAACCCAGTTCATTATGATTCCCAGAACCACGTTCTACCCACTAGGCCACGTTGCTTCTCTGTGTCTCAGTTACCTCATCTGTAAAATGGGGATTACAACTTTGAGCCCCATGTGGGACAGGGACTGTGTCCAACCTAATTATCCTGATTATACAGTGTCTGGCACATAGTAAGCCCTTAAATATCATAAAAATTTTTTTCTTCTGCCAAATCTACCAGATCATAGCACTCCCCACCTTCAAAGCCCTCCTAAAGTCTCATCTCCTTCAACAATCCTTTTTCCAGTGCTTAGAACAGTGCTCGGCACATAGTAAGCGCTTAATAAATGCCATCATTAATTAATTTTTCTCACTAATTCCCAACATCCTTTCATTCAATCATATTTATTGAGCACTTACTGTGTGCAGAGCACTGTACTAAGTGCTTGGAAAGTACAATTCAGCAATAAAAAGAGACAATCCCTGTCCACACCGGGCTTCATCGTATCCACCCAACAGCTTCCTCTTAACAAATATATCCTTCTCTACCCATCCTCAGTACTTGCATCTATGTGCACATTCACTTTTTTATTCTACTTCCATTATTTTTTAAATATTTGCCCTATTATTTCTCCCACTAGACTGTAAGCTCCTTATGGTTTCCTTGTTGTAAACTGGGACATAACTCAATTTTCCACAAGGTTATTTCTATCCAGTTCATAATGCCGTGTCACCTTGCAAAGCAATTCATGAACATTATGTATATGGTTCCTAATAAATACATAAGAGCATGTAAATTGATTCAACTCATAGATGGTGTGTCAAGCAGTGGTAAAGCATTAAATATTCTGTATTTAATATTATGGCTTGCATTTATAGGCAACACTTATATGCTTAAGAATCTGAGCACATTAAGTTGCTAACAAACCTCTACCTCCGAACACCTGCAGTAAAGCATGTATTTATAAAACAGCTTACTAGTGTCATCCCATAATTATAAATACCAGGTAGTTGTTTAGAGCTTATATGACCCATCAATGCCAGTTTCTAGCTAAAACATTTTTTTTCCCTTTTGGCATTAATAGTGTCCTATAAATCTTGGGCTTGGTTATGTGGGCTATGCATTTTAATGATGATCTGTTGATCCAATAGCCCTTAGGAGTGTAATAAATGATGAGTCTGATTTTCCCCCTCACATTCCCTGTTTTTCCCCACTCCCTCTCCTTCCCTCCTCTTCTCTTCCCCTTTTCCCTCAGCCAACCCCTGGGGATCAAAAGAATAGCTGAATACTGTTTAGCCAGCTATTTCCTGTTCTCATTTAAGCCCAGCCCAACTCCCTTGTACACATAAAAGGGCTCCTAGTTAGGGTGTGTGGAAGGGCAAAAGAGCATTCATTATTTCAGTAGGTGAAAAATAATAATAATGGCATTTATTAAGCACTTACTATGTGCAAAGCACTGTTCTAAGCGCCGGGGAGGTTACAAGGTGATCAGGTTGTCCCACAGGGGGCTCACAGTCTTAATCCCCATTTTACAGATGAGGTAACTGAGGGCCAGAGAAGTTAAGTGACTTGAGGAGAGACAGACATCAATATAAATAAATAAAATTACAGATATGTACTTAAGTTCTGTGGGGCTGTGAGCTGGGGAGGAATAAAGGGATCAAGTCAGAGTAGGAGAAGAGGAAGAGTCAGGGAGGGCCTCTTGGAGGAGATGTGCCTTCAGTAAGGCTTTGAAGGTGGGGAGAGAAATCGTCTGCCGGATATAAAGAGGGAGGGCGTTCCAGAACAGAGGCAGAATGTGGGTGAAAGGCAAGCTGCAAGATGGACGATATTGAGGTACGGTGAGTAGGTTGGCATTAGAGGAGTAAGGTATGTGGGCTGGGTTGTAGAAATAGAGTAGCTAAACCTGCCGGTCTCAGCTCCGCAACATTGCCAAGATCCGCCCTTTCCTCTCCATCCAAACTGCTACCCTGCTCATTCAAGCTCTCATCCTATCCCGTCTGGACTACTGCACTAGCCTTCTCTCTGATCTCCCATCCTCGTGTCTCTCTCCACTTCAATCCATACTTCATGCTGCTGCCCGGATTATCTTTGTCCAGAAACGCTCTGGACATATTACTCCCCTCCTCAAAAACCTCCAATGGCTACCGATCAATCTGCGCATCAGGCAGAAACTCCTCACCCTGGGCTTCAAGGCTGTCCATCACCTCGCCCCCTCCTACCTCACCTCCCTTCTCTCCTTCTACTGCCCAGCCCGCACCCTCCGCTCCTCCACCGCTGATCTCCTCACTGTACCTCGCTCTCGCCTGTCCCGCCATCGACCCCCGGCCCACGTCATCCCCCGGGCCTGGAATGCCCTCCCTCTGCCCATCCACCAAGCTAGCTCTCTTCCTCCCTTCAAGGCCCTGCTGAGAGCTCACCTCCTCCAGGAGGCCTTCCCAGACTGAGCCCCTTCTTTCCTCTCCCCCTCGTCCCCCTCTCCATCCCCCCGTCTTACCTCCTTCCCTTCCCCACAGCACCTGTATATATGTATATATGGTTGTACATATTTATTACTCTATTTATTTATTTATTTATTTATTTTACTTGTACATTTCTATCCTACTTATTTTATTTTGTTGGTATGTTTGGTTCTGTTCTCTGTCTCCCCCTTTTAGACTGTGAGCCCACTGTTGGGTAGGGACTGTCTCTATGTGATGCCAATTTGTACTTCCCAAGCGCTTAGTACAGTGCTCTGCACATAGTAAGCGCTCAATAAATACGATTGATTGATTGATTGATTGATTGATAGGAGGGGGCAAGGTGATTGACTGCTTTAAATCCGATGGTAAGGAGTTTGATGAGAAGGTGGATGGGCAACCACTGGAGGTTCTTGAGGAGTGGGGAAACATGTCCTCAACGTTTTGTAGAAAAATTATCTGGTCAGTAGAATAAAGTATGGACTGCAGTGAGGAAAGACAGGCAGCTGAGAGGTCAGCAAGGCTTAAATCTAATCCTGACTCTGCCACTAGTCTTCTGTGTGTGTGACCTTAGAAAAGTCATTTCACTTCTCATCCTTCAGTTACCTCATTTGTAAAATGAGGATGATGTGGGGTATAGACTGTGTCCAATTTTTAACCTTGTATCTACCTTAATGCTTAGAAGAATGCCTGGAACATAGTAAGTGCTTAAAAAATACCATTAAAAAAATTATCATCAGTAGTGTGATCTTCGACCGTGAAAGGCAGCATTATATCAATCAATGGTATTTATTTGATGCTGTGGGCAGAGCTCTGTACTAAGTGCTTGGGAGAATATGAAACAGAGTTGTTAGACATATTCCCTGTCCACAATGAGCTCACCATCTAGAGGGAAAGACAGATATTAATATATTATATATATATATATATATATATGGGTACATAAATTTTGTTGGGCTCTGAGTGGGGCAAATTGGCTATTTTAAGGGCAAGGATACATATATTCATCTGTCTCTGTTCAAAGATGGGGCCAGCGATGGTGAAAAAGCACCAACCTTTCCAATCTATCATCATTATTGAGCACATATTGTGCACAGTGCACTGTTCTAAGAGCTTGGGAGAGTACAGTATAACAGAATTGGTAGGTATGTTCCCTGTCCAAAATGAGGCTACAGTCTGTGCCTTTTAGTCTCCCAACCTTCTGTACACTTCAGACAGAAGTTGTTGACACCCAATCTTCCCACCCTCTCCTGCTTCCCAAGGACAGAAGCACTGGCAAGGAAAAATTCTGGGTTGGGTCCATGGTGGATGGAATATAGGCAGCTTGAATTTGAGACAAAGCTTGTGGCTCACACAACTGTATTTTACTGGAAATGAACTGTATTCGATGGACTCTATTCTGCCCTCCAAATCCAGGAAACTATGAACTAGACTTGAGGGTGAGTGAAGTTTTTATTTTGGTACAGCTATACTGAAATAATAATAATAACAATAATAATAATAAATAATAGCAACAATGGCACTTGTTAAGCATTTACTATGTTCCAAATACTGTAGTAAGTGCTGGGGTAGAAACAAGACAGTCAGGTCCCACATGGGGCTCACAGTCTAAAAGCAGGTATTAAATCCCCTGCTGATCTCACCTCTGCAACATCGCCAAGATCCACCCTTTCCTCTCCATCCAAACTGCTACCCTGCTCGTCCAATCTCTCATCCTATCCCTACTGGATTACTGCATCAGCCTCCTCTCTGATCTCCCATCCTCCTGTCTCTCCCCACTTCAATCTATACTTCAAGCTGCTGCCCAGATCATCTTTGTGCAGAAATGCTCTGGGCATGTTACTCCCCTCCTCAAAAATCTCCAGTGGCTACCAATCAACCCACGCATCAGGCAGAAACTCCTCACTCCGGCTTCAAGGCTGTGCATCACCTTGTCCCCTCCTACCTCACCTCCCTTCTTTCCTTCTAAAACCCAGTCCACACCCTCCGTTCCTCTGCCACTAACCTCCTTACTGTACCTCATTCTCGCCTGTCTTGCCGTCGACTCTCGGCCCACGTCCTCCCCCTGGCCTGGAAGGCCCTCCCTCTGCACATCCGCCAAGCTAGCTCTCTTCCTCCCTTCAAAGCCCTACTGAGAACTCACCTCCTCCAGGAGGCCTTCCCAGACTGAGCCCCCTCCTCATCCCCCCCCCACCTTACCTCCTTCCCCTCCCCACAGCACTTATATGTATATGTTTGTACATATTTATTACTCTATTTATTTTGCTTGTACGTATTTATTCTATTTATTTTATTCTGTTAATGTTTTGTTTTGTTGTTTGTCTCCCTCTTCTAGACTGTGAGCCTGCTGTTGGGTAGGGACCGTCTCGATATGTTGCCACCTTGTACTTCCCAAGAGCTTAGTACAGCACACAGTAAGCGCTTAATAAATACGATTGAATGAATGCATGAATGAATGAATGATCCCCCATTTTGCAGATAAGGAATCTGAGGCACAGAGAAGTTAAGGGACTTACCCAAGGTCAGAAAGCAGATGAGTGGCAGAGCCAAGATTAGAGCCCACATCCTCTAATATCCAGGCCCGTGCTCTTACCATCAGGCTACGCTGCTACCAGTCTTGATCAGGAAGAGGAAGCAAGATAATAATAATAATAATGGCATTTATTAAGCACAAAGCACTGTTCTAAGCGCTGGGGAGGTTACAAGGTGATCAGGTTGTCCCACGTGGGGCTCACAGTCTTCATACCCATTTACAGATGAGGTAACTGAGGCATAGAGAAGTTAAGTGACTTGCCCAAAGTCACCCAGCTGACAATTGGCGGAGGCGGGATTTGAACCCATGACCTCTGACTCCAAAGCCTTTTTCCACTGAGCCACGCGCATCTAGGTGTGTTCTATTTCAGTCGGGCACAGAAATTACCGTCCCTTTAACTGATTGCTACTCAGATATCCACATTTGTGAGTTTGCCAGGGAGGTAACCCCACCCTCCCCGTTCCATCTGCCCTTCAAGCCCTTCCCTCTTCCATTTTTACCCCCAGAATCCCTGTCCCCTCCTGGCTCTCAAACTTAATCCTCTTGCATATCCAGTATTCCCACATGCTTCCCTGTTAGCCAATCTAAAGTATTTAAACACTTGAGAGAGCACAATAGGATTAGTAGGCGTCATCCCTGCCCTTAAGGAGCTTACCATTTAGAAGGAAACACTTAAATACATACAGATTGAAGGAAATTATAGGACATAAACATATTCACTGACTTTCCTGTCTCTCCCTACTTCAGTCCATACTTCACTCTGTTGCCTGGATCAATTTTCTTAGAAAAAAAAAATTCAGTCCACAACTCTCAACTCCTCAAGAACCTCCAGTGGTTGCTTACCCACTTTCAGCATCAAACTCTTTGCCATCTGTTTTAAAGCAGTCAATCAGCCCATTCCCTCCTATCTTATTCTTCCTTTATTCCCTACCACAGCCCAGTCCACTCACTTTACTCATTCATCCATTCATTCGTATTTATTGACGCTTACTGTGTGCAGAGCACTGTACTAAGCGCTTGGGAAGTACAAGTTGGCAACACATAGAGACGGTCCCTACCCAACAACGGGCTCACAGTCTATAGGATTGAATGAATGAACTAAATAATAATAATATTTGTAAAGTGCTTACTATGTGCAAAGCACTGTTCTGAGAGCTGGGGGATACAAAGGTGATCAGGTTGTCCCATGTGCTGCTCACAATCTTAATCCCCATTTTACAGATGAGGTAACTGAGGCACGGAGAAGTGAAGTGACTTGCCCAAAGTCACACATCTGACAAGTGGTGGAGTCGGGATTAGAACCCATGACTTCCGACTCCCAAGCTTATGCTGTTTCCACTGAACCACGTTGCTTCTCAGCTGTTAAGATCAATTTAACAAATACTATTATTTATTATTATTATCATGTCCCTATCCTTTTCATAACACAGGTTACTAGTGAGATACCATTTGAACCAAGGATCAATGTAACAAGCAAGGATTAACAAAATAAATCCCTTTTTTTTCCAAAAAATGTAATTTAAAATACTCAATAATTAAATCTTCCCTTTATATGAGGCGGTCACCTAATCAAAGACTCCTTAAGGTTCATAGCTGATAAAGTTTCTCTGTTCCATCCTGTTTTAGTTATTTCTTATGAGTCTTTTTTTTTTTTTTTTAGGGCTGATACCTCTTTAAAGTAGTAACGCACAAGGATCTCAGACGGTAACTTATTTCCACCCCCTACAGGCATTCCCAGCGGCGAAAGAGCTAGTTATCACCTCATTTAATTTTGACTAGATAAGAGCTATCTCTCCAACAATAAAATCCCTACTTCACAATCTCCACCCATAGCCATGAAAGGGCTAGTTCAAGTTATCACCTTCTTTTGTTTAATTAGTTGGGAAATTACTTCCCCAACAATAAGCTCCATGTTTCACATAAAGCTAGTTAACTGCTTGTTTTATTCATTCATTCAATCGTATTTATTGAGCGCTTACTGTGTGCAGAACACTGTACTAAGCGCTTGGGAAGTACAAGTTGGCAACATATGGAGAGGGTCCCTACCCAACAACGGGCTCACAATCTAGACGGGGGAGAAAGACAACAAAACAGAGCATGTGAACAGGTGTCAAGTCATCAGAATAAATAGAAGTAAAGCTAGATGCACATCATTAACAAAATAAAATAAATAGAATAATAAATATGTACAAGTAAAATAGAGTAATAAATCTGTACAAACATATACAGGTGATGTGGGGAGGGGAAGGAGGTAGGGCGGGGGGATGGGGACCGGGGGAGGAAGGAGGGGGCTCAGTCTGGGAAGGCCTCCTGGAGGAGGTGAGCTCTCAGTAGGGCTTTGAAGGGAGGAAGAGAGCTAGCTTGGTGGATGTGCGGAGGGAGGGCATTCCAGGCCAGGGGGAGGACGTGGGCCGGGGGTCGACGGTGGGACAGGCGAGACTGAGGCACAGTGAGGAGGTTAGCGGCAGAGGAGCGGAGGGTGCCGGCTGGGCTGTAGAAGGAAAGAAGGGAGGTGAGGTAGGAGGGGGTGAGGTGATGGTGAGCCTTGAAGCCGAGAGTGAGGAGTTTTTGCCTGATGTGTAGATTGATTGGTAGCCACTGGAGATTTTTGAGGAGGGGAGTAACATGCCCAGAGGATTTCTGCACAAAGATGATCTGGGCAGCAGCGTGAAGTATAGACTGAAGTGGGGAGAGACAGGAGGATGGGAGATTAGAGAGGAGGCTGTTACAGTAATCCTGTCGGGATAGGATGAGAGATTGAACCAGCAGGGTAGTGGTTTGGATGGAGAGGAAAGTGTGGATCTTGGCGATGTTGCGGAGATGAGACCGGCAGGTTTTGGTGACGGATTGGATGTGTTTTAGATGGCAGGCAGACATCCAGATGGAGATGTCTTGAAGGCAGGAGGAGACACGAGCCTGAAGGGAGGGAGAGAGAGCAGGGGCAGAGATGTAGATTTGGGTGTCATCAGTGTAGAGATGATAGTTGAAGCCATGGGAGCAAATGAGTTCACCAAGGGAAAGAGTGTAGATAGAGAATAGAAGGGGACCAAGAACTGACCCTTGAGGAACCTCTACAGTAAGGGGATGGGAGGGGGAGGAGGAGCCCGCTAAGGAGACTGAGACATTACTCCTCTAATGTCACTTTATTCACTATAATCTGATCTCATCTCTCTCTCACCATTGTTTCCTTGCCCACATCCTCCCTCTGGTCTGGAATAATAATCATAATAATTATGGTATTTAAGCACTTAATATGTGCCCAGCACTGTCCTAAGCACTGGGTTAGATATAAGGTAATCGGGTTGTTCCACATGGGGCTCACAGTCTTTAGTCCCACTTTACACATGGGGTAACAGGCACAGAGAAGTTAAGTGGTTTTCCCAAGGTCACAAAGCAGACAAATGGCAGCGCCAGGATTAGCACCCATGTCCTCTGATTCCCCAGCCTGGCCTCTTGCCACTAAGCTATGCTGCTTCTGTCGAACTCCCTCCCACTTCACATATGACAGGTCACCACTCTCCCGACCTTCAAAGTCTTGTTAAAGTCACATCTCCTCCAAGAGGCTGTCCCTGAATAAGCAATCTTTCCCCCTACTCCTTCTCCCTTCCACATCACCCTTGGATTTGTACTCTCCAAGAAACTTGAAATTCAGCCCACCTTCAGGTCCACATCACTTAAGTACATAGCCGTAATTTATTTATTTATATGTCTGTCTCCCCTTCTAGTGAGCTCCCTGTGGGCAGCAAATATGTCTACCTACTCTACTGCACTTTACTCTCCTAAGTGCTAAGTACAGTGCTCTGCATACACTAAGTGCTCAATAAAGACTACTGAATGATTTATATTTAGTGCTAGAGACAACTGTATTTAAGATCTTAGGATGACCAGGAGTGCTGAAGTGGCAGTTAGTGGGGGGATGTAGGATGGCGAGCTAAAGAATTAATCAGGGAAGGCCTCCAAAAGGAGAGGACTTTTAGAAGGGCTTTGAAGATGGGGAGAGCAATGGTCTGCCGAACATTAATGGGAATGCATTTTCAGGCAGATGAGAGAGTGAGAGCTAGAGATAGTAGCTTGGCCTAGTTGAAAGAGCACAGCGCTGGGTGTCTGAGAATGTGGGTTCTAAGCCCTGGTCTGCCAATTGTCTACTCTGTGACCTTGGGCAAGTCACTCAACTCCTCTGTGCCTCACTTATCTCATCTATAAAATGGGGATTAAGTCTGTGAACCTTATGTGGAACAAGGACTCTGTCCAAACTGCTTATCTTGTATCTACCTCTTTGCTTGGTACTGTGCCTGGAACATAGTAAGCTCTTCGCAGATACCATAAAAAATAAAGAAAGGGCAGGAGAGGTTGGAGCTGGGCACAGTCAGTAGGTTATTTTGAGAGGTACTAAGAGTGCAAAGTGGTATAGTGGGGGAATGAAGTGGATAAGCAGGACGGAGAGAGCCGACAATGTCTTCAAGTCATCCGTGCTCCAGGACTTTCTCTTTGTTGTGGAGAGCAGTTGGCAATGCTGGGATGCTTTAGAGAAGTAGGGAGAGTTGTGCAGAATTACATGTTTTTTTTAAAAAAATCCAGACAGCAAAGTATGGATGAGAGGGGAGAGGCTGGAGGTAGAAAGGTGAGTCAGGAGGCTGTTGCAGTAATTAAACTGGAATGGGATAAATGTCTGGATCAGTATGGAGACCACTGGGATGCAGAGGAAGGCTCTGATTCTGGAAATCTTGGGGAGGAAAAACCAATGGGATTTGGTCACAGATTGAATGGGGAGGTTGAAAGAGAGGGAGGAGTCAAGGATGATGCCAAGACTATAGGTTTGAGAGCTGGAGAGGATGGCAGTATTGCCAAATGGAATGGGGAAGTGAGATGGAGGAGGGAATTTTGAAGGAAAGATGAAGAGTTGTTTTATTCATTCTATCGTATTTGAGCGCTTACTGTGTGCAGACCACTGTACTAAGCACTTGGGAGAGTACAACAATAGAAACATTCCTTGCCCACAGCGACATGGTGAAGTTGAGGTAGTGGTGTACAGACAACCTGGAGGCAAGAGGAAAAGTGCGAGTCCAGAGGAGGAAAGGGGTGATGGCTAGAAAGAAGGATTTGTATAGAGGTGAGAATTGAAGTTGTCTATTTTCTTTCTGGGTTCTTGAACATGATGGCGTACAGGAGAGTAAACATGTCTGTGCCTGTTAACCAGCTTGTCTTTATTTCATTAATGATGGGGAAAGGATTAGACAAGACCCCCTCCAAATTCTGATAAAACCAGTTAATGGACTAATTGTCTTTAACATCATCATCAGTGGTATTTATTGAGCACTTACTATCTGCAGTTATGTACTGAGCACTTGGGAGGTACTTCCCTGTGCCTCAGTTACCTCATCTGTAAAATGGGGATTAAGACTGTGAGCCCCACGTGGGACAACCTGATCACCTTGTAACCTCCCCATCATTTAGAACAGTGCTTTGTGCATAGTAAGCACTTAATAAATGCCATTATTATTATTACTACAATAAATAATTATTAGGCAAGCTTCCTGTTCACAACGAGTTTACAGTTTAAGTTACCAGAACTCAGTTCAGCTTTTTGGGTTTAATGCTTTTGTTCAGTAAATCCCACAACACCAAGATGAGAGTGGTAAGGTTTAAGACAACTTAAAAAAAAATAATATTTTTTTTTCCACCCAGTATGTTGTAAGCCTATGGAATTTGGCACCACAGGAAGTTGGGCATGCCAAAATAACCGTAGGTTAAATTGGAGTTTGAATACATTCTAGGATGAAAGATCTATAATTGGTTACTAAAGGAAAAGGTTGGGATGTAGGGGAAAAAGTTATGATTGAGAAGCAGAGGGGCCTAGTGGAAAGAGCAAGGTCCTGGGGGACAAAGGGTTCAAATTCCAAGTCCACCACTTATATGTTTTGTGACTTTAGGCCAGTCACTTAGCTCCCCTGTATCTCAGTCACCTCTCTGGTAAAATAGAAATTAAGACTGTCAGTCCCACAAGGGACATGGTCCGTGTCCAACCTGATTAGCTTGTATCAATCATATCTATTGAGCACTTACTGTGCGCAGAGCACTGTACTAAGTGCTTGGGAGAGTAAAATATAACAATAAACAGGCACATTCCCTTCCTGCAATGAGCATATGGTCTAGAGAGACTTGTATCTACTCCAGTGCTTAGGATAGTGCTTGACACATAAGTGCTTAACAAATACCATTACAAAAAAAGATTGTTAGATAATATATCTCTAAAAGTCACAAACAATCTAGGCTCTCTCTTACACAATCTTTTGCCCACCCCTTCTTTCAGCCTGGAACTCCCTCCCTGCTCACAACTGGAAGACCTTCACTTCTCCATCTTCAAACCTTCCTGCAGTCACATCTTTTCCAGAAGGCCTTCCCTGATGAAACTCTCTAGAATGTAAGCTCACTGTGGGCAGGGAAAATGTCTACCACTTGTTAAACCATACTCTCCCAAGCACTTAGTAATCCCCATGCACACAGAAGGCACTCAGTAAATACCATCGATTGACTGATCTTCTCATTGTAGAGCCCACCCCCAACTGAGAAGCAGCGTGGCCTGGTGGATACAACATGGGCTTTGGGAGTCAGGAGGACCCAGGTTATAATGCCAGCTCTACCACTTGTCTGCCGTGTGACTTTGGGCAAGTCACTTCATTTCTCTGTGACTCAGTTATCACATCTGTAAAATGGGGATTAAGACTGTGAGCCCTATGTGGGCCAGGGACTGTATCCAACCTGACTTGTACCTACCCCAGCACTTAGAACAGTGCTTGGTTTATAGTAAGTGCTTAACAAGTACCATTGTTATTATTATTGGACATAGGACAGGGGTATATCACTCCTTTAGAAACTTACAGTTCCTGAAGCCCATCTTTTTCTGTTTTTTCTCTCAGAGACTACAAACTTTATTCTTTTTTGCTGCTTTTCTTGGATTGTCTCCAATTAGTCAGTCCATCATTTAACAGGATTTATTGAGAACGGAATGCATACCAAAATAAACTCCCCAGACAGGGCATTAGAAAGAAAGCAGAAGGTAGAATCCCTGCCTACAAAGAGTTTGCAAACTAATGAAGAAGGCAGATCAGATACAAGGAAATGGAACTCCAGTGCTCAGTACACTGCCTAAAACATACATTCCATAAAAAAAACGGCCACTACAGCACTTCTACACCACCTAAGGACATGGGCATCCATGTTTTCATGATTCCCCAGACCCCACTGTATTTCTGTACATATCCTTCTATTCTATTGCTGCCCTTATTCAATCATATTTATGGAACACTCACTATGTGCAGAGCGCTGTACTAAGCACTTGGAAAGTACAATTCCCTTATCTGCAATTTATTTTAATGTCTATCTCACCATTAGATGACAAGGTCTTTGAGAGCAAGGATCACATCTACTGCCTCTTGTGTTATCTTCCCAGTGTTAATACAGTGATATGGAAAATAGGAAGAACTCCGTAGCTTTTATAGATTGATGGGTTGAGGGGGAGCAACTGTTGAATTGTTCTTCCATGCATTCTCACCTGTCAGTATCATTTCTTATATTCTTAAGACTAAGATGAACTATAAAATGTACTCCTTAAAGGAGGCACCACCTAGGTTCACATGGGATTCCAAGTTACAGGCATATTCTGTTTGTTTATGGGTGAGTTCAAGGAGAGTGTTAGAGGAAAAGCATAACCTAGTGGAAAGAACACAGGACAGGGAATGAGAAGACATGTGCTAATCCAGGTCTGCCACTTGCCTGCCATGTAATCTTAACTTCTCTGCACCTCAGTTTCCTCACCTGCAAAATTGGAATTAAAATCCCCTTAGGCTGTGAGCCCTATGTGAGACAGAGACTGTGTCCTATCTGACTAGCTTGTATCTAAACCAGCACTTACAATACTTGGCACAGAGAAAGCACTTAAATATCACAAGTATTGTTTTGAGGACAGAGAGAGTTTCTTCCCCTCCCTGCTGTTATCTTTTCCCTCACCCTGTCCAAGGAATCTGCCTTCACCCTTTCAGACAGTAATCTTTCTTTCTCTTCTGCCAACTCCCTGCCACCACAGGTTGGATTGGGGTGAATACCTTGTATTAGAATATTAGAAAAAAAAATGTTAGAGAAAACAAGCACTCAACACTATTGTTGAATTGATTAATTTAATAGGTACTAAGTCAGGGTACCTTCGATTAATGCCAGTGAGTTGCAGTGCTGGAGAGGAACTCTAGACTGTAAGCTCCTTGTGGGCAGGGAACGGTCTATCAACTCTGTTACATTGTACTCCTCCAAGTGCATAGTAATAATAATCATGATAATAATGGTGTTTGTTAAGTGCTTACTATGTGTCAAGCTGAGGTATATACAAATTAATCAGGTTGGACACAGTCCATAACCCTCATGAGGCTCACAATCTTGATATCCATTTTACAGATGTGGTAACAGGCACAGAGAAGTTAAATGACTTGCCCAAGGTCACACAGCACACATGTGGCAGAGCCAGGATTAGAACCCCCAACCTCTTACTCCCAGGTGCATGCTCTTTCCACTAGGCCATGCTGCTTCTCTAGGCCATGCCATTTAGTATAGTGTTCTGCACACAGCAAGCGCTCAATAATATGATTGATTAATTGAGCTAGAAGATGACTTCCATCAGGATATCTTCTTTTCTCCAAGTGACTTAACTTTCACCTGAACATACATGTCCTTCTCCTGCCAGCCCAATCCTGACCCTTTAGCCTGACAAATGAAAACTCTTCTAAAAACATTTTAAAGCTTTTGATTTATTATAATTAGTTATTTCATGTTCTGAAGAACATGAAGAACAATTGGCGACCGGTCAGTTTTGATCATTTTTTTCACCTTGGTGAATCTTGTATTCTCAGAAATTGCTCCATTGATTAAATTGGACAAAATAGGATAAAAGCAGCAACAACAAAAAGCAGTGAATATAGTACAGGGTTAAATCTGACAGCACTGTCAAGGACAGCAAATGCAACACAGATACCAAACTGTTACAATTAGATGATCAGTTTCTCAAAAGTTATATTCCCCACACGACACACCCTTATTTTACTTTTGATTTTATTCTTTTAACAACAATTCCACCTCTCTGAGCCTAGAGAGCTCCAGCAATGGCCTCTTCTGTGATGTGGAGTGGAGAGACGGATCTTTCTGCTCCCCCTTCCCAGTGCCCCTGAGCACACGTGGCAGTAGTTAAGAGATTGGCTAAAGCACTCTTCAGTATTTTTTTCTGTGTGGCTCTAGGCCCTGGCTAGTTGGTACATAAAATATATATCCAGACAAATAATTACAGAGCAGCACAGACAGGTTGATGAGCACAATGCGGAGATGTGTTCAGTGCGGATCCCAAGAGATTTCTAGACTGTGAGCCCATTGTTGGGTAGGGACCGTCTCTATATGTTGCCAACTTGCACTTCTCAAGCACTTAGTATAATGCTCTGCACACAGTAATCACTCAAATACGATTGAATGAATGTGTGGAAGCAGTGTGGTCTAATGAAAAGAGCATGGGCCTGGGACTCAGAGGATCTGGCTTCTGTCAGCTGTGTGAACTTGGATGAGTCACTTAACATCTGTGACTCAGTTACCTCACCGGTTAAGTGGGGATTAGGTCCCATTCTATCCTACCTAGATTGTGAGCCCGTTGTTGGGTAGGGACCGTCTCTATATGTTGCCAACTTGTACTTCCCAACTACTTAGTACAGTGCTCTGCACACAGTAAGTGCTCAATAAATATGATTGAATGAATGAATGTGAGCTCTATGAGGGACAGGGACTGTGTCCAACCTGATAAGCTAGTATCTACCCGAGCACTTAGAACCATGTAGTACAGTGCTCTGCACATAATAAGCGCTCAATAAATACGATTGATGATGATGTACATAGTAAATGCTTAAGAAACACTATCAATATGCACTTATAGATTTAATTTGATTTAAAAAAAGTACATTCACCTATCTTTATGGAAATAACAGCCTGGCTTAGTGAATAGAGCATAGGCCTGGGAGCCAGAAGGACCTGGGTTCTAATTCTGGCTCTGCTACTTGTAATATGACTTGGGGCAAGTCACTTAACTTCTCTGTGCCTCAGTTACCTCACCTTCAAAATGGGAATGTGTGAACCCCATGTGGGACTGGGACTTTGTCCAACTTGATTAACTTGTACCTACCCCAGCACTGAGAACAGTGCTTAAGACACAGTAAGCAATTAAATACCATCATTATTATGATCATAACCTCTTCATTGCTGATCTGACTAAGCTTACCATTGTGGAGTAGCCTAAGAAGCTTATTGAATGTATCAGGATGGCCAAATACATATAGCACTTTTTTACCCCCCTCTAATGGCATTTGCTAAGCACTTACTCTGTGCCAGGCACTGAACTAAGCACCGGAGTAGATAGTAGATACAAGTTAATCAGGTCAGGCACAATCCCTGTCCCACATTGGACTCACAGTTTTAATCCCCATTTTACAGATGAGGAAACAGGCACAGAGAAGTTAAGTGACTTGTCCAACTTGACCCAGCAGACAAGTGGCAGAGTTGGAACTAGAACCCAGGTTCCTTCTAACAGGCCAGTGTTCTACCCACTAGGTCACACTGCTTCCTACTAAGAACTAGCATCGCACATTATCCCTGGGAAATTTCTCGAATCTATCAAATGCCTCTGGAAAGCCAATAGAGTGGTTTTGGCCAAGCGCAGGAGCCATGCCCAATTCCCACCTGGGTAGTCTTTCCCAGTACTTAGTAGAGTGCTTGGCACAATATTGCTAAAATCCTCCCTTTCCTCTCCATCCAAACTGCTACCATGCTGATCCAAGCACTTATCCTATCCCGATTTGTCTACTGCATCTGCCTCCTCACTGACCTCCCAAACTCCTTTCTCTCCCCACTCCAATCCATACTTCACTCTGTTGCGCACATCATTTATCCCTCTAGACTGTGAGCTCATTGTGGGCAGGGATTGTCACCCTTTATTGTTGTATTGGTCTTTTCCCGGCTTACTGCATGGCTCTGTACGCAGTAAGTGCTTAATACGGTTGATTGAATGAATGAGTGAATTTATCAATAAAAGTGTTCAGTCCATATCCCCCCACTCTTGAAGGAACTCCTAATAGCTGCCCATTCACTTCCTCCTCAAACAGAAACTCTGCTTTAAAGCACTCAATCATCTTGCCCTATCCTACCTCACTTCACTGATTTTTATTACAGCCCGGCCGGCATACTCAGCTCCACTATTGCCAACTTACTCACTGTGCCCCGATCTTGTTCATCTCACCACCGACCTCTTTCTCTTATCTTCCCCCTAGCCTGGAACTCCCACCCTCTCCCATAGATGCTAGACCACCATCCTCTCCACCTTCAAAGCATTGTTTAGGTCACATAATCTCCAAGAGGCCTTCCCCAATTAAACTGTCTTTCCCCCATCTTCCTTTTTCTTCTATGTCATCTATACACTTGGATCTTTGACCTTTGGACATTTGATATTCACCCCATCCCCAACCTCACAGCATTTAAGTACATATCTTGAAATTATATATTATATGCACTTATTTACTCATATTAATGTCTGTCTCCCCTCTAGACTGTAAGCTATTTTTGTGGTCTTGTATTCTTCCAAGCATTTACTGCAGTGCTCTGCACGTAGTAAAAGCTCAATGAATGCCATTGATTGATAAATACTTAATAAATGCTACTACTACTAATGCTACTGCTACTTTTCTCCCCATTTTTTCGGAATCTGTTGGGTTGCAAAGATCATGTCTGCATTTTGTTCTGAAATCACATCGTGGTTCCAATAGTGCACAGCTGACAACTTTTCATAAGTCTGTTCTGAAGGACTCTATCTAAAAAATCTTCAAAGGTAGGGTTATTTCCCCAAGAATTTCCACCATAAGCAGCTTCTTTTCTCCCTCTTAGACTATTACCCTGATGGGGGACAGAAACCTTATCCAACCTGATTACTTCACATCTACCTCAGCCCTTGGCACACAGTAAGCACCACAATTACTATTATAATTGTTATTATAATGAATTTTCAAGGTAGTGATTATGGTGGCCTAAGATTGAAGTCTTGGGGCATTTCCTCCTTGTCAGTGTTCCATGAGCTCTTCATCAGTGTGAGCAACTGAATTGTGTATTGCGCTCTCCCAAGCACTTAGTACAATGCTCTGCACATAGTAAGTGCTCAATAAATGATTGATTGAACTTAGAATTTCTATCAACCCTTATACAGAGCACAGTGTGGGGACACAGTGTCTATCTGTCTTTATATGCAGACTAAGAGGATTGCCTCATCATTCTCCATGGCTGTACTAGTCTGCTTCCTCACAGCATGAATGGTCCGATAGACTTTTTCCTCTACATCATCTTGCTACTATTTCAGGGCATCTCAATTTAAACAAAGGAAAACTGGGATTGAGGTTAAAAAAACAAAGCATGCTTTATAGAGTCTGTTCTAACCCATGGAATCTAGACTTTCTTTTATGACCCTAGTAATTACTATACTTACTCAGATAATTGCCCCACTTTTTGCCTTAAGTTTTGTAACATTAAAACAAGGGTGGGACCATTACAAGGAGTCATATGAGAATGAAGTCCAGCAATAAGGTGAGCAGGGGCAAAAATCCAAAGAACAAAACCTAGGAGGAATTAAGGGGTGAAGGAAGAGAAAGGTAAGAGGGCAGGCGAGACTGTATGCCTCTAACTTCTATTGCATTCTCCCAAGAGTTGCATGAGGTAGCCATTCATCGAATAGAGAGAATTGGTAGAGAAGCAGCATGGCATAATGGATAGAGCACGGCCCTGGGAGTCAGAATGTCATGGGTTCTAATCCCAGTTCCACCTGTGTTCATTCAATCATGTTTATTGTGAGTTTACTGTGTGTAGAGCACTGTGCTAAGTGCTTGGGAAAGTACAACACAACAATAAATGTAGACATTCCCCGCTCCCGGTGAGCTTACAGTCCAGAGGGGGTAAAGACAGGCATCAAAACAAATAAAATTACAGATAATGATGATAATAATGATGGCATTTGTGAAGCACTTACTATGTGCAAAGCACCATTCTAAGCGCGGGGGATACAAGATGGTCATGTGGTCCCACGTGGGGCTCACAGTCTTAATCCCTATTTCACAGATGAGGGAACTGAGGCACAGAGAAGTGAAGTGACTTGCTCAAAGTCACAGCGGACAAGTGGCGGAGCCGAGATTAGAACCCATGACCTCTGACTCCCAAGCCCAGGCTCTTTCCACTGAGCCACTCTGCTTCTCGTGATATATACATATATGACATACATCTAGATATCATATATACAACATACATCTAGATATCATATATACAACATACATATAGATATCATATATATGACATATACACATAGATATCATATATACATCACTGTATATGATATACACATATACAGAACGAAGGGAGCAAGTCAGGGTGACACAGAAGGGAGTGGGAGATGAGGAAAAGTGGGGATGCTGTGTGACCTTGGGCAAGTTGCTTCAGTTACCTCATTTGTAAAATGGGGATTGAGACTGTGATCCCCATGTGGGACATGAACTGGATCCAACCTCATTACTATGATCCCCATGTGGGACATGAACTGATTCCAACCTCATTACCTTGCATCTACCATTATTATTGAAAAGCAGCATGGCTCAGTGGAAAGAGCATGGGCTTTGGAGTCAGAGGTCCTGGGTTCAAATCCCTCCTCTGCTGCTTGTCAGCTGTGTGACTGTGGGTAAGTCACTTAACTTCTCTGGACCTCAGTTCCCTCTTCTGTAAAATGGGGATTAAGACTGTGAGCCCCACATGGGACAACCTGATCACCTTGTAAGCACCCCAACGCTTAGAACAGTGCTTTGCACATAGTAAGCACTTAATAAATGTCATTATTATTATTATTATTATTATTATTATTATTGAATGAATGCTCATTCCCCCCCACCCCATCCTCAGTTTTTCTTCTTCCTAATGGCGTCCCCATTTCAAGGAGGAAAACTTCCTCTCCCACTGCCCCAGGACTATCTTTTCTACATTATCAGGTTCCAACACTATCATTTTCCCTGTCCTAGCCCACACAGCTATTACTGCTTACAGTTAAAGAGTACAACAAATAATACAGGGAAGGAAGTTATGCAAATAAATAGGGTAACAGCACATTACCTTTTCATACTTTATGGTATTTTTTAAGTATTTACTATGTGTCAAACAGTTCTAAGTGCTGGGGTAGAACAGTGTTTGACACAGAGAAGCACTTAAAAAATACAAGTGAAGTTGGACAGAGTCACTGTACTGCATGGGATTCACTAAGCAGGAGGAACAACAGGAGAACTGAGGCACAGATTCATTAAGTGACTTGCCCAAGGTCACAAAGCAAGCATTTGGCAGAACTGGATTAGAACACAGGTCTTCTGACTTCGAGGCCTTTTCTCTTTCCACTGGGCCATGCTGCTTCTATTCAACAACAGTGTGGCAAAAACAGTACAATTAACTCTGCTCCATAAAGCAAAAAATTGTGAACATTAATGAAATGCCATCCATAAAATATCCTGAAGCATGCCCTATCACTGACCAAAACATAACTACTCATTCTTTATTTTGAGGTTTTTGTTTTGTTGATTTATTCCCTCAAAACTAGCAACACGATAATTATAATGGAACTTGAAAACAGTCTTGTTTACTACACTTGGGAACTGCCAAAACCCATTTTTTTTTAAAAAAGAAGAAAGCAAATGTCTTTCATCTTTTGCGGATGAAGAGCAGACCAATCACTACATTCACCTTGAATAAATATCAAATGTATTTCCACTGGCAGTAACATTCTAGCAAAAAGAAATGCACATGTTTAGACTAATGTTTTGTCCAGGGTAGAGATGAAACAGAAAGTTTCGACACCCTAAACAGGTAAATCGATCCAATCCATTCCCCTCCAAATCCTTCCGCTTATTAAGATGTCAGCTTAAGCACAAGAGAAGGAAGTTAGAAACTAATTTATTGACAACTAGAGGAGAAGTAATGATATTTCCTGTGGAGCCATTGGGTGTCATGTGTGGGAAAGTCAGCAGAAGTCATGACCCCTACCATAAGGACTTCTAGCTTTTAATTCTTGCAACATTTCTCTGATAACTTCTTCCAATATCATGCAGATGGATAGAACAATTCACTTAAAGATAATTTACATTACAACAGTCAACATTTCACCCTAACTACAAATGCAAGAAACACTCTCAGTCCGAGGCACACAGATGATGACTGTATGATTCAATTAAAATTTACAAGGCATTCAATTACATCAAAGTAAATTTTCCTAGAACTAGAGTCAGATTCAGCATAAATGAGGCCAGGGTGTAGGAATTAATTCTTACTAGTCTGTGGGTTAAGTCACCAATCCATTCTATGTTTGTATTTGGACAGCATTACTGATCATTGGGAAGGAAAAAAATTTGCCACTAAACTGCATAATATAGTTCTATCCCAGAACAAAGTGGTTGCTTTGGACATCATGCTATTGGCTACAATTCAATTTGTCGTATTTATTGAGCACTTACTGTGTGCAGAGCACTGTACTAAATGCTTGGAAAGTGCAAATTGGCAACATATAGAGACGGTCCCCACCCAACAATGGGCTCACATTCTAGAAGGGGGAGATAGAAAATAAAACAAAACAAGTAGACAGGTGTCAATACCATCAGAATAAATGGAATTATAGCTTTATACACATCATTAATAAAGTAAATAGAGTAATAAATTTGTACAACTATATACAAGTGCTCTGGGGAGGGGAAGGGGGCAGGACTGGGGGAGGAGAGGAAAAGGGGGTGCTCAGTCTGGGAAGGCCTCCTGGAGGAGGTGAGCTCTCAGTAGGGCTTTGAAGGGAGGAATAGAGCTAGTTTGGTGGATGTGTGGAGGGAGGGAATTCCAGGCCAGATCTGATGGCGGGACAAGCAAGAATGAGGCACAGTGAGGAAGTTAGCGGTAGAGGAGTGGAGTGTGAGGGTTGCAGTTTGGGGGTTAGTCATGTCCAATTTGCTTTTTTGAGTTTCCGAAGTTAGAGATGTTTTTAAATTTCTAAACAAAAAAAATTGAATCTATTGTCCCTGTTTCCCCCACATCTCTCTGTGCCTTTTTTTTTTTTCCAGAACTCCAACTAGCATTGGTGTCCTGTCATTGTTTTGGCAGTTGACTGGCAGAACATAAAACAACAAATAGGCTAAATTTGAGTGGTTTCCTGGAATGTTATTCTATCAAACTGGCAATTTCCGAAAGGATTTGGAATGGAGCACGCAATTCCTTAGGCACCAGGGAGGTCTGAAAATGGCTGCCAAGATGGTCTGTAGCACAAGCTGGTCTTAATATCGGAGCACATAAAAACATTCCTTTCTCGGTTTTATTTTTAGGCCTAATCTCAAGCAGACTGAAGGGAGCTTCTAACTGGATGAAGAGCGTTCTAGTTAGCACCTCAAAAGTGAAAAAGCGTGTACAGTGTTTGTATGCTGTGTATGACAATAACCTGGTTGACAGCAATATTTCAATCAATCAGCGCTTGCAGAACACTGTACTAAATGCTTAGGAAACTGCAGTATAAAAGAGGAACCAAAATCAAAACAGGAGAATCACATCACATGGAATGAAAACACTGAAGTCAAAGCAAACGCCACAAAGACAGGATGCAGAAATGTACATAGTATTTTAGTGGTCTGCATGCATAGCACTGTTGGTCCTCTCTGTTTAAATTTTACCTTCAAAGACATTTCCAAGTTAATGGCAGATGGAAAAATTCTGAGTTGTGAGTGTACTTGGACTTGAATTATTATCATTATTGTTATTATATTTAAGCACTGACTAGGTATCAAGCACTGTTCTAATCCCTGGGGTAGTTAAAAGTTAATCAGGTCAAACACAGTCTCTGTTCCACATGGTGTTCACAGTCTAAGTAGAAGAGAGAAGAGGTATTGAATCCCCATTTTACAGAAGAGCAAACAGGCACAGACCAGTGAAGTGACTTGCCCAAGGTCACACCGCAGGCACCTGGTAGAGGCAGGGTTAGAACCCAGGTCTTCTGATTCCCAGGCCTGCGCTCTTACCTCTAGTCCACACTGTGCCTGAATTCAAATAATGGACTATAGGTGTGATCAAATTAACACTGTAAATGCCTTGGGTGGTGATTTTCCACTCAGTCATTAGTGCAGGACAAGGAGCACTTTAATACGTTTGAGATTAATCACCCCAAGTTTTCAGGGTTCACTCAGCAACTTGTCCACCAAGAACACAGGCCTGAATCAGTTCCACAGTATACTCTCTGCCCTCCTGTCCAGGGTATTTATGGTGGAAATCCAGGCCTCCGGCCAATTTAGGCCACTTCAAATTCACCCCTCACTTTTTACAGTGTGATTCTTTCTTCTTCTCTGAAATATTGTTTCTCCTCCCTCATTGACTCCCAAACTCCTTACTGATCCTGATGATTCCAGATCTTTTATTTCCTCCGAATCTACCAGTGCCTGCATGACACCCTTCTCTTGCCCACCTTGCCAAAATGGAAAATGGTTGACAAAAATGGGGAAAAAAAACCCAGATGTGAGCTCCTTGTTTCCAGCCCCTTCAAACCCCTACATCTACTTTTGTTTCCTTCTTAGCCATTTCTCAGATCTCCCATTGTGCTATAAAAATCCTTTTCCTCTCACCTCTGACATATCCTCTCACCTTCTAAAGGCACATTTCCATCCTTCCTCCATCCTTGAACTCTCTCAGCCGTTCACTCTTAAATGGCTTCACCTCTGCACTCAGCCTCACAACTAACCTCTACTTAAAAACACAAACACACACACAAAAAAACCCTCCATTTGACTTGGCCACCCCATCTTCTGTTCAAATTCCTATACCAGTTGTATATACCTGTTGCTTTCACTTCCTCTCTCCAACCCCGAACTTGGCCCTCTGCATTCTCGTGGCTTAGTGATAAGAGCAAGGGCTTGGGAGTACTGTACTTAGCACATAGTAGACATTCAATAAATGCTGTTGGCTGAATGATTGACACACTTTATGGTGTTTGTTAAGTACTTACTATGTTTCAGGCACTGTACTAAGCACTGGGGTAGGTGTAAGCTAATCAGGTTGGACACAATCCCTTTCCCACAAAGGGCTCACAATCTTAGCTTACAGATGAGATATCTGAGGCACAGAGAATTTAAGTGACTTGACCTTACTTAAGGTCACAGCAGACAAGTGGCAGAGTTGGAATTAGAACCCCGGACCCCTGGCTCCCAGGGCCATGCTCTAGTCACTAGGCCAAGCTGTGTCCGACTTTCTCAGCTGGAACTTGTCTTTCCTAGTAGGGAACAGTTCTGACCAAGAATACCGAGGAGTAATTGTTACAAATTAGTGGAGTCCATCATATTATTTAATTAGGGTACTTGATAAGCATTTACTCTGTGCCAAGAACTATTCTAAGCACTTGGGTAGACACAAGGTAAACATTTTGGACTTTGTTACTGTCCCACGTGAGGCTCACAGTCTAGGTAAGAGGGAGTGGGACTTAATCCCCAGTTAATGAATGAGGAAGCAGGCACAGAGATGTTAAGTGACTTACCAAGGTCTCACAGAAGACAAGTGGCAGAACTGGAATTAGAACTCAGGTCCTGACTCCTAAGCCCGTGATCTTTCCACTAGGCTATGCTGTTTCTCTGGGCCATTATCTCTTCATTCCAAATCAATCAAATTCACTGATTGCTTACAGTGTGCAGAGCACTGTCTACTATGCAATTCTTCATGTCAATTCATTGTTATTCAATGAATGGCAAAACTATCCAACTTTGATCTGGGTTACTCACAGATGAACACTAATGTATACGATCACCAATACATCTGACTCACACAGTCTGTATACCCATTCACAAGGACATATTTTACACTCATGATTCATCCACATGGTCAAGATAATTCATGTACACCCTCATACCTTCACATCCTCACACACACATGCATACATCCAGTCACCCACATGTTCTAGCCTGGTCTGGAATTAGGATGGAGATGCAGTGGATTGAGACAAGCCATGAAGTATCCCAAGCCTCTTCTGTGAGGGTTGAGTGCAAGGAACTGCAAGTAGGTTGCTCCCTATAAGACACTCAAGCAATTACAGTTGATCTTTCCTGGGAGTGAGCCTCCTGATGGGACTGTATTCATGCCTCCCAGGAATTCTGCCTATGCTATTACCTCTATCATTTGTGACCCCTAAATGGTCTACTCTGGACTTCAACACAGTCAATGCTCAGCTTCGGGGGTGGAAAGGAAGGATACTAGGCATCTAGTGGATAGTGCACAGGCCTAAAAGTCAGGAGGAACTGGATACTAATCCCACCTCTGCCACTTGTCTGCTCTGTAATCTTCACTTCACTTTTCTGTGCCTCAGTTACCTCATCTGTAAAATGGAGATTAAGATGCTAAGCCCCATGTGGGATATGGACCTTACCCAACCTGATTAGCTTGCATCAATTCCATCACTTAGTACACTGCCCAAGACATAGTAATAACTTAACTGATACAATTAAAACAAACAACAACAACAAAAAACTTTATCCAGTCTTTCCTTATGGATACCTGGCTCAGCCCCCTCTGACAGAACCAGGGGCTCAGGGCAAGCAAAGCAGCTATGCCTGCCCCTTGTTCAGGCCCTCAAGGGGCAGGAAGTAGCAAAAATAACTTTCCTCTGCTGATCAGATCCACATCTCTGTGGGGACTCAATTGGACACTGGGGGTAAGTGAGTCAGAACAGGTGGTAGCGGTCACCATGGCCTCAAGGGCTCTAGTTTGCCTGGCAATGTGTGAGAAATGAGGAGCCAAAGGAACAGCTGAGCCTCTGAGCCAGGTGTCTGCCCAGCTGTACTGGGGCTGAAGCAGGAGCATTATTTTCCACTAACTCCTAACAAGGAGGGCAGAACTCAGGGAGGGTTTGCAGCCTCACCAGAACCCTGACACCTTTGTGTTTTCTGGATTTTTAGAGCCATCCAGAGGTTTTACAAAAAAAAAGAACCTCTTATTAAAACACTGAACTGGTCCTGCGGTTGTTTCACTTGGTTGTTCCTTCGGTTTGGTTTTCCTCAAGTGTAAAAGTGTTTTAGATTTTTCTAGGTTAGAAAAGTGGATTACCTATCATTATAATGATGGCATTTATTAAGAGCTTACTATGTGCAAAGCACTGTTCTAAGCACTGGATCATCCTTCTACGGTACTCTGAAAGGCCTACGTATTCTGCAAGATTTCAAATGATCAATATATTCCGAGATTGTTTTAAACTTACTTGAATGGCTTAGATCCAAAAGCTTTGGGTAATCCTCCACCCACCGTGCTATCCCCCTCTCAGGGTCACACCTGAAGAGTTCCCAGTACTCTACCAGTCTCGACTACAGGAGGGAGAGTCAGGCAGAGGCCTGTCCATTCCATTCCTATCTTGGGCACTGGCTAGCGAGTGGAAGGCAATCTGCTACAAGTCAAAACTCACCTGTGCTGGGCAGCAGCAGGATGGGAGACAATCAAGGGTTAAGACAAATTTATTTCACGGAAGGAGGCAGTGGTAAACCGTTTCTGTTTTTTTAAACCAAGAAAAAGCTATGGATACACTACCAGAACAATTGCTTTTCTGGGAGAGAAGAGTCCATAGTGTCGCTAAGGGTCAAAGATGACTTGACAGCAAAAGACAAGACTGTGCTATCGTTAACCTTGGCAATGGGTTGGGGGGGGGATAAATGCCTGCCCTGCTGTGGGGAGGAATAGGACATTAATGCCTGGAAATCAGACCCTTCTCAGGCTCAGAAAATGGGCCTCAGACAACCCTGTTCTCTGAGGTGGGAATGTCTGAAATTGTCCCCTAATTCTTGCAAACTCCTCATCCTAGAGAAGCAGTCAGGCCTAATGAGAAAAGCATAAGACTTGGAGTCAGGACACCTGGAGTCTAATTCCAGTTACCTCCTGGGTGACCTTGGGCAAATCACATAATAGTAATAATAATAATGGTATTTGTTAAGCACTTATTACATGCCAATAATAATAATGGCATTTATTAAGTGCTTACTATGTGCAAAGCACTGTTCGAAGTGCTATAGAGGTTACAAGGTGATTAGGTTGTCCCACGGTGGGGGGCTCACAGTTTTAATCCCCATTTTACAGATGAGGTAACAGGCACAGAGAAGTTAAGTGACTTGCCCAAAGTCACACAGCCGACAATTGGCGGAGCCGGGGTTTGAACCCATGACCTCTGACTCCAAAGCCCAGGCTCTTTCCACTTGGTCATGCTAGACAAGGTAATTAAGTTGTACCATGTGGGCTCACAGTCTTAATCCCCATTTTGCAGATGAGGTAACAGGCACAGAGAAGTTAAGTGACTTGTCCAAGGTCAAACAGCAGACAAGTGACAAAACTGGAATTAGAACCCACATCCTCTAACTCCCAAGCCCATGCTGTGTGGGCCTCTGCAAAAATGGAGATAAAGACATGTTTTCCCCCTGACCCCATTTAGCCTATGAGGTCCATGTGGAACTCATAACTGAAGATGATATACCAGTTTGGAGCAGGAAGTTCAGACACACAAGCAAGAGCTTTTATTGGCAATACAGAGCTAAAAGCTATGAGAGAGCTACGAAAGAGGTACATCACTATCCTATGCTGTAATGCTAGACAGGGAAATGATAATAATAATAATGTTAATGATCATAATAATACCAATAATTATAAAGCAGCATGGCCTAGTGAGTCAGTCCCGTTGCCTCACATACCTCATCTATAATATGGGAATGAAGACTATGAACTCTACTTGGGTCATGGACTGCGTCCAACCCAATTACCTAGTAGTCATCCCAAAGTTAGGTACAGTGCCTGGCACATAGTAAGCGCTTATCAAATACCATTGCAAAAAATTTTTTTCCATGAATCAAGCACTGTGCTAGGCCGTGGGGTAGATACCACTTAATCAGATTGGACACAGTCCTTGTCACAAATGGGGCTCACAGTTTAAATAGGAGGAAGGATGGGTTTTGAAATAGAAAACTGAGCAGTATACCTAGCGGGTAGAGCACAGGCCTGGGAGTTAGAAAGACCTGAGTTTTAATCCCACCTCTGCCACTTGTCTGCTGTGTGATGTTGGGCAAATCACTTCACTTCTCTGGGCCTCAGTTACCTCATCCGTAAAATGGGGATTAAGACTGTGATTACCTTGTATCTATCCCAGTGCTTAGAACGGTGCCTGGCACATAGTAAGTGCTAAACAAATCCCATTAAAGAACAAGCCCAACAAAACTCAAGATAACAATAACAACAAAAATATTGAATTAAGAAAGCAAAGCACCTCTTTTGGGATGCTATTAAACTAGAGCTGCAGCATGGGGTCAGACAAATGTCCACAGAGCTGTAGTGTTGTCCAAGCTTCTCTGTGCCTAGGAGACCTGGACAACATACAAGCACCAGCATCCAGCTCCTTGCGCAGCTCCATCAGGGTCACTTAGGGCCAGATTCAATAGCAAATGGCAAGACAAGATCACAAACATGACATTCTGAAATATCATCACTCTTCTACAGTCAAAGTTATGCTTACCTTAATCCAGGCACACTGGGTGGACATGTAGGGAAAATGAGCAACAACAGGATACCTAAACGGTTGCTATATGGAGAGCTGAAACTGGGAAACTGGAAGAAAAGGAGGCGTCTTCAGGACATGGTAAAACAAAGAGTCAAACAATGCTGGAAACTGGGAGTCAGTTGCTGAGGAAGAACTGCAATTGAGATATAAAGAAGCAAGAAAGAGAACAGTGTCAGTTGCTACAAATGTCAAGTATAACAATGCTACAAGAGACAAACTTTTTGGTGGCCAATATGGTCAGGACTGTGGATTCCACATTGACCTTTCCAGCCACCCACGCACATGTAGGTGAACTGCCTCTGGCCTGGAATGCCCTCCCTCCTCAAATCCTACAATTACTCTTCCCCCATTTTAAAGTCTTAATGAGGGCACATCTCCTCCAAGAGGTCTTCCCAGCCTGGGCCCCACTTTTCCTCATCTCCCACTTCCTTCTGTATCACCCTGACTTGCTCCCTTTGCTGTCCCCGCTCCCAGCCCCACAGGGCTTCTGTACACATCTGTACTTTTATTTATTTGTACTGATGTCTGTTTTCCCCCCAAACACTTGAAGCTCCTGGTGGGCAGGAAACATCACTGTTTGCTGCTGTGTTGTACTTTCCCAAGCACTTAGTTCGGTGCCCTATATACAGTACGCACTAAAATACAATTGAATGAACTTCACTGTCAGTGGGGTCTTCTTCAAATACCAATGGCAACTACATACAATTGTATCTATAAGCACATACAATGCTTGACATGTAGTAAATGCTAAACATCAATAACATTTGAGCATTTATTACATGCAGAGCACTTGACTAAGTGCTTGTAAGAGTAAGATACAACATAATTAGCAGACACTTTCCCTACCCATTCCCGGCCTTAGACTCTAGAAACACACCATAACTATTATCCCTACTTTGGAGAAAGGGCTACTAGGGAGCAATGAGTAGATTTTTTTTTTCAGTTAGAGGAGGAACACCTCTTCTCTGACCTCAAGACCCATGATCTAATGTGTGTTTGCAGGATGCATGTCAGGAGACAAAAAACAGGCAGGGAAAGGGGAGGCAAGCAGCAGAGTCTCCAGAATCAAAGACTAGAAACTAGTAATAATTAATAATTATGTCATTTGTTGGCTTACTCAATGCCAAGCACTAAGCACGGGGGTAGATATAAGGTAATCAGGTTGTTCCACACGGGGCTCACGGACTTAATCCCCATTTTAGAAATAACAGGCACAGAGAAGTTAAGTGACTTACCCAAGGTCACACAACAATCAAGTAGCAGAACAGCATTAGAACCCACATCCTCTGACTCCCAAGCCAAGACTCTTTCCACTAAGCCATGCTGTTTCTCACACCATGACACTTAACCTCTCAACTCTGCCTTCTTAATATACTCTCCCATTTAGCATGTGCTTCCCCCTCTCTGTGCCTAGCTCCACATAGCAATTACTATTGCAGGATGTGTGATGATGCATTTGTTGACTTTTTTTTGTTTGTTTGTCTGCTTCCTTCCTCCCCTCCCAGCTCACTCTCCCTCCTCTCTGCTTTCCCCTTCACCCCCACCTTTTATTCAAGTCCCCGATCACCTCACCTGGTTCAGCTGCAAGAGAAAGTTCCAGAAACAAGCAAGGCTGAGGAGTGTCAGGGCAAGCAGCAACACACTCATGTGTATGCGGTTAAATCCTAGATACAAATTATTAGCTGTTGAACAGAACATGCAGTGGCTGGTCGGATTGTCAGGGAAGATATACAACAAAGAGAGGGTGACTTCCTCTCTCCCAGCAGCCTCGTTAGGTTAGCAGGGCCTCTGGGAGCAAACCACCCCAGACAGGCAAAGGCAGACAAAACAACGAGCTTTTCGGAACAAGAGAAATAGCATGGCCTGGTGGAAAGTGCACAGGATAGGGAGTCAGAGGAGCTGGGTTCTAATTCTGCTTGTACCACAGACTTGCTGTGGGACTTAACTTTTCTGTGACTCAGTGTTCTTATCTGTAAAATAACATTCAAATAACAGGCCTTCCTAGACTGAGCCTCCTTTTTCCTCTCCCTCTCCCCATCCCCCCCCCCCACCTCCTTCTCCTCCGCACAGCACCCGTATATATGTTTGTACAGATTTATTACTCTATTTTACTTGTACATATTTACTATCTATTTTGTTAATGATGTGCATTTAGCTTTAATTCTATTTGTTCTGATGACTTGACACCTGTCCACATGTGTCATGTTGACACCTGTCCACATGTTTTATTTTGCTGTCTGTCTACCCCTTCTAGACTGTGAGCCCATTTTTGGGTAGGGACCCTCTCTATATGTTGCCAACTGTACTTCCCAAATGCTTAGTACAGTGTTCTGCACACAGTAAGTGCTCAATAAATACGATTGAATGAATGAATTCAAATTAGACTGTGAGCCCCATGGTGGACAGGGACTGTGTCTGACCTGATTACCTTGATTATGTTTGACACATAAGAAATACTTAACAAATATCATTAAAAAAAGAATCCCTGGCCTCCTTCACTCTTAGTCTCTGAGCTCTGTGAGGGACAGGCACTGTGTCCGACAGGATTATCCCATATCTACTCCAGCGTGGCTCAGTGGAAAGAGTCTGGGCTTTGGAGTCAGAGGTCATGGGTTCAAATCCAAGCTCTGCCAATTGTCAGCTGGGTGACTTTGGGCAAGTCACTTAACTTCTCTGGGTCTCAGTTACCTCATCTGTAAAATGGGGATTAAGACCGTGAGCCCCCTGTGGGACAACCTGATCACCTTGTAACCTCCCCAGCACTTAGAACAGTGCTTTGCACATAGTAAGTGCTTAATAAATGCCATTATTATTATTATCATTATTATTATTATGTCTGGCCCATAGTAAATGCTTTACCAAATAGCACTATGAATAGGAGAACAGAAGGGGTGCAATCCAATGTTGTTAGTCTTTCAGCGAAGCAGCATGTGGTAGCGGGTAGAGCACAGGCCTGAGAGTCAGAAGGTCATGAGTTCTAATTCTGACTCGGCCACTTGTCTGCTGTGTCACCTCGGGCAAGTCACTTTATTTCTCTGTGCCTCCGTTACCTCATCTGTAAAATGGAGATTAAGACTGTGTGCCACAAGCAGGACAGCTAGCTCTCTTCCTCCCTTCAAAGCCCTACTGAGAGCTCACCTCCTCCAGGAGGCCTTCCCAGACTGAGCCCCCTCCTTCCTCTTCCCCCCTCCCCCTCCCCATCCCCCAGGCCTTACCTCCTTCCCCTCCCCACAGCACCTGTATATATGTTTGTACATATTTATTACTCTATTTTACTTGTACAAATTTAATATTCTATTCATTTTATTTTGTTAATATGCTTTGTTTTGTTGTCTGTCTCCCCCTTCTAGACTATGAGCCCGCTGTTGGGTAGGGACGGTCTCTATATGTTGCCAACTTGTACTTCCCAAGCGCTTAGTACAGTGCTCTGCACACAGTAAACGCTCAATGAATATGATTGAACGAATTAATGACAGGGACTGTGTCCAACCCGATTTGCTTGTATCCACCCCAGCACTTAGTACAGTGCTCGGCACATAGTAAGCGCTTAACAAATACCGCAAGTATGACTATTATTCACAGAATAAGCTGGGGACCATTTGGACTTCATGAAGTAGGTTTTGTGAGAGAAGTAATCTATCCCCCGAGGAGGAAGGGCACAGGCTGTCTCAGCTGAATGGGGTCAGACAGGGTCCCACACCATGCTGGAAGCAGCAGCGGAGCTAGTTTGTGTTCCGGACCTCTCCCCTTCACACCCAACTGATTGGCAGCCACAGCTGCAACAGCAGCAACACAACTGATCCCTTTGCCGGAGGCAAAATGTCCTGGAAACAGCAGTGCTTGAGTGGAACATTTGTAAAACGCTTCCTGCTGAACTCTTGGCAGATGCTGGACGTTCAGTTCACTGAAATGGGGTGCCTCCTCACCCCACCCCTCCTCTTCACTTCTTCCTCGACCCCTCCCCACCACAAACACCCCAATGCACACATTTACACACACACACACACTTTATGACAATGGCCTACTTTCCTCCCCGAAACACCTTTCTGGTCCAGAAACATTTCCCCTTCCCTGGGTTGAGAAATAGGACCCAGGTGTCAGGAAAATGTTAGTCGTAATAGGAGAACATAAAGTTCAAGTGGCGAGATCTGTATGGAAAGGGTAAAGCGCAGAGTCTGGTTGGTAAATAGTTCCACACTTACTGATAATAGTAATGATCACAGGCTAGCTTCTTTATCCCTGGAATAACATGGCACAAGAGGCACCATCTCCTCCCATGTAGCCCTGAGGTCTATGAAGATAGGCTAGAAAGAATTCTTTCCAGCTCCCTTGGCAGGAAAGCAAGGAACAGAGAAGATTGTGAGTTCTGTTTTCGGTGGAGAAGAGGTTCCCCAGACTCCCAGGGATTTCATTCCAGCAGCAGAAAATAGGAGACCAAACCTAATCAAATTCACCCTGTTCCTGAGAATGGTATAATGGAAGTTGGCTGAAAATGTATACAATCCAAATAAGCAAATTGATATAATGACTCAAGCCAAAATCTAGAATATTTAATCAAAAAGGAGGCCCGTATTCTGAAATGGATATATCTCTAACTCCATTTGCAAAGATCCAGAAAATGATCCCTGCTTTAATAAGATTTTGGGTTTTTTCTAAAAAAAATCATTCAAAAGTATGCATATATTACAAAACCTAACTTACAGTTTCCTTTGTCAGATATAAGGTATCAGTCATATTCAATAAGCAGCATAAACTAGACAAGAAATAAGTCGTGTACACTGAATTATAGAAATGATGACATACAGAACTTCACTGTTACTAGTATTTAGCCATCTTAATTTCTTAGAATTTAATCAAAATTAAATAACTGTCTTCCAATGACATTGTGCTATCATTTGTTTTAGGTCATGTTAAAGTAGCTGTCCCAATTCATTCTGATAAACAGATATTATAGGATAGGTTGAAAATGTTAATCTGTTTTTAGATGGATGTGAATTTTAGATGACTTCAGAGTTTTTGAAAATTATCCCAAGTTTTGCAGTTATAATTATTGAACTACTGATTTTCCCCCAAACAAAAATAAAATGTGAATGCCCAGAAGAACAGAAGAAAACGAGGACTGAAGATAGCATGAAACGATAAAAGATTCTGGCACTTAAAGACATCTTAAAGACCTGATGAAGGAGAAACTTTACTGGCAAAGGAGACTTCTAATTCTCACTCCCATCTAGCCTTTTTTTTTGTACTTTTAGCAGCTTGCTCTCAGGCCCAGGAAAAGTACCCAGTCCTGGGTTCTAGTTCTGGCTCAACCAGCAGGGAAATACTTACTAGGGCAAAGCCGTTGGTCATCAAGGTTTGTGTTCAAAGAGTCACTTAAAGCATTTTTTGAGATGGACAGCTTCAGCAAAGATTCTGAAAAGTAGATGGCTAATGTGGATCTCATCAGGGCTACTAAAACAACAAAACTGAGCTCTGTGCTAGGATCACTTCAGGCATCAATGGGTCCTGCCAAAGTTTGCTACCGTCCAAAAACTAACGCTGCTTTTTAAAAAAATAATATTTGTTAAGTGCTTGCTGTGCGTTAGGCACTGTTCTAAGTGCTGGGGTAGATACAGGCTAATCAGGTTGGACACAGTCTATTTCCCAAATAGGTCTCACAACCTTTAATCCCCATTTTACGGATGAGGTAACTGAGGCACAAAGAAGAGAAGTGACTTGCCTAAGGTCATACAGCAGACAAGTGGCGGAGGCTGGATTAGTACCCAGATCCTCTCACTCCCAGGCTTGTGCCCTATCCTTTGGACCACATTACTTTTCACAGTAGCTACGGCCAAAGGGTTGGAGCAAAGGCATCCTAGAGCCATCTGCCTTTAGAACATTTTGGGATATCAAAATATTTTAACGTGCTTGACAGACATGACCAGCTTTGGCTCAGTTTTGCAAATTAATGGATAGCCTTTTTGAGAAAAATGAGGCAGGCAGCAGAGTGAAGTATGAAACTGGAGTGGGGAGAGACAGGAAGCAAGGAGCTCAGTGAGAATTCTTTCTTGTTGTTCTCTCTAATTTATTTTAGTGTTTGCTTCCCCCACTAGCCTGTAAACTCCCTGAAGGCAGGGATTATGTCAACTAATTCTATAATGATATGATAATAATAATAATAACTGTGCTTGTTAAGCACTTACTATGTGCCTGGTACTGTGCTAAGTGCTGGGGTGGATACAAGCAAATTGGGTTGGACACAGTCCCTGTCCCACATGGGGCTCACAGTCTTAATCATATTTTACAGCTGAGGGAACTGAGGCACAGAGAAGTGAAGTGACTTCCCCAAGGCCACACAGCAGGCAAGTGGTGGAGCTGGGATTCGAACCCATTACCTTTTAACTCCCAGGCTTATTCTCTAGGCACTACACTATTCTGTTTTCCCATTGTAGAGATGCAGTGTGGCCTAGTGGAAAGAGCACCTGGAAATCAGAGGACCTGTGTTCTAATCCCAGCTCTGCTACATGTCTGCTGTGTGACCTTGGACAAGTCATTTCACTTCTCTGTGTCTCAGTTATCTTATCTGTAAAATGAGAATTAAATCCTACTCCCTCCTACTGTGAGCCGCATGCCGGACAGGGGCTGTGTCCAACCTGCTTAACTTATATCTATACCAGTGCTTAGAACAGTGCTTGGCACATAGTAAGTCCTTAACGAGTATTATTATTATTTTTATTAATAATAATAATGGTGATTATTATTACTACTGTTATTATTGATAATTCATTCATTCAATCATATTTATTGAGTGCTTACTGTGTGCCAAGCACTGTACTAAGCGCTTGGGAAGTACAAGTTGGCAACATATAGAGACGGACCCTATCCAACAGTATGCTCACAGTCTAGAAGGGGGAGACAGAGAACAAAACAAAACATATGAACAAAATAAAATAAATAGAATAAATATGTACAAATAAAATAAATAAATAGAGTAATAAATACATACAAACATATATACAGGTGCTGTGGGGAGGGGAAGGAGGTAAGGGGGGGATGGGGATAATAATAAAATATAATGATATATTATAATACAATTATAATATTATAATTGCAATATTATAATGTTAATATTCTATATAATAATATTATATTATTATTATTACTATTGAGAAACAGCATGGCTTAGTGGAAAGAGCACGGGCTTTGGAGTCAGAGGTCACGGGTTTGCGTCCCGACTCCACCACATGTCTGCTGTGTGACCTTGGGCAAGTCACTTAACTTCTCTGAGCCTCAGTTACCTCATCTGTAAAATGGGGATTAAGACTGTGAGCCCCACGTGGGACAACTTGATCACCTTGTATCCCCCCAGCACTTAGAACAGTGCTTTGCACATGGTAAGTGCTTAATTAAATGCCATTATTATTATTATTACTACTACCATACCAAGATTTTAATATAGGGCTTTCTGCCTCTAATAGTAACTTAAAAAAATAAAAAATTCCATTGATTGAAATACTAATTCTTCATCTACCTACTTCTTCCCTAGCATGAATACACAGGTTTTTGGCCTCTGGTCCAGGGGAAGAATATCTGAAAATTTTGCTTTTTCTATTCCTTTCGGTAAAGTCATAACAATGCCACTTATTAAGTGCTCACTTTGTGCCATGCCACCATGAGATGGTGGCAAACTTTGGCAGGACCAATTAGTTAATGCATATGAGAAGTTCATATAAAATATATACATGATCTCCACCTACAGGGAGCTTACATTTTAAAGGGGAGACAGACATAAAAATATTTACTAAGTCATCAAAATAAATAATTAAATGTCCGATTGGATAAACTAAATTCCTAAGTGTAGAGGTGGTTGCAAATATCATGCAGTCCTGCCATGGGGAAGACTGACTATATGTCTTGTATGGTCACTTCCTGTTCTAAAATAGCATGAAAAAGCAGATTTCTGGATCCCTCGTCATTTTAATATCCTGTTCATTCCAATGCTACCCCAGCATTTAGGCATTTAAGGAAAACAAATGTAATGTAGACTCTGAGCTGACCCGGAGTTAGAAAACACAAAGTTGTTTCTCCAAGAAGAGAATATTTCATGGAAGAATTTTATAAAAGATTTAAAATGTATTTGACAAATTAAATCAAAGGAACAGCTCATGCCATGAAATATAAGTATTGTTGTAAAATAGGCTGTCATTAAGTTTCAAGCAACAATGAGCCCGATAGATTGCTAATATCATGTTGAATTTATACAGTGCTTATTAAGGAGTATTTGTAGAAAATTATACGCAGACTTGCTACAGTTAAAAAAAATTAATATACTCAAGACCCTGAAAACTGAGATGTTTGAGATCAAATTTTGTATTGTAAAAAATGTGTCTGAAAGGGTACATTTTCATTTTTATAAGAAAATGTACAAATGAACTGCATTCAGCAAGCAGGTTTATCCTATCTTACCATATGACTTTATAAGCTCCAATTGCACAGTTGCTATTGTACAGAAAATTATTTGTTTGGCTCATTGTGGGCAGGGAATGTGTCTGTTTATTGTTATATTGCAATCTCCCAAGAACTTAGTAGAGTGTTCTGCACACAATAAGTGATCAATAAATGCAATCGAATGAATGAATGTTTTTCTTAAATGAAGTAACAAGTCTACCAACTCTGTTATATTGCAATAATAATAATAATAATAATAATGATAATGGCATTTGTTAAGCCCTTACTATGTGCAATTGTACTCTACCAAGCACTTAGAAAAGTACTCTGCATACAGTAATTGCTCAATAAGTAGGATTGATTGACTGATGTATTGATTGAAGTAATGCCTGGCATTTTCTGAAGATGAGTGATTGAATAAAGAGAGCTTTCTGGTCCAATTTTTAACTTTACTTAGAGCTTCCTGATATGGAAAGTGTTTGGGATCATGGACTTTTTAAATTATAATGTACTTCAGTATATTAAAAAGTTTTCATCAGTTAAAATCAAATATAAAATTTTACCAGGTCATGAAATATTGGTTTACCAGATTCTGCACCCTCTATTAAGAGACATATAACTAAGGTAGTCCAAACGTACCTGCACTTATCCATCCATCAGTAGTATTTATTGAGCGTCTACTGTGCAAAGATCACTGCACTAATTGCTTGAGGGAGTACCACAATCTGCTACTTCAAATTTGCAATCCAGTGGGAGAAGTAGACTCAAAATGATTTGTAATTAAAGGAAAAGGAGAATAAGAAGATGGAAGAGTGAAAAATAAGTGGCTAAATGGCAGAAACCACACAACGATGTGTACATCAGAGTTACGGATATCTGTGAGACTATGAATGCTGAGGTAGTAATGATAAATTATGACCTGGGAGGTAAACATTAATCCAGGAATGCTTCCTGGAGGGGTTAGGTTTTAGAAGGCCTTTGATGATGGGGTTAACTGAGGTCTGGGAGAACTGGAAGGGAGAGGGAGTTCTAAGCAGTGGGGAAGGATATAGCAAGGGATCAGGAGTGAGAAAGGTGAGAGTGAGGCACAGAGAGGAGGTGTATTTAGGAGGAGAGTGGGGGGATTAATGGATAGAGCACAGGCCTGGGAATCAGAAGGATTTGGGGTCTATTCCCAGCCCTGCCACTTGCCTGCTGTGTAACCTTGGGCAAGTCATTTTACTTCTCTGTGCCTCAGTTACCTCATCTGTGAAATGGGAATTTAGACTATGAACCCCATGTTGGACATGGATTCTGTCCAACCTGATTAGTTCATATCTACCCCAGTGTTTAATACACTGTCTGGCTCATAATAAGTGCTTAAATACCACAAGAAACAGGGGAGTCACACATGTAGAGGTTGAAAGATTGAGAAGGACAGACCTGGCCTAGAGCCCGGAACCTTAATCAGAAGATTTGCCGGATTCAATGTATATAGAGCCTCGACTGTAAACTCACTGTGGGCAGAGAACGAGTCTGTGGTATTGTATTCATTCATTCATTCAATTATATTGAATGGAAGGACATAGAACTCTGCAGTCTAGCACAGTTCAGTCTTGACAAGGGGCAGGTTAATGGCCCTTTCCCTTCCCACCCACTTGCCTGGCCACCTGTTTCCTGGCCGCTCTGGTAGCCCCAGACCAGATTCCAGCAGCAGCAGGAAGGGTTAAACCCTAAGAAAAAAGAGGTTTTTCCTCTCCCATCTGAGCAAAACAGCTCAGATTTCCACAGACTCTGTGAGGAGGAGGAGAAGGAAAAGGGGAATTGAAGAAGGACAAAAAGGGAAAAGGAAGAAGATGAGGAAGGGGAGAGGCGGAGGAGGAAGAGAAGGAGAAGGGGAAACTAAAGAGAATAAAGGAAGGAGGAAAAAGAAGACGAGGAAAGGAGGAAGAGAGAAGGAGGAAGAGGGACTGAGGAGGAAAGAAGAAGGAGGGGTGAAGGAGGATGAAAGGAGGAGATAGAAGGAGATAATGGAGGAAGAGAAAGAGGAAGATGAAAAGGAGGAGAGGAGGAGGAGGGTAGATAGAGGAGAAAGAGGAGAAGTAGGGCAAAGAGAGTAGGAGGAAGTGAGGAGGAAACAGAGGAAGAGGAGGGGAGGAGGAAATGGAAGAGAAGGAGGGAAGGAGGAAGAAGAAGAGGAGGAGAGATGGAGAAGGAGGAAGAAGAAGAGATTCCAGACTGCAAACTCACTGTGGGCAGGGAACATGTCTATCAACTGTAATATTGTAGTCTCCCAGGTGTTTAGTACAGCGCTCCGCACACTGTAAGCACTCAATAAATGCCACTCAATAAATGCCACTGATAGATTGATTGATTGGTTGAGGAGGGGTGGAGAAGGAGGAGGAAGAGGAAGAGAAGGAAGAGGAGGAGAGGGAGGAGGAGGAAGAGAAAGAGGAGGAGAAGAAGGAAGAGAAGGAGGAAGAAGAGGAGGAGAGGGAGGAGGAGGAAGAGGAGAAGGGGGAGAGAACAAAGTGTCTTGCCCTATCCAATATCTGGATGGTACATTTGTAGCTCTGTTTCGGCCACAGATGGGTGGGGCCAATAAGCAGCCTTGAACATAAAGAGCTATTCACCCCAGATAAAGTAAAGAAACTACTATTATACGCCTATTATTTCCATGGTATACTGGACACGGTGCTATTGAAATTTTGACTGGAGTAAGTTTTTTACTCGCATTTCCTTCAAGGTACTGATATCAGGGCTCCCCTAAAAGACTGACCTCTGAGAATGTTGTTCCTCTGGGACACAGGAACCTTTAGAAGCATCTCTCGTTGTCAGAATAGGACCCCCTCCACCCCGACCCCCAGGTTCTGAGACCAGGGCAGGCAGGAAATTGATCTCTCATGTCTGTCACACAAGTATGAAGCTCTGCAAAATACAGGGTAGAGTTACAAGATGCAGGTGCATAGCAGAGATGACTTGTTGATGGTAAACTAGGTGAGGAAGGCCTATTCTCTTTTATGGTGGAAGAAAGAAATTTGTCAGTGACAAGTAGGAAGGTTTGCGTGCCTCAGATTCCGCAGGGTTGAAAATAAGGAAGGGAGGGAGAATGAGGAAAAATCAAATTTCTACCTAAGGATGTCAGCAGCAAATTTAATGCAGGTGCAATATTTCTGCAAACAATGAGCATTTTGTTTCTCTCCTCTTTGGTTCCACAAAAACCAGCCCGCCCCTTCCTCTCACTGCTGCGTTTTTCTTTTTATCAGTGTGTGAGATTAAAATGTTGATACCCTTCTTTGGCAAAGTTTTTTTTTTTAAAGTTCTTAGTGTAACTGTTGAGGGACAATTAACTTCCTATGAAATTTAGCTTTCCTGGGTATAATGACATTTTATTTCTCTGAAGATCCATTAACGTATCCAACCACCAGTATGGGGCTGAGGGACAGTTCTCACCCTCAGGAGCAGCATGGCCTAGTAGGTGGAGCATGGGCCTGGGAGCTAGGGTTCTAATCTTGGCTCCGCCACCTCTCTCCTGGGTGACCTTGGGAAGTCATTTCACTTCTTTGGAAGTGAAGTTCCCTCATCTATAAAACGGGGAATGCGACTGTGAGCCCCATGTGGGACAGGGACTGTGTCCAACCTGACTGGCTTGTATCCACCACAGTGCATAGTACAGTGCCTGGCACCCGGCAAGCACTGAACAAATGCCACAATTATCATCATTGTTATTATTATTATTAAGTATGCCTGTCGATTTCCACTGGAAAAAAAATATCTTCATGTTAAGCAGCACCTCTCTACAAACCATGTGAAGCAATTGGTCAATCAACTGTATTTATTGAGCACCTACTCTATGCAGTGCACTGTACTAATTGCTTAAGGGGTATGATGTGTACTGAATGCTCTGGGGATGAGCTTAGGTGATATGGACACCTTCAGGACATCTCCATCTGGATGTCCGCCCGCCACCTAAAGCTCAACATGTCGAAGACTGAGCTCCTTGTCTTCCCTCCCAAACCTTGTCCTCTCCCTGACTTTCCCATCTCTGTTGACGGCACTACCATCCTTCCCGTCTCACAAGCCCGTAACCTTGGTGTCATCCTCGACTCCGCTCTCTCATTCACCCCTCACATCCAAGCCGTCACCAAAACCTGCCGGTCTCAGCTCCGCAACATTGCCAAGATCCGCCCTTTCCTCTCCATCCAAACTGCTACCCTGCTCATTCAAGCTCTCATCCTATCCCGTCTGGACTACTGCACTAGCCTTCTCTCTGATCTCCCATCCTCGTGTCTCTCTCCACTTCAATCCATACTTCATGCTGCTGCCCGGATTATCTTTGTCCAGAAACGCTCTGGACATATTACTCCCCTCCTCAAAAACCTCCAATGGCTACCAATCAATCTGCGCATCAGGCAGAAACTCCTCACCCTGGGCTTCAAGGCTGTCCATCACCTCGCCCCCTCCTACCTCACCTCCCTTCTCTCCTTCTACTGCCCAGCCCGCACCCTCCGCTCCTCCACCGCTGATCTCCTCACTGTACCTCGCTCTCGCCTGTCCCGCCATCGACCCCCGGCCCACGTCATCCCCCGGGCCTGGAATGCCCTCCCTCTGCCCATCCGCCAAGCTAGCTCTCTTCCTCCCTTCAAGGCCCTGCTGAGAGCTCACCTCCTCCAGGAGGCCTTCCCAGACTGAGCCCCTTCTTTCCTCTCCCCCTCGTCCCCCTCTCCATCCCCCCGTCTTACCTCCTTCCCTTCCCCACAGCACCTGTATATATGGTTGTACATATTTATTACTCTATTTATTTATTTTACTTGTACATTTCTATCCTACTTATTTTAT
This sequence comes from Tachyglossus aculeatus, assembly GCF_015852505.1. NCBI lineage: Eukaryota > Metazoa > Chordata > Mammalia > Monotremata > Tachyglossidae > Tachyglossus > Tachyglossus aculeatus. The sequence continues at coordinate 33,105,126 of NC_052082.1, forward strand.
TTTGTTGGTATGTTTGGTTCTGTTCTCTGTCTCCCCCTTTTAGACTGTGAGCCCACTGTTGGGTAGGGACTGTCTCTATGTGATGCCAATTTGTACTTCCCAAGCGCTTAGTACAGTGCTCTGCACATAGTAAGCGCTCAATAAATACGATTGATTGATTGATTGATTGATATGGAAGTATTTTTGTTTATTATTCTCCCTGACATTCTCAGATGGGGAGAATATAAGGTTGGAAGTTGAAAGGCGAATCAGGGAAGGCCTCCTGTGATTTCAGAAGGGCTATGCAGATGGAGAGAGCAGCGATTTGCCAGCTGTAGAGGGGGAGAGAGTTCCAGACAGGAGGGGAGGATATGCCCAAGAGGTGAGGGGAGAGAGGATCCAGCTCCGTGAAGCTGGCTGTAAACTCTGTCACATAAAAAGCTTTGTGGTTTTGCAGGAAATCCAGTCTGAAAGATGTACATGGGGGGATGAACGTCTCTCTCTCCACCCCAGCTATTCCTGGGGTAAAAAGGAAATTATTGAGGGATAATTTGTCTTGCCTTATGCTGTCGGGTCATTTCTGACCCATACGGAATCCATGGACACATCTCTCCCCAAATGCCCCACTTCCAGCTGCAATCGTTAAGGTAGTCTATCCATAGGGTTTTCTTGGTAAAAATCTGGAAGTGGTTTACCATTGTCTTCTTACTTGCAGTAAGCTTGAGTCTCCGCCCTTGGCTCTCTGCCATGCTGCTGTTGTCTAGCACAGGTGAGTTTTGACTTGTAGCAGATTGCCTTCCACTTGCTAGCAACTGCTCAAGCTAGGAATGGAATGGGTATGCCTCTGCTTGACTCTCCCTCCAGTAGCCAACACTGGTAGAGTACTGGAAACTCTCCAGGTGTTTCCTGAGATGGGGGTTGGATAATTTAGTTATGAATTTAATTCATAGGTGATTAGCTTCTTAAGGGCAGGGATAATGTCTATTGATTCTATTCCATTGTCCTCCCTCAAGTGCTTAGGACAGTGCTCTGACACTCAAGCGCTCAATAAATACGAATAAATGAATGACCCAGAAGCACTGGATCAATACCACTGATTGATTGATTGACTGATTGACTGACCAGTGTGGAAGCTTGGTTGGAGAGGAAGAGGCGGAATCTAGACATCTTGTGAAGATAGAACTGACAGGATTTGGTTACGGATTTGATATGTGAGTTAAAGGAGATGAGACAAGGATAATGTCAAGGTTGCCTGTCATTTCTGACCTCTGAGGAATTCTGCATCCAAAAAGTTGTCTCAGGCTACTCTGCCATTCAAACCCTTTAGTGCTTTTAAAACTCCACTATGCCCTTGCCCACTAATATTCATGTAGAGGATTAGAACTTACTGCCTTAACATCTTTCTCTCTTTAGGGTTGCTTCTCCCATTTTATCGTATTTGTCAAGCACTATATGCTAGGCACCGTACTGCCTGGAATAGACTTCACTCTGCTGCCCGGATTATCTTTCCACAGAAATGCTCTGGGCATGTCACCCCCCTCCTCAAAAATCTCCAGTGGTTGCCTATCAACTTTCGCACGAAGCAAAAACTCCTTACTATTTATTGGCTTCAAACCTCTCCATCACCTCTCCCCCTCCAACCTCACCTTCCTTCTCTTCTTCTACAGCCCAGCCTGCACACTCTGCTCTTCTGCCACTAACCTCCTCACTGTTCCTCGTTCTCGCCTGTCCCGCTGTCGACCCCTGGGCCCACGTCCTACCTCTGGCCTGGAACACCCTCCCTCTTCACATCCGCCAAACTAGCTCTCTTCCCCTCTTCAAAGCCCTACTGAGAGCTCACTTTCTCCAGGAGGCCTCCCAGACTGAGTCCCCGCCTTTTCCTCTCCTCCTCCTCCCCTCCCCATCACCGCTACTCCCTCCCTCTGCTCTACCCCCTTCCCCTCCCCACAGCACTTGTGCATATTTGTACATATTTATTACTCTATTTAATTAATGATGTGTATATATCTATAATTCTAATTATGCATTTTGATGGCATTAATGCCTGTCTACTTGTTTTGTTTTGTTATCTGTCTCCCCCTTCTAGACTGTGAGCCCGTTGTTAGGCAGAGATCGTCTCTGTTGCTGAATTGTATTTTCCAAATGCTTGGTACAGTGTTCTGCACAGAGTAAGCACTCAATAAATATGACTGAATGAATGAATGACTGAATGAATGTCTCCCCCAATCTAGACTGTAAGCTCATTGTGGGCAGGGAATGTGCCTGTTTTTGTTGCATTGTGGATTTGTTGTGTTGTACTCTCTGAAGTGCTCAGTAGAGTGTTCTGCACACAGTAAACACTCAGTAAATCTGATTCAATGAATACAAAATAATCAGGTTGGACACAGTCCATGTCTCCCACAGGGCTCATAGTTTTAATCCCCATTTCGAGGTAACTGGGGCTCTGAGAAATTAAGTGACTTGCCCAAGGTCAATCAATCAAGCATATTTATCGGGTGCTTACTGTGTGCAGAGCACTGTAGTAAACGCTTAGGGGACTACAAAATAACAAAGTTGGTAGGCGTGTTCCCTGCCCACAATGACCTTACAGTCTAGAGGTCATGCAACAGACAAGTGTTAGAGTTGGGATTAGAACCCAGGTCCTTTAACTCCCAGGACCGTGCTGTTTCCCCTAGGCCATGCTACTTCTCTACTTCCCCTTCTCCCTGACAAGTTTTGAATTAGGTAGGTATTTCTGCTTAGTAGTCTGACTCTGTGAGATGAGCCTCATGTACCTCATCAGAAGAATCTCCCTTATTTCTAAAACCTTAAGGCTACATTTAAAGTCTAGGATACAGAAAATTTCCCCAAAGAGCTGAATCCTTAAGGGTTAAAGGAAACGGTGCTGGATTTTCTCTTATCTCCTTTTAAATCATCTCCTATCCCAGGCCTTTCTCCTATAGTCATTAAAAAAAAGAAGGAATGAAAATGAGTGCCCAGGAGATTTTCCCCTTCACTTTAACCCTAGTCTCCTTCTTCTCCATCCCACAGCCAGATGAAATGTTTTCTCATCTGAAAAACTCCTAAAGCCTATCTGTTCTGCCCCACCTTATGTATTCCACTTAGAATGGTGGTGAAACCAAGTCAGACCCTTTGAAGTGAGGAAGGTGTTTATGTGGTTGGCATCTTCTGCCCCAGAATCACCCTCCCTGCAAACCATGTACTCCAGCCCCCCAGGGAGAAAAGTGGAGCTGGAGCTGTTGCCTTGGTCTGAATTTTCAATCATCTCTGAGTTAAAAACACAATTCTGCTAAGTTGATTAAAATACCTTTCACACTCCAGCAGGTGAATTTTGCATTTGTTCAATGAGAGCTGACTGATGCCTGCAGAGTGTGAATAGCTCATTGTGGGCGCAGGTACAGCAGAAGCACTAAATCCTAAGAATAACAAGCAAGAATGAAACTGACTTTCCCCTCTTCCTGATTTAAATATATATATATGTAATTTAAAGGGGCAATTTGCCAGAGTGCCACATGGGAAATTGAAGGCAAGGTTAATTACTGGAGCCACATGCCTCATATCTCACCCTGGAATGCCCCCCAATAAGAGTTAAATGAGTTTGGGACCACAGGCAAGAAAACCAGATCTCAACAGCTGCACACCATGTCCCTTATGCACAAAGAAGGAAAATGCATTTAAATTAGATTGTAGTCATTTGTTCAGCTGATCGGGAAATAGTGTAGGGATTTTACTCTGATTCTGTTTTTGGCTCAAGTCCACTTGACATTCAAGTAGAGGAATGCAGTCTTAACAAGAGACAGCCTGCAACAGACTGCTAAGCTGTCCAGGGTAAAAGGCTGCTAAATGTCCGAATTTAGCCATAAATTCAGTTACCGGCATGCAAAAGTCTAGAAGTGTGAAAAGAGAGAGGTGTGATGAAAAGTCCTGCTTCCTAAAAGCAGTAAAATAAGTGAAAAGGGGATGGAGCAGTGAGTGCAATAGTGAAACCTCATAAAAAAATAGAGAAGGATGTTCAAGCCATAAGAGATGATGACTGTCTTTCAGTCCTCTTTATTAAATTGTAGTGTACAAGGGCTTAGTGGATTTTTACAATCACTGTACTCCTCAGCAGGTATCCATCCTTCAGGACATATCTATTCTATTTATTTTATTTTGTTAGTATGTTTGGTTTTGTTCTCTGTCTCCCCCTTTTAGACTGTGAGCCCACTGTTGGGTAGGGACTGTCTCTATGTGTTGCCAATTTGTACTTCCCAAGAGCTTTGTACAGTGCTCTGCACATTGTAAGCGCTCAATAAATACGATTGATGATGATGATGATGACTCAAAGACAATGTTGACAGTGAGGTTTTTTTTTTTTAAATATCACAGCAATTGGCTTCTTGCCATTGTCCATTTCTTCACACACACAATAATAATTGTAGTATTAGTTAAGGGCTTACTATGTGCCAAGCACTGTCCTAAGCCCTGGTGTAAATACAAGATAATCAGGTTCCATAAGAGGCTCACAGTGTAAGTAGAGGGGAGAACAGGTTTTGAATCCCCCATTTTACAAATGAGGGAACTTAGGCCCGGAGAGGTTAAGTGACTTACCCAAGGTCACACGGCTGGCAAGTGGCAGAAGAGGGATAAGAACCCAGGTCCTCTGACTTTCAGGCCCACGATCTTTCCACTAGCCCACACTGCCTCAACACTGAACCAGAAGGAGAGTGATGCAGGGGTGGTGGAACATCTGTGTTCCAGGATCTCATTGTTGGAATCACAATTAGTTCCTTAAACCTGTCAGACATTGAACACTGTAAGGCAGAACAAATTTTATTTTAATAATGACATCATCAACGGGAGGGATGGTTTCTGAACTCAGGTTTGCTATTCTATTTTTACCCAAAAGACTTAGAATTGTGTACTTAATTATATGAGTGATATGGTACATTCATGTGATAGCAAATAAAAGAAATTCCACTGACATAAAAATTAGATAAAATGTTATAAATACATTACATAAAGAACTGTGCTATAATACTTTAATGATGTACATTTCCCAATCTACACAACAGCTCAAACGTAAAGGCAAATTTTAACCCCTTCTTTTCCATAAAATGAACTTATGGATGGATCTGATTGTGCAACTGTCCAACTTTAAGCTCTTCCCTCTTAACCAAAATTATTTCCCTACTTATTCAGAAATCTTGTACACCCACTCCTGACTCTCTAGTCCCCAAAATTCACTTCCTCCACTCGGGTATGGTCCTGTCACTGTACCCTCTCTTGTATCCTGACAAGCCCTGTTTTTGAAATTATTTTCTCTCTTTCCCTGTCTCTTCCCTGGTTGCCATCAATCAATCCAATCAATCAATCAATCAATCAGTTATATTTATTGAGCATTTACTGTGTTCAAAGCACTTGAGAAAGTGCAGTACAACAAAGTTGGTAGAAACAATTCCTGCCCACAAGGACCTAGCAGTGTTCTGGGGGGAAACAGATGTTAAAATAAATTATAGATAGGGGAAATAGTAGCTGGAGTGAGTATCAAAATAAAGGTAACAATAAAAATAATGATAATAATAATTATGGTACTTGTTAAGCACTTATTATGTGTCCTGCACTGTTGTAAGTACTGGGGTAGATACAAGTCAGTCAGTTTGGATACAGTCCCTGCCACACATGGGACTCACATTCTTAATCCCCAGTTTACAGATGAGATAACTGAGACCCAGAGAAGTTAGGTGACTTACCCAAGGTCACACTGCAGATGTGTGGCGGACCTGGGATTAGATCAGGTCTTTTTGATTCCCAGGCCTGTGCTCTATCTGCTAAACCACGTGGCTTCAAAAAGCTTAAGGGGGAACACAGCCAAGTGCAAAGTCAGCACACTGGGGAGAAGAGGAGAAATGGGCACTTAGGGAAGGCCTCTTGGAGAAGAAGTGATTTTAGGGGGGTTGTGAAGTGAATAGAGTGGTGGACAGTGCGCTATGAAGGGGGAGGGAATACCAGGACTAAGAGAAAACGTGGGTTGTGTTACAGTTCATAGGTTGGCGCTAGAGAATGGAGTCAGTAGACTAGGTTGTAATTGAAGATCTACGAGGTAAGGTAAGAGGGGGTAAGCTGACTAAATGCCTTAAATCTGTTGCTAAGGAATTTCTGTTTGACATGGAGGTGGATGGGAAACCGCTGGAGGTTCTTGAGGAGTAGGGAGATATGGACTGAATGTGTTTTCAGACAAAACGAACTGGGCAGCAGAGTGAAGAAAGGACTGGACTGGGGAGAGACAGGAGGCAGTGAGGTCAGGGAGGAAGCTGATTCAGTAGTCAAGGCAAGAAATGTTAAGTGTTTGAATCGGTTGAAGCTCTCCCCTCTCAATCAATCAATCAATCAATCAATCGTATTTATTGAGCGCTTACTATGTGCAGAGCACTGTACTAAGCGCTTGGGAAGTACAAATTGGCATCACATAGAGACAGTCCCTACCCAACAGTGGGCTCACAGTCTAAAAGGGGGAGACAGAGAACAGAACCAAACATACCAACAAAATAAAATAAGTAGAATAGGTCAGCTCCAAGTATCTGAACTAGATCAGACTGGTTGAGGAGTAAAGGAAGACTTGAAAGGGATCACTAACTTGTCCTCTTGCTAATCCCTTCTGTTCCCTGAGATTGTCCTCCTGATGTGGAAGTCCGGGGGGCCCAAGTGGGAAAGAGGGGAGGGCAATGGTGGTCCGATCCTGGGCCCCCCCACCCGACTCAGCCATCCTGGCTCCCATGGCTACGGTGGGTATCATGGAGAAGCAAAGATGCCATGGGGGAAGGGGCTGAATTGGCCAAGAATAACTGTTAAAAGCACTGGGAAGCAGAGGAGATGAGGAGGTGTGTGGACACTTTGAGGACATGGACACTGTGGGGGATAAAGATATGAGAAGTTGATAAATGAGGAAACTGAGGAGAGCAGAGGAAGGTTTGAAGAAGGGCAGGGGGAGGAGATGGTGGGGATGCGGAGAGTTGTGGGCCGAGATTTTGTCTCCCAAATGCTGAGTACAAAGCTTTGCACACACTACATACTCAATAAATGTTATTGATGATGATGACGAAGGGGAGGAGAAGGAGCAGTGTTACAAAGCTGATCGCCAGAGTCAGTCAACAGGGAGGATGCACTTGTCCATCTTATCTCCAAGGAAGCTCTAGTCTCCTGCAGGTAATAAATGGACTAAGTGTTTATGGCATCTGATTCTCACATGCCAACCCTGACTTTTCCAAGGTACTTTTAAGATTTATTGCTTAGTGATATCCCCTTGGGCCTTAGGGTCCATGGCTATTTACAGCCAGAATAGGGATTTTCTTGAGGATTTTAGCTGGCAAGCCTGCCAAATTGCCCTTGGAACTTGTTTCCACCACCCCATGACTCTTGTATATGGAACCTTCAGAGGGCACAGGTGGCTTTGGGCAGATCAGCTCACTAGTTCTGTATTAGTTTCTAAGGTTGAAAGGCATTCCACAAACTCAAAACCATATCTCATAACAGCCATCTCTCCAAATCTGAGGGCTTCACAACCACCTTTTGTTCTAAATTGGATACATGCAATATGTACTGAGCACATAGTAGAATATGATAGAAACCGTAGACATGATTCCTCCCCTTCCAGAGGGAAGAGAAGCACTAAAATAAATTACAGATAGGAAGGAATATGGAGACTTTGTACTCCAGTGATTGGGTAGGTAAAATATGAACATAAGTGCTCTGGGAGGTGGAGAGATTCATTCAATTCATTCAATCGTATTTATTAAACACTTACTGTGTGCAAAACACTGCACTAGGCTCTTGGGAGAGTACAATAAAACAATAAAAAGACACAATCCCTGACCAAAATGAGTTTACATTTACATCACTTACAGCACGGAAGTGATGAAATGATAGTTGGAGTTTATAAACTGGGGAGATTAGAAATGAATCGGGAAAGGCCACCTGGAAGAGATGCAATTTTAGAAGGGCTTTGATGAGGGGAAGAGCTGTGGATTTGTGAACGTGAAGAGAGAGGGAATTCCAGGCATATGGAAGGAAAAAAGCAAAAGGTTGGTGGCAAACAGGTGAGAATGAAGCACAGTGAGTAATAATCAATCAGTCGTTTTTACTGAGCACCTACTGTGTGCAGAGCACTGTGGCAAGCACCTGGTAGAGTACAATATAACAGAGTTGGTGGGCATGTTCCCTGCCCACGCATCATGGGCAGCATCATCCCCAGTGCTTAGCTCAGTGCTTGGCACTTAGTAAGCAATTAAGAAGCATTTATCACTATCATTATTATTCCTTAGACTGGAAGCTTGTGTCTAGACTGTAACCAGGAGAGGACGGAGTCTATGAAGCCAAGGTTGGATAGCATGTTGAGGAGAATGGGATGGTCGACAGTGTGAAAGGCAGCTGAGAGGTCGAGGAGGATTAGGATAGAGTAGGAGCCATTGGATTTGGCAAGAAGGAGGCCATTGGAGACCTTTGAGAGGACAGTTTCGGTGGAGTGGAGGGGGAGGAAGCCAGATTGGAGTGGGTCCAGGAGAGAGTTGGAGTTGAGGAATTCGAGGCAGTGAGTGTAGACGACTCGGTCTAGGAGTTTGGAAAAGAAGGGTAGGAGGGAGATAGGGCATTAACTGGAGCAGGCAGTGGGGCCAAGAGAGTTTTTTTTTAGCATGGGGGAGATGGCATGTTTGAAAGCAGAAGCTGTTGGAGACTGAGTGGTTGAAGATGGAAGTTTAAGGAGGAGAGGAGGGAAGGGGTGAGAGTTTTTATAAGGTGAGAGGGAATGGGGTCCGAAGCACAGGTGGAGGGGGTGGCACTCAAGAGGAGGGAGGAGCTCTCCTCTGAAGATACTTAATAATGATGGCATTTATTAAGCGCTTACTATGTGCAAAGCACTGTTCTAAGCGCTAGGGAGGTTAAAAGGTGATCAGGTTGTCCCTCGGTGGGCTCACAGTCTTAATCCCCATTTTACAGATGAGGTAACTGAGGCCCAGAGAAGAAAAGTGACTTGCCCAAAGTCACACAGCTGACAATTGGCGGAGCGGGATTTGGACCCATGACCTCTGACTCCGAAGCCCGTTCTCTTTCCACTGAGCCACGCAGCTTCTCTAAGATACTTCTGGGAAGCATGGGAAAGTAGAGGAGGGGGTTGAGAGCTGAAGGGGATGGAGAAGGGGAAGGGGTGACTTTGTGGAGCTCAGTCCTGATAGTGTTAATTGAGAAGCAGTGTGGCTTAGTGGAAAGAGCACAGACTTGGGAGTCAGAGGTCATGGGTTCTAATCCCGACTCTGCCACTTGTCAGCTCTGCGACTTTGGGCAAGTCACTTAACTTCTCTGTGTCTCAGTTACTTCAGCTGCAAAATGGGGATTAAGACTGTGAGCCCCAGGTGGGGACAACCTAATTACCTTATATCTACTCCAGTGCTTAGAACAGTGGTTGGCACATAGTAAGCACTTAACAAATACCATTATTATTATTATTATTATTATTATTATTATTTTTAATTGTCCTAATGAAGTAGGTGGCCAGATTGTGGGGGTGAAGGATGGAGGAGGGGGAGGAACAGTGGGCCTGAGGAGGGAGTTGAGTGTCTGGAAAAGCTGATGGGGGTGATGGGCATAGGTGTCAGTAAGGGAAGAAAAATAGTTTTGCCTGGCAGAGGAGAGGGCAGAGTTAAGGCAGGAAAGGTGATAATCAGGTCAGACGCAATTTCTGTCACATAATGAAGCTCACAGTATAATAAGGAAGGAGAACTGGCATTGAATCCCCATTTTACAGATGAGGAAATTGAGAACCAGAGATGTTAAGTGACTTGCCCCACATCACACTGCAAGCAAGTGGCAGAGCTGGAATTAGAACTCAGGTTCCTGAACTCCCAGACCTGTGCTTTTCCCATTAGGTCATGCCGCTTCCCGTAGCAGGTTGGCTAGAACCCACACCACACACTTTACTCCTCTAACGTCAACCTACTCAGTTACCTCAGTTTCCTCTATCTCTCCGCCAACTCCTTGTTCATATCTTCCCTCTGGCCTGGAACTCTATCCCCGTTCACCGACGACAGACCACACCTTTCCCCACCTTCAAAGCTCTATTAAAATCAACTCTCTAAACTGTAAGCTTATTGTTTAAGGGTATGTGTGTACCAACTTGGTTGTATTCTACCCTCCCAAGTGCTTAGTATAGTGTTTTGCACATAGTAAGCACCACTGATTAATCTCCTCTCTGAGGCTCTCCTCGACAGAGCTTTCCTTTCCCCTCCTCCCTATCTCTTTTGCGTCATCTACCCTCTTGGATCTTTACCCTTTAAGCACTTGATATCCACCCACCCTCAGCACCATATCACTTACGTACATTGTTGTCAATTATTTGAATGTCTGTCTGCCCCTCTAGACTGTAAGCTCCTTGCAGGCAAAGAAAGTGTCTACCAACTCTTTGTACTGTACACCTCCAAGTGCTTAGTACAGTGCCATGCACACAGTAAGCACACATTCAATACCATTGTTTGAGCGATTGATTTCCTCCTTGAAACGTCAGTCTTTTTGGTCAGCCCCCCAAAATCTTCTTGTCTGGGGGGTTACTAGACATTGTGTCATCCAGGTCCCAGAATTCAGTGGCTGTGTTCAGGTGTATGTCACCGATGGGAAGCGTCTCAGTTGTGTGCAGTCCTTGCCAACTGCAGGCTGGTACACAGTCGTGGTTTTCTTCAGGCTACTTGCCCATGCAGAGCACTTTGATGATTCTGAAAATGGTTTCCTAATCACATGCAAGTCTTTTCGTGTGCGTGCGTCTTCCAAAGTACATGCACGTATGAATGCTTCTCTTTGCAGTTATCCCACTCAGGAAAAGACATGGGACCAGATAACAAAAGCGATCTCCAGTCAACTTTTGAGTATTATTTGAAGAACTCCCTCCGCCTGATTTTCTTTTCAATCTTAACGTCGGCGCAGCTTTTCTTGCTATCCTTCTAAACGTTGCCACATATATTCAAAGTTAGGAAATCTAAAACGAAAGACAGCGTTACTGAGGATATCCGGATTTGTTTGCCTTTTCACTCTGTATTTTATAAGTTTGGGATTTATATCCATGACTACGATGCTCAGCATTAGTTCGGATTATGGTATGGGTGGTTCATTCCCCAAACTGACAATTGCATTGGGGAAATATAAAAATCAGTGATTCAGGCAGGCAATAACACAATGTTCCTCTCTGTTTTTAGCTAATTCCTGCAGATCCCAGAGGAATATTAACCCCTTCTTTTCAGACAAGCTGGAGGACACACAATAGTCATCCAAATAGAGTGGCCATCGGTGACTGTAGAGTCAGCCTAGGTGGCTCGTTGTGTGAGCAAGAGAAGTAGTCGGAAGCTCAGTTTTGATCCCACTGGAATTCCTAGGTGCCCCTCATTAACTTCCAAAGCCTCCCACATTTCCCCATGACATGATTGGAATTGGTCTGCCTCCAGGGTTGCTGGAAAGATCAGGCCCAGAACAGACTTGAAGAGAATCTCTGTTTTGGAATGTGACCCGGCTCAGGTTGGGTTGGGTCCCATCTGGGTCTACTCTGGCAGTCTACGATGCCCCAGGGACCAGGGGCATAAGCCAGGACAGAGAAACAGATCTGTACAGGGCACAGGGCATAGGCCCTTTCCTGTTTCTGCAGGGCTAGTGTATGATTTCTGGCTTGCAGAGCGGATTCTGGCATACAATGGTAACTACAAAACACTTAATAATAATAATAATGGTATTTGTTAAGTGCTTACTCTATGCAAAGCACTGTTCTAAGCGCTGGAGAGGTTACAGGGTGACCAGGTTGTCCCACAGGGGGCTCACAGTCAATCCCCATTGTCCAGATGAGGGAACTGAGGCCCAGAGAAGTGAAGTGACTTGCCCAAAGTCACACAGCTGGTAAGTGGCAGAGCCGGGATTCAAACCCATGACCTCTGACTCCAAAGCCCGTGCTCTTTCCCACTAAGCCACGCTGCTTCTCTATTGCAATTATTTCAATTATTTCACTTCATTGCAAGTATTGAAAAATACAGTTCAGCTGCATGGACTGCATTCAATCATTCATTCAATCAGATTTATTGAGCACTTACTGTGTGCACAACACTTTAATAAGCACCTGGAAGAGTACAATACAAGAACAAACAGACACATTCCTTGCCCACACAGGGTCTGAATCAATTAGACTAGAAAGTAGTAGCAGAACAGTACAGGTCTATGAGTTCTCCTCCCTCTTCCGTTTAGGGTTTGTACTGAGATGGGAAAGTTAAGCAGAGGAGAAGATTTAAGAGGCAAGATGAGTTCAATTTCCTAGCTCACTGTGGGCAGGGAACATGTCTACAAGCTCAGTTATACTGTATACTCTCCAAAATGCTTAGTACAGTGCTCTGCAAACAGTAAGCACTCAATAAATACCATTGGTTGATCAATTGATCGATTGGGTTGCTGGTGGAACATATATTGAGAGAGACGTCCTGGAGGTGGAAGGAAATGTGAAATTTCAGAAGACAGAGCAGGGCTTGTGAGGTAGATTTAGTATTCGCCAGCATATTCACCAGCATAGAGGTGGTAATGTGAGCCATGAGCTCCCCAAGGGATTAAGGGTATTAGACTGAGAAGAGAGGGGAACCCAAAACTGAGCCTTTAGAGGCCCTCATAAATAGGAAGAGGGAGTAAAAAAAAAAAAATAAAATCAATCAATGGACTGAGAAGGATTGGCTAGAAGGGAAGGAGAAAGACCAGAAGAAGAAATTTGTCCATAATGATTTACATACCCTACTATTAAACACAGACTCAATTACTCATCCATTTCTCCTTCTTATCTATAAATTGTTTGACTGCGTGACTACCCCTCACGGTTGTAATATCATTGAAAGCAGGCACTCTTTTGAACTCTTGAAAGCATTTAGTTCAGTGTTCTGCACACAGTTGGCTCTCAATAAATACAAATGATGGCTATAGAATATTGGTGGAGGCAAAAGGGTCTTTTTCTGCATCCCCTTTCCCTATCAGTCAATCAATAATCTGCTGAGTCCATTATCACCCACATCATTACTGTTATTACTCTTAAAGTTGTCCCACAAATAGAATTCCTCAAAATTCCACATCCCATCCATTCTCCCAACTTTATCTTCCCTATAGAGCTTATAGCCTTTCAGCCCTGTTCATTAGATTTTTTTCCCTCCCCTAAGGCTCAGAGCTGCTAATTACATCAAGCTCCCCGTCGTCTTCCAGGCTCCTGGTCCATTTTATTTTTTTTTAGGTTTCTGGTATTAATTCAGTTGTTTTTATGTAGTCTGTTTTTTCTTTTTCTTTCTTGCCATTGTTCATATCTGAAAAGCTGATTTGCCCTCCTTATTTACCTCAAATATGTCTTTAAATTCCTTCTGGACTTTTTCAATCAATCAATCGATGGTATTTATTGAGCACTTACTATGTACAGAGCACTGAACTGAGCACTTGGGAGAGTACAACCTTCCCATCCTTCTCTGACCTTGCCTGCATTATTGACAGTAATTCTGTAATCTGTCCAGAAAACCTGTAAGTGAACTTCCTCAACTCCCTTATATCAATGATACTAACATCTACCACCCCTCTCAGGGGCGAACCTGAAGAGTTTCCAGTACTCTACCAGATTCAACTATGGGAGGGAGAGTTAAGCAGAGGCCTGTCCATTCCATTCCTAGCTTGGGCAGTGGCTAGCGAGTGGAAGCCAATCTGTGTCAAGTCAAAACTCACCAGTGCTGGGCAGCGGCGGCATACGAGAGAGTCAAGGGTGGAGACTCAAGTTTACTGCATGGAAGGAGGCCATGGTAAACCACTTTCGGATTTTGACCGGAGAGATGTGTCCATTGAGTCTCCATGGGTTGGAAATGACTAGGCGGCATAAGACAAGACAAGGTCTACCAATATTATAGAGTCTGTCCGCCCCCCTGCTTTCTGTCTTTCTCCTCTCCCAAGTTATGCTGACTTTCCCTCTGGCAGGCAGGCCTTCACAAAATTGTGAAAAGGCAATGAAGGGAAGTTAAGAACAGAAGGAAATGTTAGCCACGTATGATAGTGCATCTCCATCTATTATGATGATGGCAAGAGGACTGCCATTACACATGCCTTCCAAGGAGCCCGCCGTTATTTTCAGAGACCAGAATACTGGCCTGGATGGATATTGTATATGGGAAGCAGCATGGCCTAGTGGATTTAGCACAGGCCTAGGAGTCAGAAAGACCTGGGTTCTAATCCTGGCTCCACCACTTGTCTGCTGTGTGACCCTGGGCAAGTTACTTAGCTTTTCTGTGCTTCATTTACCTCATCTGTAAAATGGGAATTAAGACTGTTAGCTCTATCTGAACTTAGACTGTGTTCCACGGGAATATCTTGCATTTATCCCAGTGCTTAGTATTCATTCATTCAATCATATTTATTGAGTGCTTACTGTGTGCAGAGCACTGTACTAAGTGCTTAGGAAGTACAAGTTGGCAACATAGAGAGACGGTCCCTACCCAACAGTGGGCTCACAGTCTAGAATAATAATAATAATAATGGCATTTATTAAGCGCTTACTATGTGCAAAGCACTGTTCTAAGCACTGGGGGGGGGGGATACAAGGTGATCAGGTTGTTCCACGTGGGGCTCACAGTCTTCATCCCCATTTTACAGATGAGGGAATTGAGGCTCAGAGTAGTTAAGTGGCTTGCCCAAGGTCACACAGCAGACATGTGGCGGAGCCGGGATTTGAACCCATGACCTCTGACTCCAAAGCCCATGCTATTTCCACTGAGCCATGCTGCTTCTCTTAGTACAGTGCCTGGAGCATAGTAAGTACTTAACAAATACCAGAATTGTTATTTTTATTATTATTATTGATTGCCTGTCTCATGCAAGTTAAGATAGTGGGGAAGTCATATCAGGAATGGACAGAAGACATTCCTTTTATCCCATTAAAAAATTGGAAAATCTGATTTTGGATAACAGACCAAAGTTGGTATTTCCAAGTAATGGTTTAATTTTTGGTGGGATATCTTGCTACTCTAAAGCTCAAACAAATTTTTAACAAGAAATATAATTCACACTCACCCCTAAATTTGCTCTAATTTATTTTACTATTTCTCTGAGTTGAATTATATATTATTTTATTTATTGCACACTAAACATAATTAACATATGTAGCCTTAAATTTATGGCTTCATCTTTTATGGATTTTCGTGGTTTTATGAACATCTACTAATTCTCAGTGTAATTAAAATGTCACCAACAAATCAACTTTGCCATCGCATACAACTATGCCATTTCTGTGCATATTTCAAAGTTTTTCTTAGATGTAAATTAAA
Source organism: Tachyglossus aculeatus (assembly GCF_015852505.1). Taxonomy (NCBI): domain Eukaryota; kingdom Metazoa; phylum Chordata; class Mammalia; order Monotremata; family Tachyglossidae; genus Tachyglossus; species Tachyglossus aculeatus. The sequence continues at coordinate 33,120,434 of NC_052082.1, forward strand.
GCTCCACTCTATTCACTTCTAGACGTGGTACCCAGAAATTATCATCTTGTTGGAGGATGGGTAAAGGAGATACTTATATGGTGATTCAAACAGAACTAGAGTTCAAAAACCTCAATTTTTCCAGTCTCCAACACCCCCATCCAACCATCTGAAGATACTTCTTACCATGACAGAGGCATGTGTGGTTTCCTCGAAATTAATGACTTGTTGAGCAGTTGATGTTCTGAGGTAATCTACTTTGTCATCAATGGGGCTCATGTGCTGAGGTCACTTTCAGGCTTAGAGACAGAAAAGGGAAATAACACTGACATCTTGATTCTTCTGCTGAGTAATTTCGAGGACATTAAAATATGCCCTATCCCACCATTCCACCTTAAGAGCAAAACTCATATCTGCTTAAAAATTATTTTTGTTTCATTTATCCTGCCTAAGGACAGAATTCCTGTGTAAATCTCTTAAACTTGAGCTATTTGGTATATTGTACCCTGAAAAAATACTTCCTATCAGCAAGTGTATGTTTTAGGCAGTGCAATTTTCCTTTTCTTTTACGTTCATTGGCTTTTAGAAATGTTTGTACTCCAGTTATCAAGATGATCAGAAACAGCAGATGACAGTTGCACCTGAACTTTCAATCAAATTCTTCTGATTGACTTAGAAAACTTAGGAAATGTATAGCAAGTTGACATTAGAGGCATTGTAATAAACCTTAAAGTGCTCCTGACTAGAAATCTTGAACATGTGGAACTTCTTTGAGAAGATATATACTACAACTGTGCTAATAACATATCTAATGAAGTTAAGACGTACCATTTCGAGAGAAAGCAGCATGGACCTGGGCGTCTTAGGTTTCTAATCTTGAGCAAGTCACTTGGGCAAGTCACTAAACTTCTCAGTGTCCCCATTTGTGAAATAGGGATTCAATACCTGTTATACTGAGAGCCCTCTTTGGGACAGAGACTCTGTCTGACCGGATTATCTTGTAGCTTACCCCAGTGCTTGGCTCAAAGTGAGAGCCTAACATATATCAAAATCATTATTATTTTCCCCTGCTATTCAAATATGAAGTTATCCAATGTTAATACTAGTTTCCAGTAACTGAAGTCATTCATTTTCCAACACCAGTGTAACTGTAGGCAGGCAAAAAGATTTCAGTTACTGAAGTCGCTTTCACTGGTTCAGTGGGTTGGGCAAAAGGAGACTTTGGAAACCTTTCCTCCTTGCCTAGACCAGTTACCACAGCTCCATATATTACAGCAGTCAGTCCTCTGCAATATGAGAAAATGTTGCTGATGAAAAACTCTGCTTAGTTCAGTATTCGTTTTCATCCACCCCTGCCATAGTTTTACATTGTTATTCATAATCAATTTCTACATCGATATGCTGTGGATTCCAGAAGCCATTTTCCCCTGGCGCATTCTCAGCATTCTATTTACTCTCTTGAGTAGAATTAATTTTACTCTCACTTTTGTGTTTAACTTACTAAAGGTGTCTTACTCCTTTTCCTGGGAAAATAAACACAGATCCAGAACATTAAAGCAAACAGGAGCCATTCCAGTGTGAAAACGGGAGCCAGTGAACAAAAACTACTTCACAAACAGAATCAAGTTATCCTAATGCTTGTTCTTATTGATCATAAAGAGCAGACTCAAATTGATCGGAAGACCTGAGCCTAGATAGGAAGTTCTTGTGGTGAGACGGCTGAAATGGTTAGCCTGGAAAACCTCTCAACTACTTCCTGTAGTCCCCTGAGCGCCCCAGCACTGCAGAATGGGAGGAGACTCCGAATAAAGGATTTCTTAGTCTTTTCTACACACCGGTCAAAGAGGTTCAGTAAATGGCATGTGATTCAGTCCTGGATGATTTCAGTTCCTTGAGCAAACTCAGATAAAGTTAAAAAAAAAAAGTTTCCCCTGCTTATGCTGGATAGAGTCCCATGGAAATGAGAGGCTACAGTCAAGTGAAGTTTCCTAGGTAGAGTTAACCAAAATCTGACATTTTGTTAAAATGATTCAACAAGCAACAGCCTCAGGGTTAGGCCAAATAGCTTCCACATATATGACCTTTGGTGTCCAGGAAAAGTTCTCCAAAGACATCAATCGCTGTGGCTTGTGAATTAACTGGATTTCAAAAATTTTCCACTGGGCAGGCGACTCTTATGTGTACCCAGCAAATGCGACAGACTAATTAAAGTATAGAACGGTTCTTTAAGGTTAAAACCGATGCTTCTGAGGGTGATTCGATCCATCCATGTGGGTGTGGCCTGGATGAGACACAGTCCATTTCAGACTCTTTGCATGTAAAAGATCCTTGGCTGTGTCTGATGCATTGGCCAATTGCAGCACCTGATATTTCTTTTTGAATCTGCCATGGTCCAAAAGCCCCTGTTCAAGGAAGGCAAACCCCTATTGGGATTACCATATCAGTCAATCAATCGATCATATTTATTAAGTGTTTACTGTGTGCAGAGCACTGTAGTAAGCTCTTGGGAGAGTACCATATAATTATATGGCATTGTTGGACACGTTCCCTGCCCACAGTGAGCGTACAGTCTAGAGCGGGAGACAGACATTACTATAAAGAAATAAATGTTAGATGTGTACATAAATGCCATGGGTACAAATTCAACTGCAAGAGCGATGGGCTAGAATGCCTCTTGCTTGTTCTTGTCTCCTAACCACCCATCTTCTGTCACATTGCATGATACTGTGCATCAGTATCTCATTAAAGCCTTTGTTCTGTCTTAGCCTATGCATACTCCATTTCTTCTCACCAAACAATGGTATTTTGGGTATCTTGCCATAATAGCCCCAGCCTGGGAGTCAGAGGACTTGGGTTCTAATTCCACCTTACCACTTGGCTGCTCTGTGACTTTGGGCCCATCACTTAAGTCCTCCATGCCTCAGATTCCTCATCAGCAAAATGCGGATTAAATGCCCGTTTCCCTCTTGCTGAGATTGTGAACACCATGTGGGACAGGGACTGTGTCTAACCTGGTTATTTCGCATCTACCTCACATAGTAAGCATTTACAAATCATTATTCATTTTCCTTGGATATCCCATCTGTCAATCATCTTGTTTTTCATTGGTTCTTGCCTTATTTTGCTAAAATGACTGGGTTGCGGTACTGCATTGTTGGTAAACCTGATAGGCCATTTTGATGTTCAGTGTGGCTACTGTGATGCTGATAAAATTATTCAGGAGATTGGATGTGCCTTCTGTGTTAGGTCTAAGTCTCCCAGGTTGTAGAAGTCGGTTTCCAATCCCGCTTCGTAGGCCTTTATCTACGAGGGTCCCATCAGGGATAGTGAAGCTACTATAAAATGGGGTGAACAGGCCAATGTGAGACTGATAGCTTGTCCAGGCCATATACACATACAAAGATTGTCCTTTTCTGTGCCATTGCATTTGTTGATTGCAGCTTCTGGTCTTGTTTAGACTACTGTCTCATGATCCTCTCAAAGCTTCTCCTCTAGGCAGGTGCATTTCTATCTTGATTGTAGTGTGTCTTGTTGCTATCTGCAACAGCTGCAATTGATCCATTAATAGATGGTATTTACTGACCACTTAATCAATCATTGGTATTTACTGAGCACCTACTGTGCACAGAAAACTGCACTAATCACTTGGCAGAGTACAGTACAACAGAATTCGTAGGCAGGTTCCCTACCCACAGTGAGTTTTTATAGTCCAGAGGGGGAGACATGCATTTATATAAATAAATCATTTATAATATATGAATTTATAGACATGTATATAAGTGCTGTGGGGTTGAAGGTGGGGTGTATACCAAAAGCCCCAGTCACAGATCCAAGTGCCTAGACATCTCCTTGTAGACTGTTAGCAACTTGTGGGCAGGGATTGTTTCTACCAACTCTGTTGTACTGTACTCTCCCAAGAGCTTAGTACAGGGCTCTGCACACAGTAAGTGATCGATAAATATGACTGACTGACTGACTGTTTGGTGTCAATATAGTCCCAAGTGATTTAATATCCAGTATACAAACTTTTATTCTGCACACATCTCACCTCTCTTCAAAAATCTTCAGTGATTAGTGCTTAAAACAATGCTCTCCCACTGCGAATGTCATCAAGCACTTAGCACAGTGTCTCAGTGCTTAATACAGTGCCTGGCATATAGTAAGTGCTTCACAAATACCACAATTATTATTATTAACTAAGCTATGGCGATAGTTTAGCTGAGCTGGTTTCCACCTGGTCAGCTCCAGAGGCCTGGGAATCAGAGAACTTGGGTTCTAATCTGGCTCTTCCACTTAACAATTGATCATAAAATAAATAAGTAAATAAATGAATTAATCAATAATAAAGGAATAATAGAGAAGCAACATGACCTAGTGGATACATTAAGAGCCTGGGAGTCAGATGGACATGGGTTCTAATCTCGGCTCCACCACCTGTCTGCTGTGTGACCTTAGGTAAGTTACTTTACTTCTCTGTGCCTCAGTTATCTCATCTGTAAAATGGAGATTAAGACTGTGAGCCTAATGTGGGACAGGGACTGTATCCAACCTGATTAACTTTAATCTACTCAAGCAATGGTAACTCTGAGCCTTCCAGCTCCAGTGGCTGGAGTCTTGGCTGCATTTTTCTTTTACCCATTCCTCCCCTCTCCATTTTTTGTTCTAGCTTCAGCAGTTTATCACACCTATCAGTCCAAAAATTAATCAATACTATTTATGGAGGGCTGACCATTGTACTTAGCACTTGGGAGAGTATCCTATGATAGAGTTGGTAGGTATAAATGCTGACCACAAAGAGCCAACAGTCTAGAGGAGAGAACTGTACAATGGCTTTGTACAAAGTGTCCAAAGAACTGCGTATACAGGCATTCTGTGGGGATACAATTGAACATTTTTCATTCCCCTCATTTCCAAGGATCATAAATCCCTTGAAAGCATTCCTCCAGCAAAACTCAGCATCCCCCTGCATACATGATAATAAGCATTTCATCCATTCTGCCAATGACAAAACATCGCCACATTCCTTCCAGCTCTGAGGTTCATTTCCACTCCACCCATATTGCTCCACTACTGAAAAGAAGAAAACCCTAATTACTAGTTTCTGCCTGGGAAGTTCTTGCAGTGGATACAGAATTGGCTTTGCTGGAAAGGGAATCATTATCGATCCTGTTTTCTCAGCCTCTTGGTCCCGTAGTGATTTTATGCAAGGGTGTGGTTTTCGAGGAGGCTGAATCAACGCCGATGAGGCAAGGAGGTTGAATGGAAAACCTTCACTGACCACACACTGAAAATCCATTTTAGCCATCCCAACCTTCCTCTGAATGTGCCTGCCAATATGGGAGTGATTCATGAACTGTAAGCTTAGTTCCGTCACTCTGAGGGAGTACCGAGGTCTGTTTAATGAATAATTACTCACAACTGAGTTGTAGGAGATCCTTCTCTGGGATGATGGAATTCCAACCTAGACTGTCTTGGCAGGAGAGAAACCTAGCAACTTTGAAATATTTAATGAGCTGAATCATGTTTTATGACAAAATAAAAGAGGATGGGAAAAATCAGTTGAGGGAGATCCAAAGCCTAGTCTGCCTAATTTAGAGGTTTCCTGTCAATCATTCATTCAATCAATGGTATTTGCTGAGTGTTTGCTGCCTGCAGAGCACTGTACTAACCACTTGTACATACAGATCTTCCCCTCCCACAAGGAGTTTACAGTCTAGAGAGGAGCTTACAGTGTAGAGTCATTTTCTCATCTCCAAGCCAAAGGATTTTTAAGCCTAATTTCCAGATTCATTTACATGAGGTGGCATGTTTTCTTGTTTGTTGTTCTTCTTTATACATTACAGGCTTTTCTTGAAGAAAGAAAAAAAAATCCTGTTCTCGCTAGATTCTATTCATGGATACATTTAATCATATTTATTGAGTGCGCAGAACACTGTGCTAAGTGCTTGGAAAGCATAATTCAGCAATGAAGAGAGACAATACCCACCCACACTGGGCTTTCAATCTAGAAGGGGGGAGACAGACATTAAAACAAGTAAACAGATAAATAAATGATTTATTTAGATTCTATATTAAGGGCAAGGATAATGTCTATCTATTATCTACAATAATGTCTATCTGTTATCTATTATCTATGATCTATTAATATCATATCTATTAAATACAATTGATGATGACCTACTCTATAGGCTGTAGACCCGTTATGGGCAGGGAACGGGTCTGTTAATTCTGTAACATTACATTCTCCCAATTGTTTAGTACAGTGCTCTGCACAGAGTAAGTGCTCAATAAATATGATTGATTACTATACCCTCCCAAGTGCTTTGAACAACAACCTGCACCCAATAAGTGCTCAGCAAATAGCAGTGATTGATTACCTTCAAATTCAATCAGATAGTTGGCTTTATTCTCTGCTTTTGATGCTTAGAAACACACAAACTGTGCCACTACTCCAGCTTTAGTGAGAATAGTTTAGATAAGAACGGTGAGTTGCAACCATATTGAAAATATTCCTCCTTTCCCCCTGCCACAAAAGGAGATCACTTTCAAAGTCCACCCTAAATCACTGAACCCCATTTACTTTGGAAAAAAAATACTGGAAATATTGGGATGGGAAATTGGAAAATAGAATGCTGGAAAAACTACCCTCCAACCAGTGTGATTTGGATCCTGTCTCTAGCTGACCAAGGAAAGAAAGTGAGAAGCACTTGAGACCTGCAGATTCAAGTGGTAAACATCCTGAATAGCTACTTCATTGAACCAATTGACTAACCACTATGAAACATAGAGTCGTCAGGTTTATTAAGGAGCAATTCTTTGATGACAGCTTCCTCGTTAACAGTTTCACAGCCTCCAACTTCCTTTACTTTGGTGATATAGGGGAGGCAGCAGAAAGACCATGGAGTCAGAAGCGGGGTTTCTAGTCCGAGCTCTGGCGCTGACTTTCTTGGGGCCTTGGACAACTCACTTCTTATTATTGTATGTGTTAATAATAATGAAATAATGTTTCAAGCACTGTTCAAGCTACTCAGGTTGGCCCACATGGGGCTCACGGCCTGAGGAGGGAGATGGCTATTGAATCCCCATTTTACAGATGAGGACACTGAGATCCAGAAAAGTTGAGTGACATGCCCAAGGTCACACAGCAGGCAAGTGGGAGAGTCAAGATTAGAACTCAGGTCCTTTGACATCCAGGCCAGGGCTTTTTCCACTAGGGCACCCTGCTTCTTCACTTGCTGGGCAGCTGTTTCCTCATCTGTATAAAGAACACGCAGTGAATGCTTAAGAACTGCTCATGGCTACACTACTATATCATTCTCCTCATTGGTATATCATTTTTTCAGTGTCTACTACAAACACTAGTTTCTTAATCATCATTCTGAAACACTGATCAGCACATTTCTCCTCAGACTGAACAAACCTACAGTGGTTACCAATATCCCTCCTTGATGAGTAAAAACTTATCCATTTCAAGGCTCTCCACAATCTTTCCCTTCAGATTTCAGTTATCTTCACCTGCTATTAATCAGCTTTTGCCTTCCAACTGTGTCTCAACTTTGACTGTCCCACCTCTAACTCCTTGATCACTCTGTTCTCCCTATACCTTATTTTGGAAAACCTGCCCAAATCTGCCACCCCACAACTCTCCCCGTCACCAAACTCCTCCTCAAATCCTTTCAGGAAGATTTCCCTGATTAACTCCCAATACATCAAATTATCAACCTTTGTATGTGCGCAATTATCATTTATTATTTGCCCTTACTTATTAAGCTTCTACTATTGCCAATTAAATTTTTAATTGACACTTCATCTTGACATAGCCATCCTACTGCTTACCCTAGTTTGTTCTTCCTCCTGCTCCTGCTAAACTAGTAAATCATTTTTTGTCCATTGTATTCCTGGAGGGTAGGAACTTGTCTTTGCCTCTTGGTTACCCTCCCGATAGCTCAATACAGTGTCCTACCCTCAATAAGTACTCAATAATTACCAATGATTGATTGATGCCCTCTAGACTGTAAGCTCACTGTGGGCAGGAATGTTCATTCATTCATTCAATCATATTTATTGAGCGCTCACTGTGTGCAGAGCACTCTACTAAGTGCTTGGGAAGTACAAGATGGTAACATATAGAGACGGTCCCTACCCAACAATGGGCTCACAGTCTAGAAGGGGGAGATAGACAACAAAACAAAACATGTGGACAGGTGTCAAGTCATCAGTACAAACAGAATTAAAGCTAAATGCACATCATTAATAAGATAAATAGAATAGTAAATATGTACAAGTAAAACAAATAGGTAATAAATCTGTACAAATGTATATTCAGGTGCTGTGGGGAGGGGAAGGAGGTAGGGTGGGGGGGATGGGGAGGAGGAGAGGAAAAAGGGGGCTCAGTCTGGGAAGGCCTCCTGGAGGAGGTGAGCTCTCAGTAGGGCTTTGAAGGGAGGAAGAGAGCTAGCTTGGCGGATGTGCAGAGGGAGGGCATTTCAGGCCAGGGGAAGGACGTGGGCCGGGGTCGACGGCGGGACAGGCGAGAACGAGGTACAGTGAGGAGGTTAGCGGCAGAGGAGCGGAGGGTGCGGGCTGGGCTGGAGAAGAAGAGAAGGGAGGTGAGGTAGGAGGGGGCGAGGTGATGGAGAGCCTTGAAGCCGAGAGTGAGGAGTTTTTGCTTGATGCATAGGTTGACAGACAGCCACTGGAGATTTTTGAGGAGGGGAGTAACATGCCCAGAGCATTTCTGCGCAAAGATGATCTGGGCAGCAGCGTGAAGTATGGACTGAAGTGGGGAGAGACAGGAGGATGGGAGATCAGAGAGGAGGCTGATGCAGTAATCCAGTCGGTATAGGATGAGAGATTGAACGAGCAGGTTAGTGGTTTGGATGGAGAGGATAGGGCAGATCTTGGCGATGTTGTGGAGGTGAGACCAGCAGGTTTCAGTGACAGACTAGATGTGAGGGGTGAACGAAAGAGCAGAGTCGAGGATGACACCAAGGTTGCGGGCTTGTGAGATGGGAAGGATGGTAGTGCCGTCTGCAGTGACAGTAATATGTCTGTAATTGTACTCTCCCAAGTGCTTAGTCCGGTGCTCTGCACACAGTAAGTGCTCAATAAATACAATTGATTGATTGATCAATAGAATAATGATAATATTTGTTAAGCACTTACTGTGCTTAACTTAAGACTGCAAGCCCTCCATGGGACAGGGACTGTGTCCAACCCTATTTGCTTGCATCCACCCCAGTGCTTAGTACAGTGCCTGGCGCATAGTAAGCGCTTAACAAATACCATCAAAAATAGAAACTTACTATGTGTCAAGCACTGTTCTGAGAGCTGGGATAGGTACAGGCAAATCGTATTGGACACAGTCCCTGTCCCACATGGAGTTGACAGTCTAAATCCCCATTTGACGGATGAGGTAACTGAGGTGCAGAGAAATGACTTGCTCAAAGTCATGCAGCAGACAAATGGTGAAGCTGGGATCAGAACCCAAGTCCTTCTGACTCCAAGGCCATGCTGAAGAGTTCACTGAAGCTGACAGACCAGTCGGTGGGCAGCAGTTGGGATGGAAACTTAGGAGAAGATCTTGGCAGAACTGCAGGGGGCTTTAGAAGTTATTTCTAGGGTCTCTGACTCAGTGGGGCTAAAGACAGAGCTTGGTGATGTTTTGGGGGTCCAAGGTAGTCCATGTACACATATCATGGCTCCAGATTATTTAGGTGCTGCCTTTCTTGGAAGCAGAGGGTTGGATTTGATTGCTTTTTCCAGCTCCTTCCAATTCTATGATTCGAAAAGTCTCTGATTCTTTTATTTTGTTCTTTTTCTAGTGAGTCCTTTGAAGAATAATCAGAGCAGGAGGCTCAAAAGACTCCCTGGAAAAACAATGATTTCTTTAACCTAGCTATCTGATTACCTGAAGGAATTATCAACTTATTTAAATCTTAGCCCTTTGCCTATTCAACCTGCACATAAGCCAGAACAATTCCAGCTTCCACATTTGTATTTGTTGAAGGTAAAATGAGGTCTAAGAGCTGGCAGTGGTTAACAAAGGGATTATGGAATTGTAACCTTTCTTAGCAAAAATGAATTTGTCAAAATTGACCTTATCAATGAGAAATATTGCAGAAACTATTTGCATTATTATGGGCAAGTATCCTTCGTGTTACAGACCTAGTTTATTTATGAAAACAACAATCATTCTTTAATTACACAAATGATCCACAAACTTGCTTACCAGAATTGCTCTTTGATAAGGTTTAGAAAGCCACATAGTTAAGTCTGAGTACAAAAAAAAGAAGTTATCTAAGCAAGATTCCCTATAGCCTAAATGGAGAGGGATGTCATTTTTTTTCATACAACTGTAGCCTACTGTCTTTGTCAAGTGTTTTTTTTAATACTACAGTAATCAGTGATCTAGAGCAAATTGGAAAATACCACATAGCTATTTAATTTCTTCCCTTTTCAATGATTCCTCCCTTATCCCTGTCCCCTTCCCCCCCTCCCCACCTTCCCCCCTAGGAAAATGTCACTGCAATATCTCTGTCTGAACAGTTTTTGTCGGTTTCTTTTTGGGTCTTGCTCAGCTTTTGCATCCTGATGGGAATTTTAATGAACATAAAACAAAAGCAAGGGAGCAAAAGGGAGCCCAGTGTGTGAATCAGGTAGATGTGTGTATTCATTAGCACTGATTACCAACACTCCTTCTTATGCTATTGTAAGCAGCAATGCGAGTCAATCAGACGTGTCAGTGAAAAGGCACAGTCAAAAGGAGCCCCAACACTTTCTCCATGGTCGCTTCAAGGCTGGAATAAACTAAAGGTTTGTTCACAAGCATCCTAGAAAGGCTTGAAACCGACCACCAGTACCTCCACTCTCCTGTTTTCATGAGTGTGGACCTCTTAAGGATTTCGGAAATGAAAGTGCCCAGGAGAAATGAGTCCAGAGAAGGGTGAACAGCAATCCATGCGTCACCAGAGAACGAGTGTTTGTGTCTAGCCACGAGGAATAAACCACTCCCTTTGCAGCCTGGCCAATCCAGAGATAAAGATTTCTTTCTTTCTTCTTCTTCAGGATTTGACTGCAGACACAGGTTCTCAGTGTTTGGGAATACAGCTTACTTTACATCAGAAGCCAGGATGCCTATCATTTCCTGATGGGAGAACCGTATATGTTTGATTTAAAATATTGACTTAAGTCGAGGCCATGATCCTTGCCTGATTCCTATAAGCCCATGGCTGCAAAGGTCCTCAATATGCTGCGCAGACCCACAATAATAATAGTATTGTGCCAAGCACTGTACTAAGCACTGGGGTAGATGGAAGTGGGCTCGTTCCCCTCTCCATCCCCCCCATCTTACCTCCTTCCCTTCCCCACAGCACCTGCATATATGTATATATGTTTGTATATATTCATTTCTCTATTTATTTATTTATTTTACTTGTACATATCTATTCTATTTATTTGATTTTCTTGGTATGTTTTGTTTTGTTCTCTGTCTCCCCCTTTTAGACTGTGAGCCCACTGCTGGGTAGGGACTGTCTCTATATGTTGCCAACTTGTACTTCCCAAGCGCTTAGTACAGTGCTCTGCACACAGTAAGTGCTCAATAAATACGATTGATGATGATGATGGAAGATTATTATACCAGACACAGTCTCTGTCCCTCATGGGGCTCACTGTCTAAGGGTGAAAGAGTCTAAGGATGAAGGAGGACAGGTATACAACTGCCGTTTTTTAGATGTGGCACCTGAGATGGTGAGAAGTTAAATAACTGGCCCAGGGTCACGCTACAAGCAAGTGACAGAACCAGGATTACAATCCACATCCCCTGATTCTTAGGCCCATTTGCTTCATGTTTGCTTCTGATTGTGCCTTCAGTCAAGTGAATAACTAAATCATCCAGACCAGATTGTTGACAATCATTATTTAAGGAGGTTCAGGGGACTTCTCCTGGAGTAATTTTATCACCTTTAGAGCCCAAAGAACCTTCCATGTGTTCAAAAATCTCTCTTCTGTTATAAGTCAATTCTTCTTTTCCCATCTCATCAGTCCTGATCTCTCATCTTAACTTCAGAGGTGTATTTCCTCCTGTCTCGGACTTTGTTTCTTTTGGATGTTCCACAGCTACCTCAAACAGGGAATTGCTCATTTTCTCTTCTAAATTTTCACCTCTTCTTCCTCTTCCTGATAAAGTTCTTTTCCTGCGTTTGTGACTGTGGAGTCCTTTCTGAGAGCTCATTTCATCATCATCAACAATCGTATTTATTGAGCGCTTACTATGTGCAGAGCACTGTACTAAGCGCTTGGGAAGTACAAATTGGCAACATATAGAGACAGTCCCTACCCAACAGTGGGCTCACAGTCTAAAAATTTGTACACCCTCTTTAAAAAAATGGTATTTGTTAAGTACTTACTAAGTGCCAAGCCCTGATACAAACTAATCAGGTTGGACACAGTCCCTGTCCCACATGGGGCTCACAGTCTAAATCCCAATTTCATGGATGAGGTAAGTGCTTTACAGATAAGTCAAGTGACTTGCTCAAGGTCACGCAGCAGACAAATGGTGGAGCTGGGTTTAGAACCCAGGTTCTCTGACTCAGATCCATGATCTATCCACTAGGCCATGCTTCTTAATAATAAAACAATAATAATAATTGTTATATTTGTTAAGCATTTACTATGTGCCAGGCACTATACTAAGCACTGGATACAAGCAAATCGGATTGGACACAGTCCCCTTCCCGCAGTCTCAATCCCTATTTCACAGATGAGGTAATTGAGGCACAGAGAAGTGAAATGACTTGCCCAAGGTCATAAAGCAGACAAGAGGCAGAGACTGGATTAGAACCCATGACCTTCTGACTCTCAGGCCCGTGCTCTATCCACTACACCACGCTGCTTCTTTTCAATTAATCCTTCCACAATTAATCCATCACCAAGCTTTTTTCTCTGCAAGGGGTCAGTTGGTAGTTTAACAGTCAGTGCTATCTATTGAGAGCTTTCTATCTGTGAGACTGACTGTGAGAGCAGTCTACTAAAGCGTTGGAACAGTGCAAGAGATTAAATAGACATGATCCCTGCCTTCAAGAAGTGTACAATCTAGCAGGAGAGACTGTCACTGAAATAAATTACTGATAAGATAACGTAATAGAATATAAAATGAAGATGCCTTCAGGACAGCTCTTCTTTGATGTCCTGCCAAAACCTCAAACTCAACATGTCCAAAATTGAACTCTTCTTCAACTGATCTTCTTCTCTTCCCACCGAAACCCTCTCCTCCTCCCAACTGTTGATAACACTATTCATTCATACATTCATTCATTCATTCAATCATATTTATTGAGCGCTTACTGTGTGCAGAGCACTGTACTAAGCGCTTGGGAAGTACAAGTTGGCAACATATAGAGACGGTCCCTATCCAACAACGGGCTCACAGTCTAGAAGGGGGAGACAGACAACAAAACAAAACATGTGGACAGGTGTCAAGTCATCAGAATAAATAGAATCCTCCCCTGTCTCTCAAGCCTGAAAATTTGGTATTATCCTTCTAGATTGTAAGCTCCTAGTGTGTAGGGAACATGTGTACCAACTCTGTTATATTGCACTATCCCAGCTGCTTAGTTCAGTGCTCTGCACATGGTACACGCTTAACAAATATGATGGAGGGACTGATCGTTGACTCAACGCCCTCCTTCAAACCCATATTTTCAGGAAGTCATCAAACCCTGTGCATTCTACTTAATAATAATAGTAATGATGATGGCATTTGTTAAGCACTTACTATGTGCGGAGCACTGTTCTAAGTGCTAGGGAGAATACAAGGTGATCAGTTTGCCCCATGTGGGGCTCACAGTCATCCCCATTTTACAGATGAGGTAACTGAAGCACAGAGAAGTTAAGTGACTTGCCCAAAGTCACACAGCTGACAAGTGGAGGAGCCGGGATTTGAACCCACAACCTCTGGTTCCCAAGCCCGTGCTCTTTCCACTGAGCCATGCTGCTTCACAACATCTCCAGAATTTGTCTCTTCCTGTCCACCAAAACTGCTACCACTCTGGCATGAGCACTTGTCATATCCCATCTCAAACGTCCTCGTTGACCATCCTGCCTCCATCCTCTTCCCTCTCCATTCCACACTTCATTCCTCTAAAACATCATTCTTTTCCCATCCTCCTAATCCTCAAAAACCTCCAGTGGGCTTTAAGGCCTGCAAATCAGCTCCCTCTTTCTGACCTAACCTTGCTTCTTTCCCACTCCAACGCAGCCTGCACAATTTGCTCCTCTAACACCAATCTGTTCACTATGCCTCCTTCTTGTTTCTCTCTTGTTCTTGTCCAACCCTCTCCTTCATATCTGAAAGACTACCCCTCTCCTCTGTCTGGACTAGTTTTTCTTTTGCATCCATCTCATCACTGCTCTCCCTATCTTCAAAGCCCTTTTAAAATCACAACTCCTTCAGGAGGCTTCCCTGTTTAATCTTTCTTCACCCCACCCTATATCTCACCACCCCCACTGCTGCTCTAGCACTTTTTCAACACTTATTCACACACTCCCTGCCCTTACCTTCCTATAAACTGCATTGTTTCTCCCTACCTACAGTTCATTTTTGTATCTATCTCACAAGGAAGGCCATAAACACTTTGAGAGTAGTTACCACGCCTACTAACTGCATATTTGCTCTCCAAAATGTTTAGTACAGTGCTCTGCATAGAGTCCTCAATCAGTCAACGGTATTTACTGAGCGCATACTATGTACGGAGCACTGTTCTAAGTGTTTGGTAGAGTACAGCATAATTATCAATCACGTTCCCAGTCTCTAGCTTTGTAAAGTCGTTGTGGAGAGGGGAATGTGCCTGTTTATTGTTGTATTCTCCCAATTGCTTAGTACAGTGCTCTGCACACAGTGAGTGCTCAATAAATACAAATGACTGAGTGTCCATAATGAGCTTACAGTCTAGGCTCAGTACTACTGATTATTTGAAGGCTCCACTGTGACTGAAATAAGTTGGGGAGGGGAGATTCCTGCTTGGTTTCCCCTACTTTTAGCCTCTTCCCAGCGCATCCTATCATTTGTGCTATAGCACATATGATCTTTCTCGAAGAAAGCAGTGTGGTTTTAGAAGAAAGAGCAAGAACCTTGGGGGTCACAAGATAAGTCACTCATCCTCTCTGGGACTCTTACCTGTAAAATGAGGATAAAATACTTCTTCTCCAAATTTTTTAGACTGCGATCCTGTGAGGGACAGGGAATATATCCCATTTGATTATTATGCATTTACTACAGCTTTGAGCATAGTGCTTGGCAACTAGTAAGTGCTTTATAAATTCAGATTATGTTTTCTATTTCCTCAATTGTCTATTAGTGACAGTTACTGTTAGGCTCAAACATCTTCCATTTACTCAGGAACCATATATGCCATTAGGCTGATTAAAATTTTGTAGTGCTCTTTAAAATCATTTATTTCCCTATTATATTTTGTCTTTCCAGTCTTCCATCACAAGTGCAACATGTGCTGATGAAATGATCACATACTATCTTTTGCATAGAAAAGCAACAAAATGAAGATTGAAAGCACCTGACTTTCATAGCTATCTTTTATTAGTTTTCTAATCAATCCATCCATCAATCAATCATATTTATTGATCACTTACTGTAGGCAGAGTACTATCCTAAGTGCTTGGGAAAGTATAATGGAATGGAGTTGGTAGACATTCCCTGCTCACAAGAAGCTTCTGCCCATGGGGAAACAAACATTTTCCTTGGCCCTTTTTTTGTTTAATATTATTGTACAATATTAGGCTGTGTACCCCTTAAGTATTTGGATATTCACCCCAGTCCCATACTACTTATGTAAATATTCCTATACTCTACTGTTACTCCTGTCCCTAATTTATTTTAATACCTGTATCCCCTTGTAGATTGTAAGCTCCTTGTAGGCAGGGATTGCATTGACCAACTTGGCTGCTTTGTACTTTTCCAAACATTCAGTACAGTGCTCTGCACATAGTAAGCAGTCAAAAAATACCATTGTTTAGTTGATTGGCTTCCCTTCCCAAATGGCTCCCTAAATGGCTTCCCAAATGGCTCCCCTTCCTTTCTTTATATTTTCCTTTAAAGAACCACCTATTTTCCATATTTGTAATTTTTTCATTCATCCTCCAGATTTATATATATATATATATGCATATATATAGGTGTGTATATATATACATACCTATATATAAGTATATATGTGTGTGTGTGTGCATATATATAGGTATGTATATATATATATAATATATATGTATATACATGTATGCAGATGTAATTCATTTATATTAATGCCTGTCTTCCCCTCTAGACTTTAAGCACACTGTGGCAGGGAATGTATCTGTTTATTGTTATATTTTACTCTCCCAAGTCCTTTGTACAATGCGTTGCACCCAGTAAACATTGAAAAAGTGTGATCGATTGAATGAATGAATATATATTTCTGGATTTCACCTGTTCAGCATCTCATTCCTCTTCCTCCTCCATGGTTAGTTGGTTTCTGAGTCTGCAGAACTTTCTAACCGAAGAGCCACACAGCCTCCTTGGCCTCCTTTCATCCTCAGCCAGTCCTCCCCTTGGCTTCTTCCTACGAGTTCAATTTCTTTATGTGTTCATTTCTCTTTTCCTTTCCCTGGGGGTCACAGATGGAATCATCATGAAATCTGTTCCATTTGACTTTGTCAGTAAGCTTCAGATGAAAAAGGGATCTACTTTATTCAGCACTCTCCTTTCACTGCCAAGAAATTGTCCCCAGTAAATTAAAAAATGTGCTGAGATGTGTGACCCTTAGAATAATTTTTCCTGCAGATCTCCTCAACTCTCCACCAAATCCTGAAATTGAGCCCCCAAAAGATAGCCTCCACCTTTTCTTCCTTGCTTGGAATGCTACCTGCCTTGATGAAATGTGGGAAGCAGCGTAGCCTAGTTGATAATTCATTCATTCACTCATCCATTCATTCATTCAATCATATCCATTGAGTGCTTACTGTGCGCAGAGCACTGTACTAAGTGCTTGGGAAGTACAAATCGGCAACATATAGAGACGGTCCCTACCCAACAATGAGCTCACAGTCTAGAAGGGAGAGACAGACAACAAAACAAAACAAGTAGACCGGTGTCAATACCATCAGAATGAATAGAATTATAGCTATATACACATCATTAATAAAAATAGAGTAATAAGTATGTACAAATAAAATAGAGTAATAAATATGTACAAATTTATATATATGTATATATGTGCAAATATATACAAGTGCTGTGGGGAGGGGAAGGGGATAGGGTGGGGAGGATGGGGAGGGAAGGAGGAGGAAAGGAAAAAGGGAGGGCTAGTCTGGGAAGCCCTCCTGGAGGAGGTGAGCTCTCAGTAGGGCTTTGAAGGGAGGAAGAGAGCTAGTTTGGCAGATGTGTGGAGGAAGGGCACTCCAGGCCAGAGGTAGGATGAGGCACAGTGAGGAGGTTAGCGGCAGAGGAGCGGAGGGTGCGGGCTGGGCTGTAGAAGAACAGAAGGGAGGTGAGGGGTGAGGAGGCAAGAAAATGGAGAACTTTGAAGCTGAGAGTCAGGACTTTTTGCTCGATTCGAAGGTTGACAGGCAACCACTAGAGATTTTTGAGGAGGGGAGTGACATGCCCAGAGCGTTTCTGTACAAAGACGATCCGGGTAGCAGACTGAAGTATAGACTGAAGCAGGGAGAGGCAGGAGGATGGGAGATCAGAAAGGAGGCTGATGCAGTAATCCAGTCGGGATAGGATGAGAGATTGAACCAGCTAGGTAGTGGTTTGGATGGAGAGGAAAGGGCGGATCTTGGTGATGTTGTGGAGGTGAGACCAGCAGGTTTCGGTGACGGATTGGATGTGTGTGGTGAATGAGAAAGCAGAGTTAAGGATGACACCAAGGTTGCAGGCTTATGAGATGGGAAGGCTGGTAGTGCCGTCCACAGTGACAGGAAAGTCAGGGAGAGAACAGGGTTTGGGAGGGAAGATAAGGAACTCAGTCTTGGACATCAATCAGTGATATTTATTGAGGGCTAACTTTGTGTAGAGCACTGTACTAAGTGCTTAGGAGAGTAAGATATAACAAAGTTAGCAGATAAGTTCCCTGTCCATAGAGACCTTACAGTCCACAGCCTAGTGGAAAGAGCAGGGCCCTGGGAGTCAGAGGACCTGGGTTTTAAACCCAACTCTGATACTTACCTGTTGTGTGGCCTTGGGCAAGTCACTGAACTTCTCTGGGCCTCAGTTCCCTCATCTGCAAAATGGGGTTTGAATACCTGTTCATATTTTCATTCATTCAATCATATTTATTTAGCCCTTACTGTGTTGTCTCTCCTACTCAGACTGTGAGCCACATGTGGAACCTGATTATCTTGTTTCTCATCCAGAGCTTAGTACAATGCTTGACACATAGTAAGTGCTTAACAAATACCATATTTATTATTATTTTGCCTTTTCTGCCCTTACTTCCTTAGAGGTTTGAACTAATTTCCTAAATTAGACATTCCCTCTTGCTCTCTCCAGACAGTAAACTCCTTGTGGGCAGAGAACATGTCTTCCAATTCCATTGTATTGTACTCTTCCAAGCTCTTAGTAAAGTGATCTGCACACAGTGAGTGTTCAGTAAATACCACTAAATGAATAACTGATTATTTAGCTCCAATATGAGAAAGGAAAGAAAATAAATTTTAGCAGGTGTATCCTGGAAGATAGCTGTTTCTCATCCCTCTTTTGGCTCCAACAGTGAGTAGCCTTTTCCGAAAACTATTCAACCTCTAGTAATCTTTGGTCCCACAACAGTTTCTTCCAGAAATCAGGTCAACCTCATGTCTCACTTGTTAACATCTGGCTACATAAAGTGCCTGAACCTTTAAGGAGGAGGGAGTGAAATGGAGCACCAAACGCAAACATGCTATTCTCAGTCCGACAGGTATTCACATGTTAAGAGATACCATGCCTAAATTAGTGTGGAGAGCCAACAACATCTTTAAATAGACATGCGTATGATTCAAAATGTGGCTATAAAAAGGTATTTGCATAGTAATGCCTTTCTTGACTAATAAATGATCTATGTTTCCTTCCTTCCCTTCATGCTTCAAGGAAGAAAAGATGATGTCAGTTTTGTTCTGTCTTATTTATCAAATCCATTCCAACATTGGCACAAGATCACACAAGTCAGATGTCTACACTGAAATTCTGCAGTTTCCTTGGTGCCTTCAAGTCACCATGTGTTCATGCAGTTCCTTGAAAATTAAAAAAGAGGTTAGAGTATTCTAATGGGGCATGATAATGACCTGATAATAGGAAGCAACAGGAGGAAATTCACTCAATTCTGTGTACCTCAATTTCTCCATCTACAACCCAGGAACTTTGTTTGTTTTGTTTGTTTTGCTTTTTTCTTTTCAAATGGTATTTAAGTACTAACTATTTGCTAATGGCTGGGATATTTGCAAGACAATCAGGTTGAACACAATCCAAGTCCTACATGGGTCTCACAGTCTTAATCCCCATTTTACAAATGAGATAACAGAGGAACAGAGAAGTAAAGTGATTTGCCCACGGTCACACAGCCGACAAGTGGCTGAGCCAGGATAATCAATCAATTAATCGTATTTATTGAGCACTTACTATGTGCAGAGCACTGTACTAAGCCATGCTGCTTCTCGTGTAGATTAACATGTTATTCATGCTAATATGTTAAGTATGGTAATACTCTTCCCCCCCTTCATGTCTGCTAGGGAAATTATTGAGATCATCAGTGATATGCCTACTCAGTTAAATTTTAATCCAAAGAGAATCACTGAAACAAGGTCCCCAAAGAACTCTGGGCATCTTGGAAGAAATGTGTTATAGCTAATTATGCAGTCCGATTGCACTCAGCAATTAAAGAAATAAACATCGCTAGCCTGTGATGTTCTTTGCCTAGAAACTAATGTACTAGCACAACGAATGTAGTCATAGAAACCCTAGGGAAAACTCCATTGTAAATTACACTCCTCTAGAGAATTCTTAGTCTGTAAAATTGAGAACACGCACATGTTTGTCTTTTGAAACTAGTAATTTATCTATTGGCTCCAATTCCACTATTAGGTGACAAGACAATTTTGTCTAGGAAACAATTTCTTGGTCAAAACTTTCAAGAGGCTCATTTCTCCCCCAGACAGCTCACAATTGGTAGAGTGGGGATTTGAACTCATGACCTCTGACTCCAAAGCCCATTCTCTTTCCACTGAGCCATGCTGCTGTATTTATTGAGCGCTTAGTGTGCAAAGCACTGTAGTAAGTCCATTTCTTGACAAAAGTGCCCACACCAAAGTGCCCACACAGGCGTTCTTCATTTTGCCTGTTTGGCATTCTGGCATTAACAAATATAACAATTATTATCAGTGCCTACCGTGTGTCCTTAGGCCGTCATTTAACTTCTCTGTGCCTCAGTTATCTCATCTGTAAAATGGGGATGAAGACTGTGAGCCCCATGAGGGACTAGGACTTTTTCCAACCTGATTAACTTGTAACTACCCCAGGTCTTAGTACAGTGTCTGGCATATAGTAAGCACTTAAAAAACACCATAAAAAAGTGTACAATTTGACAGGTGCCAGAGTTTAAACTCCAGAAGTGGTTCAAAAGTGTGAGATAATGGTTGGGAGATGGGCATGAAGAGGGACTCGCCCCCATGGAAGCAGCAAGGGTCTGTGTGACTTTGAGAAAGTCGTTTTACTTCTCTGTGCCTCAGTTATCTCATCTGTAAAATGGGGATTAAGACTGTGAACTTCTTGTGGGACAGGCACTATGTCCAACCTGATTAGCTTTATCTGCCCAACCCTTTGAACAGTGCTTGACCCATAGTAAGTGCTTAACGAATACCGTTATTATTACATGCACAGCTGCATTGCTTCCCTTGCAAACCTAGAGCAAACATTCCTGAAAGGGATTGTGGATGAGGAAGAGTGGGTTTTGCAGATCCTAAACTCTTAGTACAGTGCTCTGGAAATAGTAAGCACTCAATAAATACCATTGATTGATAGAACCAAACTAGGAAGCGGAGTGGGCTACTGAGAAGCAGCAAGGCCTAGTGGAAAAAACACATGCCTCGGAGACAGAGGACCTGGGTTCTAATCCTGCTCTGCTGCATAATAATAATAATAATGGTGGTATTTGTTAAGTGCTTACTATGTGCAAAACACTGTTCTAAGCTCTGGGGGGGATACAAGGTGATTAGGTTGTCCCATTTGGGGCACACAGTCTGAATGCCCATTTTACAGATGAGGTAACTGAGGCACAGAGAAGTTAAGTGGCTTGCCCAAGGTCACACAGTTGACAAGTGGCAGAGCCAGGATTTGAACCCATCACCTCTGACTCCCAAGCCCGTGCTCTTTCCACTGAGCCATGCTGCCCATGTCTGCTGTGTAACCTTGGGCAAGTCACTTCACCTCTCTGCACCTCAATTCTGTTCTCCCTCCTACTTAGACTTCGGCCCCATGGGGGACAGGCAATGAGTCCAACATAACTGACTTGTATCTACCCCAGAGACTAGAAACATAGTAAGTGGTTAACAAATACCATAAAAACAAACAAACAAAAAAAAGAAAAACACAGGGCTGGGAGTCAGAAAAGCTGGGTTCTAATCCCAACTCCATTACCTATGGGCTGTGCGTCCTTACACAAGTCACTTAACTTCTCTGTTCCTGAGTTTCTTTATCTGCCAAACGAGAAATAAATGCCCTGTGTTTCCCCACTCCTCAAGAAGCTCCAGGTGGTTGCCCACCCCTCTCCGCATCAAACAGAAACTCCTTACAATCATCTTGCCCTGTCCATCCTCACCTCGCTGCTCTCCTCCTACTACCCCGTTTGCATGCTTCACTTTTCTAATGCCAACCTACTTAATTTACCTTGACCTCATTTATCTCATCGCCAACCTCTTGCCTACAACTGTCTCCGGCCTGGAATGCCCTCCCTCTTCATATCTGACAATTACTCTCCCCACCTTTGAAGCCTCACTAAAGACACATCTCCTCCAAGAGGCCTTCCCTAGCTAAGCCCTTATTCCCTCTTCTCCTACTCCCCCCTTGCACTTAGATTTGCTCCTTTCGTTCACCTCTCCCTCAACCCCACAGCACTTATGTTCGTATATGTGATTTATTTTTATTTATATTAACTTCTGTCTCCCCCACTAGACTGTAAGCCCATTGTGAGCAGAGAATGTATCTACCATCACTGCTATTTTGTTATATTGTACTCTCCCAAGTGCTTAGTACAGTGCTCTGCACACAGTAAGTGCTCAAGATATATGATTAATTGATTGACTGAGAAGTCTTCTAATTGGCCCCTTGACCCTGAACACTGTAACCCATAAATCATAAAATATTGTTGTTTGCCTACCTTTCGCTTAGAAGTCCAAGGAAGAAAGCCCCACGTCTTCCTCTGGCAATGGGTTTCAGTCTCAGTGTCTTTTCTACCAGAAAGGTCTCTCTAACCAGTTATATAAATCCCCCCTGCTGCAATATAAATCAGTTTTCTTTAGTCCTGTTTTCAGGACACATGCCTGCTGGGTGACCTTGGGCAAATCACTTCACTTCCCTGGGTCCCTCAGTTACTTCATCTGTGAAATGGGCATTAAGACTGTGAGCTCCATGTGGGACAGGGACTGTGTTCAGCCTGATTAATTTGTATCTACCCCAGCACTTAGAACAGTGCTTGGCTTATAGTAAGTGCTTAACAAGTACCACAATTATTATTATTATTACTGGACATAGGACAGGGGTCTATCCCTCCTTTAGAAATTTACAGTTCTTGAAGCCCATCTTTTTCAGCCTTTCCTCTCAGAGACTACAAACTTTATGCTTTTTTGCCGCTTTTCTTGGATTATCTCCAATCGGTCAGTCCATCTTTTAACAGGATTTATTGAGAACTGAATGCATACCAAAATAAACTCCCCGCACAGGACATTAGAAAAAAAGCAGAAAGTACAATCCCTGCCTACAAAGAGTTTGCAAACTAATGAAGAAGGCAGAACAGATACAAGAAAATGGAACCAATACAAGTGATGGAACACTGAAACTTATACTAACCAAGTTTCATTTTCCATTCCAGCTTGTATTATTGAGTTCCAAAGGGAATTTGGTACTCTAAAAAGATGTTCCAAATGCTGAATAGAGGAGGTGAAAGCTAACAAACATGACCGGACAAAATAGCATAGAGAAATGGGGATTCGTTACTCAGTAAGTGATTAAAATATCACCTGAGCATGTGGCTTCCCCATTTTTCTCCTATCATTTTAAATCTAAAATATTTTCATTCACTTCACTCATGCAAAGCCTTAGGGTGCCCAAGCAACAAAGCACATGGATAGTGGCTTCTGATAATCAGTCAATCAAGCTTTACATTTGCAGTCTTAACTTTTGGTGGCTTTAAATATCATTCAATAAACCTCGGCTGTGATATCATCTGTTGCTAGTCTTTCAAATTTATAATACTGATTAAATCTTGTCTATGGTTATGTTTACTGGGACTGTTAGAGAGTTATTAACAGAATCTTGCCTGGGTTTCTAATCCTCAATTTCCCTTGGATTGCTCTGAATATACAATGGTTAACTTTCATGACGAAAATGATGATGATGTTGATGATGATGATTCTCTTAATAATGTCTGTTAAGCACTTAACAATGGGTCAAGCACTGTGATAAGTTCTGGGTTTGATCCAGTACACGCAGATCAAACACAGTTTCTGTCCCACATAGGGCTCACAGTCTAAGAGGGATGGAGAAGGGGTATTCATTCATTCAGTAGTATTTATTGAGCGCTTACTGTGCACAGAGCACTGTACTAAGCACTTGGGAAGTAAAAGTCGACAACATGTATAGTCCCTACCCAACAACAGGCTCACAGTCTAGAAGGGGGAGACAGACAACAAAACAAAACATGTAAACAGGTGTCAAAATTGAATTCTCATTTTGCAGATAAGGAAACTGAGGCATAGAAGAGATAAATGACTTTCTAAGATTGCACAGCCCACAGGTAGTGGAGTTGGGATTAGAACACAGCTTTTCTGACTCTTAGTCTTGTATTCTTCTTTGTTTTTGTGGAATTCATTAAGTGCTTACTATATGTCAAATACTGTTCCAACCACTGGGGTAGATACAAGTCAAATTCGTCTCTGTCCCACATGGGGCTCACAGTCTAAGAAGGAGGGTGAACAGGAGCATTGAAGCACCTAAAAGTTGAGTGATTTGCCCTAATCAATCAATCAATCAATCGTATTTATTGAGCGCTTACTGTGTGCAGAGCACTGTACTAAGCGCTTGGGAAGTACAAGCTGGCAACATATAGAGACAGTCCCTACCCAACAGTGGGCTCACAGTCTAGAAGGGGGAGACAGAGAACAAAACCAAACACACTAACAGAATAAAATAAATAGAATAGATAGGTACAAGTAAAATAAATAAATAAACAGAATAATAAATAGAGTAATAAGTCAGCAGACATGTGACAGAGCAGGGATTTGAACCCAGGTCCCCTGACTTTCAGGCTGGTGTTCCTTCCACCAGGCCATGCTGCTTCTCATTAGGCCACTCTGCTTCCTATTTTGGTGCTATCAATCAATCAATGGTATTTATTAAGTGCTTACTATTTCCAGAGCACTGTACTATGTACTTGGGAGAGTACAACAGAGTTGGCAGATATATTCTCTGCACAAATAACCCCTATATCACCTACATGAAGAGCAAAACTTCTGAGTGTAAAAATCATGGCCTGCAGATGTGAGGCTCTGATTTTCGGTGCAAATGTCCATTTTAATTTCCATTCTGGTTTCTCCTCGGGGGACCCAGAAAGAAAGCACTGTGAGATTATTTTGAACATTCCAATTAGCTTGCTTTCCTGGGCCACTTGGAAAGGACATGTGAGCTTTAGATCTGCTTTATTTACATATTTATTCTTTCTACATATTTATTATTTTGTACATATTTATTCTATTTATTTTATTTTGTTAATATGCTTTGTTTTGTTCTCTGTCTCCCCCTTCTAGACTGTGAGCCCATTGCTGGGTAGGGACTGTTTCTATGTGTTGCCAACTTGTACTTCCCAAGCGCTTAGTACAGTGCTCTGCACACAGTAAGCGCTCAATAAAACGACTGAATGAATATATGGAGGGAAACTTATTTGGAATATTTTATACAAGGAACAAAAGAGAGCCATTTCATGAAAAACTCATGAACCAGTTTGTTTTTAGTACTACCCCACCCTTGTTTTTCGAGCCCACTTTATCTAAATGGATTTCTTCCAGTAGACAAACCTTTCAATCTGTTTTTTTCTTCTATGAATTGTCCTGTAATCTGCATCCTGGCAAGACTTATATCAAAGTTGCAATTAGGGTTTACTCCCTTTTCTGCAAGCTGCACGAGAGCTGCAATGTAAGGAACCTTAATCGCAAAACCAAAAATTAGTTTTCTCACTGCTAAACTAAAAATGTCCAATTGCTTATTATACTTTCCCTTAAAGTTATGACCCATTCCAGAAGTGAGTTACACTTGAGTAGTATCAAGTGTATTAGTTTAGTGCCTGGCACAAAGTAAGCACTTAACAAATACCATTTTTTTTAAAAGCATACAATTCTAAATGAGAAGAAGCATGGCTCAGCGGAAAGAGCATGGGCTTTCGAGTCAGAGGTCATGGGTTCAAATTCCAGCTCCACCAATTGTCAGCTGTGTGACTTTGGGCAAGTCACTTGACTTCTCTGTGCCTCAGTTACTTCATCTGTAAAATGGGGATTAAGACTGAGCTCCCCGTGGGACAACCTGATCACCTTGTAACCTC
The DNA here is from genome assembly GCF_015852505.1 of Tachyglossus aculeatus. Classification (NCBI taxonomy): domain Eukaryota; kingdom Metazoa; phylum Chordata; class Mammalia; order Monotremata; family Tachyglossidae; genus Tachyglossus; species Tachyglossus aculeatus. The sequence goes on from NC_052082.1 coordinate 33,146,245, forward strand.
TCCAGTGCTTAGAACAGTGCTTTGCACATAGTAAGTGCTTAATAAATGCCATTATTATTATTATTATTAAATGAAAGTTAAATCTGCAGGCAGAGATGCAAAGCCCTACTGAGAGCCCACCTCCTCAAGGAGGCCTTCCCAGACTGAGCCCTCTCCTTCCTCTCCCCCTCCCCATCCCCCCACCCTACCTCCTTCCCCTCCTCACAGCACCTGTATATATGTTTGTACAGATTTATTACTCCATTTTACTTGTACAGATTTACTATTCTATTTATTTTATTTTTTAAATATGTTTTGTTTTGTTGTCTGTCTCCCCCTTCTAGACTGTGAGCCCACTGTTGGGTAGGGACCATCTCTATATGTTGTCAACTTGTACTTCCCAAGCGCTTAGTACACTGCTCTGCACACAGTAAGTGCTCAATAAATACAATTGAATGAATGAATGCTGATTTCATAAGATAAGTGAAGTAAAAATGAAAATGAAGACTATGAAAGATTCAAGAAAATAAATCTTTGGTACTGAACGCTATGGATCACCCAGTTTGTAGTTCCCTAATGGACACAATTCCCTTGGTCTTGGTAGGAGTAAAATTCCTTCATGCCTCATGGGCTCATGTCTCACTGGTTTCCAGACTGTTGGAATGGAAGAAATGCACTTCCGTTACTTCTCCAATCACCTGGCCCAACTAATCAGGAGAAATGGGGATCCAAACACAACTCCTAGAATGAGGGTTGGCCTAGCAAGGTGAAAGCAATCATCATTTTTAGGGAGCTCATCAAATCTCTGTTGCTTTCGAAAACCACAATGACTCACCTTAGCTAAAGCTCCTGTGCTATTTTAGGATAAGCTAGTCATCATGATCATAGACATCATAATCATCATTGAAATCATTATGAATCAATCGATGGCATTTATTGAGCACATGCTGTGTGCAGTGTACTATACTCAGTGCTTGAGAGAGTCCAGTAATCATCATCACCTTCATTATTAAATAGGGTCTATTAGCACCCAAATGCCCATCAACCTCAGTTTCCAATCTCTGCCCAGGAAGATAGACAAACACACTCTTTTCCAAAAGCTATTTCTGGATCAGAGCTCTTTGTAGACTTGAAAAATTCTAACATAATGTCTTCTCTGGATCCCACAGCACTTCCCAGCCATCTCCATGTCCCTCCTCGAATGAGTTGCATTCACTCATTGCCTCCATTTTTTCTTCTCTTCATTGACCCTCTAATTATTCCAGACCTTTACCTTCCTTCTGGAGCTCTCGTTGCCCCATCTCTCTTGCCCCTTATGACCCTGATGGACTCAGATATGAACTTGACAGAATCTCATTCTTGTCTGTATCTCCAAATCTTAGCAACCTGGCCATCTCTCAAGAAGATCTTTCTCATCTGCTTTCAAAATCTCACCTTTCCAATCATGCCAATTCTTCACCTGGAAGCTATCTTCAACCACTCAGTCTCTGATGCCCCCTTCCCTTCTGATGGCTCCTTCTCCTGTCTTGAAAAAAGTTCACTTCTCCCCTAGCCTAAGAAAAACTTTTCTGGATCCACCATCCACCATTATCACCACACTCCACCATCAACCTGCCACCCAACTCCCTTTTATTCCTGTCCAAACTCTTCAAATGTGTCCCTTTGTCTCCACATCTTCTCCTCCAATTGGACATATTGAGCTTGACATTCTAATAATGGTAATGATGATGATGAAAATAATGATAATAATAATAATTGCAGTATTTTTTAAGCATTTACTATGTGTCAAACACTGTACCCAACAACTGGGGTGGATTCAAGCAAATTGGGTTGGACACTGTCCCTGTTCCACGTGGGGCTCACAGTCTCAATCCCTCATCAGATGAGGTCATTGAGGCACAAAGAAGTGAAGTGACTTTCCCAAGGCCACACAGCAGACAGGTGGGGGAGCCAGGATTGGAACCCATGACCTTCTGACTCTTAGGCTCATGGTGTCTTCGCTATGCCATGCTGTGGGACATCCAGGAAGAGAGGACCGGGAGACAAGAGAAAATACAAAATTTGTAGAGGAGGAGGGAGGTCAAGGCTAGGGAGGTAAATTTTGGAGTCATCTACTTGGAGGTAAGGTAAGGAGCAGAGCAGCTTCCCAAGGGAGTAAGTGAAGATTAAGATGAAAAGAAGCACTGAGAAGCTAGAGCTGGTGAAAGAGATTGAGAGGATAAGAGAATCAGGGAAGAACTGTGTCAGAAAAACCTAGATTAAACTGTGTTTCCAGGAGAAGAAATAGAGGCTAAGGTGAATTAGGAGTCTCAGATTGGCAAAAGGACAACCCAGGCTAGAGTGATTTCAGTGGAGTGAAGGGAATGGAAACCTAACTATAGAGAATGAAGGGAATAGAAGGAAAGGATGTAGAGACAATGAACATACACTAGCATACCGTTACATGGAAAGGACATTAAATTATCATTATCATCATTATTATTTTTATGATTAATAGTAATAATAATAACGGCACTTATTAAGTGCCTACTATGTGCAAAGTGCTCTTCTAAGCACTGGGGAGGTTACAAGGTGATCAGGTTGTCCCATGGGAGGCTCACAGTCTTAATCCCCATTTTACAGATGAGGTAATTGAGGCCCAGAGAAGTTAAGTGACTTGCCCAAAGTCACACAGCTGACAGTTGGCAGAGCCGGGATTTGAACCCATGACCTCTGACTCCAAAGCCCATGCTCTGTCCACTGAGCCACACAGCTTCTCTACTAATACTACTACTAATAATGGTATATATTAAGCACTTATTATGTGCCAGGCGCCATACTAAGTCTTGGGGTATATTCAAGCTAATCAGGTTGGAAACAGTCCCATGAGGTGCTAACAGTCTTTTAATCCCTAATCTTTTTACATATGAGGTAGCTGAGTCACAGAGAAGTGAAGTGACTTGCCCAAGATCATACAGCATGGCTTAGTGGAAGGAACATGGGCTTGGGAATCAGAGGATGTGTGTTCTAATCCCGCCTCTGCCACTTGTCTGACCTTGGGCAAGTCACTTAACTTCTCTGGGCTTCAGTTACCTCATCTGTAAAGTGGAGATTTAAAGTGTGAGCCCCATGTGGGACAACCTGATTACCTTGTATCTACCCCAGCGCTTGGAACAGTGTTTGGCACATAATAAGCCTTTAACAAATACCATAATAATAATAATTATTATTATTATTCATTCATTCAGTTGTATTTATTGAACATTTACTGTGTTCAGAACGCTGTACTAAGTGCTTGGAACAGTACAATATAACAACAAGCAGACACATTCCCTGCCCACAACAACCTTACAGTCTAGCATCAGACAAGTGGCATATGGCAAGTGCCTAACAAACATCATACAAAAGATAAAAAATTGGGTGACAAAGCCGATTGGTCACAGGATTGGGCCAGAGTGGGCAGTCATAATAATGATGGCCTCAGTATATAAGCTCGCTGTGGGCAGGGAACATTTCTGCCAATTCGACTTGCACTTCCCAAGCGCTTAGTACAGTGCTCTGCACACAGTAAGCACTCAATAAATACGATTGAATGAATGAATAATCTTATATTGTATTCTCCCAAATGCTTTGTACAATGCTCTGCACACAGTAAGTGCTCAATAAATACAATTGAATGACATTGATACTAAGGAAAGGAGGACGCTGCCCAGCTCCCTCTTTGTAGCAGGATCAGTGAGAGCCTGGGCCTGAGGAATCCGAAGGTCATGGGTTCTAATCCCGGCTCCTCCACTTGTCTGCTGTGTGGCCTTGGGCAAGTGACTTCACTTCTCTGGGCCTCAGTTATCTCATCTGTAAAATGCAGATGAAGACTTGAACCCCATGAGGGACAGCAACTGTGTCCAACCTGACAAATTTGTATTTACTCCAGAACTTAGTACGGTTAGATGGCATATAGTAAGCACTTAATGCGTACCACAGTTGTTATTATTATTATTATTATTCTTTAGTTCCTACGGTCCAGTGGGCAAGAATGATTGAGGCTTCCCTTCCCCCGCTGGCACTTCCCTCCCCTCCTTCCAGAACCTCCACAAAACCCACTTCTTCTAGCTTACGTACCCTGAACCACCTGACTCACAACCTCACTATAAACGAGTGTTTATTATGCACCTGCAGTACATGGTGTCTCATGAATTACTTATAAAAATACACGGAGCCTGCTCTTAAAGCTTCGGGTGTTAAAGAATGGGCACAAATTTCTGGTTTTGGAAGGGAGTGATGAATGCTTTTTGAAGGTGCTTGTGAAAACGTAAAAGCAGAAGCTGAGCTATGTCATATCTGGTTTGCTCATCTGCAACTTCTTGGAGGTGTGTCTGATGAAGCAGAGGTTCAGAATTATCCTGGCAGCTCTCTGAAGGGCTCAAATAGAGGCTGCTTTACCTGCGCTCCTACAAGGAATCAAACCTACCCAGAGCCAGAAAAATCCATCAAAGTTAAGAGAAAGAAGAGAGCTCTGTCACTTGCCAGCTCCGTGACCTTGGGCAATCACTTAACTTCTCAGGGCCTCAGTTTCCTCATCTGTAAAATGGGGATTCAATCCCTGTTCTTCCTTCTACTTAGAAGACTGTGAGCCCACTGTTGGGTAGGGACTGTCTCTATATGTTGCCAACTTGTACTTCCCAAGCGCTTAGTACAGTGCTCTGCACACAGTAAGCACTCAACAAATACGATTGATGATGATGATGATGATTGGGAGCTCCAAGTGGGACAGGGACTGTGTTCGATAATCATATGGTGTATCTACCGCTCTAGAATGTAAGCTTGTAGTGGGCAGGGAATATGTCTGTTTATTGTTCTGTTGTACTCTCCCAAGTGCTTAGTGCAGTGTTCTGCCCACAGTAAGTACTCAGTAAATACAACTGACTGACTGACCACCCCAGCGCTTAGTACAGTGATTGATACATACTAAGTGCTTGACAAATAATACTATTATCATTAATGTTGTTATTGTCGCCGTTATGATTCCACAGGACTCCCAACATACTATCAGATCAATTAGACGAGACCCATTAAAATACAACAAATGTTTATCTTGACCTCTTTGGGCATGAACTACAAATAAGACCACACAGGCCCTAGTAAACTCAAGGCAAGAGAGAACTGTTTCAAAGTTAAAAACAAAAAACAGGACAAGAATTCTATGGATAACAAAAGAAAGTAATACAGACGCTGCATCAAAATTAAACGAGGACCCATTCTACAACGGAATTTCATAATTACGTACTTTTAGTCAATTCGAAATAGCCTGTTTAATATAGAGTTTACATTAAGCCTAAGCAGAAGGATATTGAATCTTAGAAAAGTCTTAACAAATTATGTAAACATCACTTTATTTGCAGAGTACAGTCAAATATTTCCCATTAATGAAAGATTCCTTTACCAAATTCCCATAGTAAAGAAGTTTATGGTATTTTCTAAATGAACTGAGCAACATCAGCCTTGAATGCGACACTGTTACTCTGAACCCTTAGGAGATTTTTCATATCCCACATGGGAGTTCATTTAAGAACTACCCTTTTAACAATTATGTCTTTCTTAATATTTTAACAAGTTTACAGACCTCTTGAGGTGCAGCGTTACACTGAAGCTGCTTCATGAAAATGCATGTGTAAAGTCTCAGTGCCTTTTCAGAGAACTTTATTAATCCTGGTTGGGACAGTCAGAGATCAGGTGATACTGATACTCATCCATCTTCAGGTTTACGATAATCTGAGTTCCTGGATGAAACAACCTCGTTTGTTTTTGAAAGAACAACAACAAAAAACCCCCGTACCCCCCCTTAGCAGATTATTAGCAGACATAAATAAGGATTCACAAGTACTGGAACACTAGCTGTGACATGAAAATATTCCATCAGCATGAGAACTCTGATCCATGAAGAGAACGGCTGCTCTTTCTCCTTGGCACTCTTTGGCCACACATCACAAGGAACACATTTTCATCAATACAGTCATTTCACAATAAATGGAGAGCTAATGTGGTTGAGGTAGCCAAGCTCAGAATACTGATAAATGGATGAAATGTACTCTTACTGGACTTTTAAAAACTTCTCACATTTTTGACATCCTCTATCTTAATCCCCATTTTCCAGATGAGGTAACTGAGGCACAGAGAAGTTAAATGACTTGCCCAAAGTCACACAGCTGATAAGTGGCAGAGTGGGATCAGAACCCATGACCTCTGACTGCCAAGCCCACACTTTTTCTACTGAGCCATGCTGCTGACTGTAAGCCCCACATGGGACAACCTGATTACCTTGTATCCCCCCCTTAGTGATTAGAGCATTGCATGGCACATAGTAAGTGCTTAACAAATACCATCATTATGATTATTATTTATCTAGAAACAAATATTCAGAGGAATTGTTTCACAGAGTGTCAGCTGCCATCATGAGAAGCCAACTGCAGGGGTGAAGACCAAATTCATGATCAGCAACACCGGCATCTCTGTCATCTATTAAAACCTGTTTCGTACATTCAGTTGGTCAAGGGCTGAGGGGAAGGGGTTTGTAGCTAGAAAGCAATCAGAAAAACCTGTCAGGTTTTCATTTCCCTGACCTATTTCAGCCAGGTTTTGAGCCATTGCTTTAACTCTTTGTAAAACAATTTGCCGACATTGGCAGAATCCCCCCAAACATAAAATGTCAAATTTGAAAATGCAAGGTGTGTGTGTGTGTGGGGGGAATATAAGGAGTTAAGTTGGAAGACTTAGAATTTGAATGTGGTAACATCTGACATGTTCATTCACAAATGATCACTGTTTATGGGTCTTTTTGAAAGTCCTGGTTTAGCAAGTCCCTTCAACTGAATTGCTACTTGAGTCATCCTGGAAAGAGAAAGAGACATGAGGTACAATGCTCCCAGTTCCCAACTCTTGTTTCCAGGTGTCTGGTCTCTGGGAGTCATCTGTAGAAATCCTTATAAAAAATATATTTGTTAAGTGCTTGCTGTGTGCCTAGCAATTTTCTAAGCTCTGGGGTAGATAGAGAAAGTTATTAGATTGGACAGAGGCTCTGTCACACAATGAGCTCATTGTCTAGGTAGGAGGGAGTAATAATAATAATAATAATAGTAATAATGGTGGTATTTTTTAAGTGCTTACTATGTGCAAAGCACTGTTCTAAATGCTGGGGGGATACAAGGTGATCAGGTTGTCCCACTTGGTGCTCACAGTCTTAATCCCCATTTTACAGATGAGGTAACTGAGGCACAGAGATATTGAGTTGTCCAAGGTCCCACAGCAGAAAACTGTAGGAGATAGAATTAGAACCCAGGTCCTGTTAATAATAATTATGGTATCTGTTAAGCACTTATAATGTGCCAAGCACCTGTTGCTTTCCACTAGGCCATTTTGCTGCTATACTTTCAAAATCTACTTCCTCTCCTATCTGACATAACTCTGACCCTCCTCCCTTGTTTTGCAAGTTCTAGCTCTCCCGTCAAATGTGGCTCGTATATTTAGTAGAAATCTCACTGCTGCAATAGGTTTGGGATACTCCTGTTATGAATGTGAAAATAGAGTCAAGGTCTAAGGCAATTTTCATAAATCTAAAGGAATGTATTAAATGAATATATACTTCAGCTGTCATCAATCACGTGTTCCTTTGCTTAAAGGTGGGCAATTAAAAGTCAAAGAAAATGATGGTCATTTTCTGACAGCAAACATGAATCAGTGAATATTTAGAGGATTGTTCCCAGAGGGGAAGCCCAAGTAATTCCTGCAAATAGCCACTTTCCTCATAAATGATCACAGAGGATAGCCTATAATTATGAAAATCTAGATTTCTTTTTAAAAAAATCTGTTTTTTTCATGGTATTTGTTAAATGCTTACTGTGTGTCAAGCACTGTTCTAAGCATTGGAGTAGATAAAATTTTTATCAGGTTGGGCATCATCTCTGTCCCTAAGTAGAAGGGAGTAGGATTGAATCCCCATTTTACATAGGATTGAATCCCCATTTTACAGTTGAGGAAACTGAGGCACAGAGAAGTGAAGGGACTTGCCCAAGGTCACACAGCAGACAAGTGGCAGAGCCAGAATTAGAACCCAGGTCCTGATTCCCAGGCCCATGATCTTTCCACTAGGCCAAGCTGCCTCTCTTTTTTTCTTCTAAATGAGCACTTCTTGGTAATTAGATGATGTCTACTGACAGTGGGGCATGTGAACAGGAGACTATAACCATATCCCTTTAGAAGAGATCATTTAGTACATTCCAATCTGCTTGAAACATTCATTCAAAAATGAAGAAATAGAGAACAACCAGGTGAATAACTTGACTTGGGGTTTTTTTTTTTTGGTGGGGGGGGGGTGTTTTTTTGGTTTCAGCAAGGATCATATTCCAGGCCCCAAGATGGTTTTAATTACCAGGAATAAAAAGCCTGGCTAAATATTAAGTAACCAGGGTTTTGCATAATTTTTCACAATTCAATTTCAGCTGGCTTTATGGTATCTTAGAGTGTTTTATAAATATGGCTCGGTTTCCCTAATCCCTGGAAAAATTCCTACACAATCATACTAACTTCACATTGGAGCACGGTCAAGCCACAGAGGATTGTATTTCCTTGCTAGGTCATACCCAATCTGTTGGAATACCTGATACTCTAATGACCTAGTTACTTTTATCAAAGTAGTCTCAGCTTTGATGGCAGCATTTTAGCATTCATAAAGCGCAAAGGAAAAGAAATCAAGAAAAAAACAACTGTGAAACAGGCCTTGGAAAAGTTTAACAGAATAAGACACACCCCGTCTTAGTGGAAAGAGCACACGCTTGGGAGTCAGAGGTCATGGGTTCTAATCCCGGCTCCGCCACGTGTCTGCTGTGTGACCTTGGGCAAGTCACTTCACTTCTCTGTGCCTCAGTAACCTCATTTGTAAAATGGGAATGAAGACTGTGAGCCCCACCTGGGACAACCTGATCGCCTTGTTTCCCCCCCAGCGCTTAGAACAGTGCTTTGCACATAGTAAGCACTTAACAAATGCCATCATCATCATTATTATTATTATCCTGGCTCCATCACTTATCAGGTTTGTGACTTTTGGTAAGCCACTTAACTTCTCTGGGCCTCAGTTACCTCATCTGTAAAATGGGGATTAAGACCATGAGCCCCACGTGGGACAACCTGATTACCTTGCATCTACCCCAGCACTTAGAACAGTGCTTGGCACATAGAAAGCACTTAAATATCATCATCATCATTATTATTATTACAAGTGTTCTTTTCAGAACTATATAGCACAGCTGATCGTTGATTAGTTTTTGTTTCGTTTTTTCATCTCCAAAGCTCTGTTAGTTAGTATGTAGGACGGGGTATGAAGGATCTGGGTGATTTGAAATGGAATTGAATTGTAAATTTATTGAAGGCAGGGATCATGCCTACCAAATCTACTGCATTGCATTTCCAATTCTCTGGCCTGGAACTTACTCCCCCTCCATATTCACAAGACCACCACTCTCCCCACCTTCAAAGCCTTTTTAAAGTCTCATCTTCCCCACCTAAGCCCTCTTGTCCCTGGCCCCCTCTCCTTTCTGCACCATCTATGTACTGTACCTTTTAGGCATTTGGTATTCACCCCATCCTCACCCCCACAGCACTTCTCAGTCAATGAATCATATTTATTGAGCACTTACTGAGTGCAGAGCACTGTGCTAAGTGCTTGGGAGAGTAAAATACAACAGAGTTGGTAGCCACGTTCCCTGCCCACATTAAATTTGCAGTCTAGGGGACATGTAAGGATAGAACTCCAGACTGTGAACACGCTGTTGGGTAGGGACCGTCTCTATATGTTGCCAACTTGTACTTCCCAAGCGCTTAGTACAGTGCTCTGCACACAGTAAGTGCTCAATAAATACGATTGAATGAATGAATGAACTGGTGGACACAGAAAACTGCAAGCTGTAAGCTCCTTGTGAACAAAGATCATGTTTACCAACTCTATCGTATTGTAATAATGATGGCATTTATTAAGCACTTACTATGTGCAAAGCACTGTTCTAAGTGCTGTGAATGATATAAGATGATCAGGTTGTCCCATGCGGGGCTCACAGTCTTAATCCCCATTTTACAGATGTGCTAACTGAGGCACAGAGAAGTTAAGTGACTTGCCCAAGGTGACACAGCTGACAATTGGCAGAGCCTGGACTTGAACCCATGACCCATGATTCCCAAGCCCATGCTCTTTCCATTGAGCCATGCTGCTTCTCTGTAGTCTGTTGTAGTCTGCCAAGTGCTTAGTACTGTAAGTGCTCAATAAAAAAAAAAGGTTGATTGTCGGCTTTATTGGAGAGCCTTTTAAATCATGAGTTCCCGAGAAACCAGGGGACCATGTCTAATTTGCAAAAGTGCTTTTTTTCCCAACACTTAATACAGTCTTCGGCACAGAGTAAGCAAATAATAAATACTATTACTACTACTAAAGCCTATCAATCAATCAGTGGTGTTTATTGAGCACCTACTGTGTGAGAACTGTACTAAGTGCTTGGAAAAATCATGAGTCCTGTCCTCAAGGGATTTAAAAATCCAATTAAAGAGACAGGCAGACATCCCTTATTTACAAATCGAAGGAGCAGGAGGGCCAATTATACAACCTGTAGTAGCATAAGTGTGTCGGGATAGAATAGCTATCCCTCTCCCTCTCACCATGGAAGCAGTGTTGTCTAGTGGATAGAGCACGGGCTTGGGAGTCTGAAGGTCATAGGTTCTAATCCCAGCTCCACTACTTGTCTGCTGTGTGACCTTGGGCAAGTCACTTCACTTCTCTGGGCCTCAGTTATTTCATCTGTAGAACGGGGATTGAGACTGTGAGCCCTAAGTGGGACAGGGACTGTGTCAAACCCAATTTGCTTGTAATAATAATGATGGCATTTATTAAGCACTTACTACGTGCAAAGCACTATTCTAAGTGCTGGGGAGGTTACGAGGTGATCAGGTTGTCCCACGGGTGGCTCACAGTCTTCATCTCCATTTTACAGATGAGGTAACAGAGGCCCAGAGAAGTTAAGTGACTTGCCCAAAGTCACACAGCTGACAGTTGGCGGAGCTGGGATTTGAACCCATGACCTCTGACTCCAAAGCCCAGGCTCTTTTCACTGAGCCACACTGCTTCTCGTATACATCTTGTATACATCTTGTATACATCCCAGCACTCAATACAGCACCTGGCATACGGTAAGCATTTAATAAATAACATTAATAATAATAATAATAGTAACTGAATACATAAGTGACTATATACAGGAATTCCTTGGCATTTTGGGAAGATTGGTTAGAGAAAACACTCATAAATGAGGTGAAATAGTGAGTATCCTCTACACCAGACTACCATTCATTCATTCATTCAATTGTATTTATTGAGCACTTACTTTGTGCAGACCACTGTTTAAGGACTTGGGAGAGTACAACAGAGTTAGTAGTCACATGTCCTGCCTTCTGCAGGCTTACCGTCTAGCAGGGGAGACAGACATTAATATGAATTACTAGTTTATTATACATAATTAAAGGAAGGTACATAAGTGTTTGAGTGCTTACTGTGTGCAGAGCACTGTACTAAGTGCTTATAATGATGGTATTTGTTAAGCGCTTACTATGTGAAAGCACTGGGGGTGGGGGGGGGGATACATGGTGATTAGGTTGTTCCACGTGGGGCTCACAGTCTTCATCCACATTTTACAGATGAGGTAACTGAGGCACAGAGAAGTTGTGACTTGCCCAAAGTCACACAGCAGACAAGTGGAGGAGCTGGGATTAGAACCCATGACCCCTGACTCCCAAGCCCTCTTGGGGCTTTCCAGTTGGGACTTTCTTACTCTTTCCACTGAGCCACGAGGCTAATTTGCCTGTTTAAAATCTGAGAGTCAGAAACCCACAAACTATCTCCCCTAAAGACCATTTAAGGAAACCGTTTTCTTAGGGTTTCGCTCAGAATTTGATGGAGTCTCTGTGAGACAGTGAGGCTTCACCCAAGAAGTGAAGCAGTGCGACTCATTGGAAGAATCATAGGCCTCGGAGTCAGGGCAAGTTGGTTAAGTTCTCTGCATTTCCATTTCCTCATCTGTAAAATGGGGATTCTATATCTGTTCTCCCTCCCTCTTAGTGTGGGACAGGGATGCTGCCTTATCTGATTGCATTGTATCTACTAAAGTGCTTGCCACGTATTCAATGCTTACCAAATATCACAGTTATTATTATTCCATGATAAAACCAGAGAAGGCTGAGGTAACTTCTCTGCACCCTAAATCAGGCCACTTTTTGGAAAACAGTCAAGACAGCTGCACTGCAGGTTCTAGTTTGGGGCTACTTCACGCAGTAAATGAAGCACGAAAATCTCTCTAGGGATTCACTTTCTTGTCTATAGGTAATAATAATAATAATGATGATGGCATTTGTTAAGCGCTTACTATGTGAAAAGCACTGTTCTAAGTGCTGAGTACTGTTCTAAGTGCTGGACTACACAGAAGCTTATAACTTGAATTGAACAGTCCTAACTCTATACGTTATATGTGCATCGGAACTTAGCGAGGCTCCTTAGGACAATCTTACCTACTGACGGGAATTCAATTCCCAAGCTTACCACGGGATGAATTGAGGTTATGGAGCAATAGTGTGGTATGGCAAGTTATAATTAATTTGTTCAGCTAACTGCATCAAGGCACCCTATGGAAGTTGGATAGCTTAATATGGTGAGACAAATGGGTAACAATTGCTCCTCCAGCTCCAGGAACTGAGGAAAGACAAGCAGAGTTGGTGACAAAGATTGCCTGCTCTGGGTTCACGGTGCGGGGAATTTACTTCCATGAATGCTATCCTAAGACGGCTTCCCTGCAAGTTGATATCTTGTCACCCTTTCTTTTCAAAGATGACACTACTGTGGCAAACTGTTATCTATGCATGTGAGCTTGTCTGGAAAGAAGGCCATGATGATGAGATGCCCACTCCCTTGTTTATCTCATCATCATCGGTGGTATTTACCGAGTGCTTAGAACAGTGCTTAAAATGCAGTAAGCATTTAACAAATACCATTATTATTCTATGTGCAGAGCATTGTACTGAGCACTTGGGAGAGTGCAGTACAACAGAGTTGGTAGACAATTTCCCTGCTCACATCAAGCTTACAGTCTAGAGGGGAGACAGGCTTGATATAAATAAATACTATATAATTCATAGATTATATAAGTTCTCTGATGTTGAGAATGGGGTGAATATCATATGCCCAAAGGTCACAGATCCAAGTGCATAGACAATGCATAATGAAGAGGGAGCCAGGGAAAAGAGGACTTAATTGGGGAAGGTCTCCTCTCCCAGCCAAAGGTAAGGTTGGATATCACAGGCAATAAAAATGGATGGGTCTGCTTTGCAATGGCAACTCCTGATTTCTTTTTATGTCTTCTTCCCTGAGGCCAAGGGTGGGAGCAAAGAACTTCTCTCCTTCAGCAGTCTTCATCAGCTCATCCAGTTAGTTTGAAATCTTTCACCTGCCGAATCTGGAATAGGAGAAGTTTCCGAGCACTGTGTCTTTAGGTGGGATTTTTTTTTAGTTCTGTGAAGTTCTGACCATTGCCATCTAATGAGAAGCAGCATGACTCAGTGGAAAGAGTCAGAGGTCATGGGTTCAAATCCCAGCTCCACCAATTGTCAGCTGCGTGACTTTGGGCAAGTCACTTCACTTCTCTGTGCCTCAGTTCCCTCATCTGGAAAATGGGGATTAAGACTGTGAGCCCCCCGTGGGACAACCTGATCACCTTGTAACCTCCCCAGTGCTTAGAACAGTGCTTTGCACATAGTAAGTGCTTAATAAATGCCATTATTATTATTATTATTATTATTATTATTATTATTATTATTAGTGTTTCTCAGTCCTAAATTTGCTTGCAGGTAAGAGGCTCCTTAACAAGAAGCAGTATGGCTGAGTGGAAAGAGTGTAGGCCTGGGAATCAGAGGACTTGCGTTCTAATCCAGGCTCCACCACTTGCCTGTTGTGTGACCTTAGGTAAGTCACTTCACTTCTCTGTGCCTCAGTTTCCTCATCTATAAAATAAGGGTTAAATCCTACTCCCACCTACTTAGACTGTGAGACCCATGTGGGACAGGGACTGTATCCAACCTGATTATCTTGGTTCTTTCCCAGTGTTTATTGGAGTGCTTGGCACCGAGTAAGCACTTAACAAGTGCCATTATTATTAACAGGACTAGATGTTTCAAAAGGAAGAGTCAAGGATGAATATAAATAAAATGGGAAGTTCCCATTTGATTTTGCTATGAAAGACTTCCCCGGGAGGAAGAGACACTCAGTAATAATAACAATAATAGTATTTGTTAGGCACTTACTGTGTGGCAAACACTGTATCACTTCAGTGATGATAAAAAAACCCAAAGCAAGCATCCAAAACCTAATGTTTGTTTTCTTCCTTCTGTCCACCTAACTTAAAACCAACCTCCTTTGGAACGATTAAAATCCTGGGTTGAGATCTTGTAAAATGCCAAGTTTCTGCCAAGATCAAACATTTTAGCTGAATTATAAACCCCCTCTGAAACGGGGTTTAACAACGGAAATGCTGACAGGCTCTTAACCCTGTCCATATAAACTCAGTGTGGTCTATACAGATTAATAGGGAGAGTTTGCAAGCTCTGACATTAACTGAAGGCTATTCACCTCCCATTTTGAAACTTCACAGAACTTTCCAATTTGCTGACCTAAAGTGTGCTCCGCGTGAAAAGAAGTAATTGACAATTTCTCCAATCTGATTTTGAGGACCTATAAAGAACTTTCCTGTAGGATCTCCATGATTTCCTTGGAGGATCTGTCTGACTATTCCTTTTCAAAGCGTGACCACAGATAGAATTTTTAACTACCACACACGTATCCCGATGAAACATCTTGACAATCTCTTCACATACATTTGGGAAGTTCTGAGGTTAAGGGGTTGTGAGTCCGATGGCTTATTTTCTTAAATAACTAACAGGAGCGCCATTCTCATCTCATATACTGCAGAGTTGTCGGTGTCTGGATTTATTTGTTTACTTTGCAGAAAAGGACTTTGGCAATCTGCCTTCTGGGGCTGTGGAAGCCGTGGAGCATCCAGTCCAGAAATCAACCCTACAGCTGTTACTGAGAATTTCGATACCACTGAAAAACGTTGCCCTTCCACTCCCTTTCCCCTCCATCACAACTTGTTCCCCATATCCTAGTCCTCTGCTCACTCATACAGCAATTATTTTTTTTCTTTTATGAGAATTTAGGGAGAGATGAGATGACAGTTGGATTGAACTCATAAACTGGGCACGGTCATAAATGTCAAGCTTTAAAGTACTTTAAAGTAGAATGACATCTTTCTGAAGAATTAAGAATTGAACAATGGGATTGCATTCTTCCGTGCCCTTTGTACCGCTGCACAAAGAGAGTGGCGAGTGTTAGTGTGTACATGCTGCCTATAAGAGAGAAAAAAAAACCACTTGTAAAATGTGCTTAAGAAACACAGAAAATGCATCATGAATAGGCCTTTATGTTTAATACTTACGGGGAATTTGGTTTGTTTTCTAATTTTGTTTCAACTTTAAGAAGTGCCGTTAATGTGATTAATTAGCAAGAATTTATAGACTAGAAAATCTCAACAGCCAGATATATATATGATTTTTTTAAATGTATTTTTTCAGGTGAAACTATAAACCAGAGCCCTAATTAAGCCCTGCTGTTTCCTGAAATTTTGTGTGTGTAACTCTGGGAAGGAAAGTTACATGGACCTTTGCTTGATGGTGTAAGTGTAATCTCAAGAGTAAATCTAAGCATTCTATTCACTTCTCTCAAACATAGTCTTCACTTGAGAGCCACCGTGAATTTACGTCCATGGTTAACATTAAAGCTCTGTTAGGGAACAGGGTAAGGGAAAACTCAAATCAGCCTAAACGTCATGAGTTTAGAACTTCAGTCCTCTCTTGCCAGTATTTCCAGAGGTTCTCTGAAATACCGTGATGGATCACACTGCTTTGGTTTTCTGACACTTATTACAGAAATTCCCTTCCCAGTTCTTTGCTAAAAAGGGAAGTCCGCCCCCCTTTTTCTTTTCCATGAGAAAAATAAGGTAATTTGCCATAAATACTCTGGATAATAATGCTGAGGTTTGAAGTTCAAGCATTTGGCTCTCGATGATGTAAGGCCGAAATTAAAGGCAGCTATGCCCATTGCTTAATTTCACCCACTTTCAATAGAAAAAAATAATTTTCTTTATGCGGTGCTTCCCCTTCCATTAACATTCAATTAGCTACAGCACCAATATTTGTTCATACTCCAGGAAACATGAAATGTATCTATTTCTTAATATGGGCAACTTTTCATTTGCTTAGTAACATATTTACGCGGCTAACTCCAAAACAGTTTGATATATGAGAAACAGACGTGCTTGGTCTTAATAAGGGGCTTTTGTTGAGTTGAATTAATTTCGGGAAACTTCCAAGTTCTCAGCTAAACTGCAGTTTGAGAATATAAAATTAATGACTGAGTCGTAGTACAGCTAAATGTGATATTATGGTTGGTTTGAATGATTCTGTTTGCATTATGGGTTGAGGGCAGCGGATGAAAACGGTACTGTTAAACACATTTTGATGACCTGGTAAGCAGCCCTTGCTCTCTCCATCCAATAGGCATGCTGGAAGAACCATTTTTGCTAACTGTAAACTAGGATAGTTTTGAGGAGAGCATATTAATCACTGTTCTATTGACCTTTTTCACCTGTGTATTTTTTCTCAGAGCTTGGTAAAGTACTCTGCATATGTAGGCACTGACAAATACTATTATTACTACTACTACTATAACTACTATTACTACAACTACCACCATTACTTCTACTACTATTACTATCACTACTACTACAACTACTACTATTGCTACTATTACTAGTTCTATTACTACTACTACAACCATTACTTGAAAAGCAGCATGGCTTGATGGAAAGAGGCCGGGTTTGGGAGTCAGAGGTCGTAGGTTCTAACCCCGGCTCTACCACTTGTCAGCTGTGTGACTTTGGGCCAGTCACTTAACTTCTTTGTGCCTCCGTTACCTCATCTGTAAAATGGGGATTAAGACTGTGAGCCCCACATGGGACAACACGATTACCTTGTACCTACCCCAATGCTTAGAAAAGTAGTTGGTACACAGTAAGCACTTAACAAATACCATTATTATTATTATTACTACTACTATCGCTACTATTGTTAGTACTACTACTACAACTACTACTATTACTCCTATTACTAGTTCTACTACTACTACCAATGCTGCTAGTACAGTAAGCTCTTAACAAATACCATAATAATAATAATACTATTACTGCTAATATTAATCAATCATATTTATTGAGTGCTTACTGTGTGCAGAACACCATACTAAGTGCTAATACGTGTTAATAATAATTTGGCAAGTATTCTTGACAAATCCAATGGCTCCTACTCTATCCTAATCCTCCTTAACCTCTCAGCTGTCTTCGACACTGTGGATCATCCCCTTCTCCTCAACACGTTATCCAACCTTGGCTTCACAGACTTCGTCCTCTCCTGGTTCTTCTCTTACCTCTCCGGCCATGCATTCTCAGTCTCCTTTGCGGGCTCCTCCTCCCCCTCCCATCCCCTTACTGTAGGGGTTCCTCAAGGGTCAGTTCTCGGTCCCCTTCTGTTCTCCATCTACACTCACTTCCTTGGTGACCTCATTCGCTCCCATGGCTTCAACTATAATCTCTATGCTGATGACACCCAAATTTACATCTTTGCCCCTGCTCTCTCTCCCTCCCTCCAGGCTCGTATCTCCTCTTGCCTCCAGGACATTTCCATCCGGATGTCTGCCCGCCATCTAAAACAATATGTCCAAGACTGAACTCCCTATCTTCCCTCCCAAACCCTGCCCTCTCCCTGACTTTCCCGTCACTGTAGACAGCACTACTATCCTTCCTGTCTCACAAGCCTGAAACCTTGGTGTCATCTTTGACTCTGTTCTCTCATTCATCCCACACATCCAATCCATCACCAAAACCTGCGGTCTCACCTCCACAACATCGCCAAGATCTGCCCTTTTCTCTCCATCCAAACTGCTACCTAGCTGGTTCAATCGCTCATCCTATCCTGACTGGATTACTACATCAGCCTCCTCTCTCATCTCTCATCCTCCTGTCTCTCCCTTTTTCAGTCTATACTTCACTCTGCTACCCCGAATTATCTTTGTACAGAAATGTTCTGGGTGTGTCACTCCCCTCCTCAAAAATCTCCAGTGGTTGCCTGTCAATCTACAAATCAAGCAAAACTCTTCACTCTTGGCTTCAAGGCTCTCCATCACCTTGCCCCCTCCTACCTCACCTCCTTCTCTCCTTCTCCAGCCCAGCCCGCACCCACTGCTCCTCTGCCGCTAACCTCCTCACGAGGCAAGTACCTCGTTCTTGCCTGTCCCGCTGTCGACCCCTGGCCCACATCCTTCCCCCTGGCCTGGAATTCCCTCCCCCCACACATCTGCAAAGCCAGCTCTCTTTCTCCCTTCAAAGCCCTACTGAGACCTCACCTCCTCCAAGAGGCCTTCCCAGACTGAGCCCCCTTTTTCCTCTCCTTCTCACCCCCCCACCCTACCTCCTTCCCCTCCCCACAGAACTTGTATATATTTGTACAGACTTATTACTCTATTTTACTTGTACATATTCACTATTCTATTTATTTTGTTAATGAGGTGCATATAGCTATAATTCTATTTGTTCTGAAAATTTTGACACCTGTCTATATGTTTTGTTTTGTTGTCTATCTCCCCCTTCTAGACTGTGAGCCCACTGTTGGGGAGGGACTGTCTCTATATGTTGCCAACTTGTACTTCCCAAGCACTTAGTACAGTGCTCTGCACACAGTAAGTGCTCAATAAATATGATTGATTGAATGAATGAATGAATAGTAAAATAACAAACATGTTCCTTCTGGACACAAGGAGCTTACAGCATAGAGGAGAAGACAGACATTAATGTAAATAAATGAATTAAAGATATGTAGGTAAGTGCTGTGGGGCTGGGAAGGAGGATGATTACAGGGAGCCAAGTCAGGGTGACACAGAAGGGCGTGGGAGAAGAGGGAATGAAAGCCTAGTTAGGGAAGACCTCTTGCGGGAGATGTGCCTTCAATAAGGCTTTGCAGGTGGGGAGAGTAACTGTCTGTCTGATATGAAGAGAGTGGGCAATCCAGGCCAGAGGCAGGATATGGGTGAGTGGTCGGCAGTGTTATAGACAAGTTTGAGGTACAGTGTGTAGGTTGGCATTAGAGGAGCAAAGTGTGTTGGCTGGGTTTTAGTAGGAGAGTAGCCAAGTGACCTAGGAGGGGACAAGGTGATTAAGTGCTTTAAAGTTGATGTTAAGGGGTGTGATGATTGATGGTTACAGAGGTGGGTGGGCAACCACTGGAGGTTCTTGAGGAATGGGGAAATACGGATTAAACATTTTTGTAAGAAAGTGAACTGGGCAGAAGAGTGAAGTATGGACTGGAGTAGTTAGAGTTAGGAGGCAGGGAGGTCGATAAGGAGGCTGATGCAGTAATCAAGGCATAGGATAAGTGATTGATTAACGTGGCAGTAGCGTGGACACAGTCCTTATCCCATATAGGGCTCACAATCTTAGCCCCCATATTACAGATAAGGTAACTGAGGCACAGAGAAGGAAATGACTTGCCCAAGGACACACAGCAGACATGTGATGGAGCTGGGATTAGAACTCAGGTTCTTCTGACTTGGAGAAGCAGTGTGGCTTAGTGAAAACAGCACGGGCTTGGGTGTCAGAGGTCGTGGGTTCTAATACAAGCTCCGCCACTTGTCAGCTGTGTGGCTTTAATCAAGTCACTTAACTTCTCTGTGCCTCAGCTACCCCATCTGTAAAATGGGGATTAAGACTTGTGAGCCCCAAGTGGGACAACCTGATTACCTTGTATCTACCCCAGCACTTAGAATAGTGCTTGACACATAATAAGCACTTAACAAATACCATCATCATTATTATTGTTATTATTTCAGGCCTATGCTCTACCCACTAAGCCACACTGTTTATTGTGATGTTTTTATTCTCCAGAAGCTTAGCATGCAGCTATTTTGCTGGTTCAGAAGCCACACTGTGATGTGAACTTGGAGCATACGTGACGATGATATTTGCAACATTCTGCTACATGTGTGGCTGCAGTCCTCTGTTACATCTTTGCAGTCCCTCCTCCGCACTATATTGCGGCCAGTAAGATGTCTCTTTAGATGGTGGATGCATCTGGGATGTTTCTCTTTATATTGGCAGATAAAAGATGATGCTTACTGTGATTATGAGGTGGATGTTGGCGCATTCACTCAGCAGAAGTAGGTCAGACACCCAAGGTTTCAGCAAGTGACACTGCCGCCTCTGCAGGGACCAGTTGACCCATATCCCAGACTGCAAACTCATGTGGACCTTTTGTGAGTTCAGGAATCCAACCATAGAGAAGCAGCGTGGTTCAGTGGCAAGAGCACGGACTTTGGAGTCAGAGGTCATGGGTTCAGATCCTGGCTCTGCCAATTGTCAGCTGTGTGACTTTGGGCAAGTCACTTAACTTCTCTGGGTCTCAGTTACCTCATCTGTAAAATGGGGATTAAGACTGTGAGCCCCACGTGGGACAATCTGATCAACTTGTAACCTCCCCAGCGCTTAGAACAGTGCTTTGCACATAGTAAGCGCTTAATAAATGCCATCATCATTATTATTATTATAAGTAGGACATTTAATTGAATTGTTTTTCAAAAGTAGTGATGCTTTACACTGAGCCATCAGCACATCCGTGCCTGCTTTTTGAGGTGGTTGGTTCAGGTATGACCAACTGGCTATGCTTTGGGTCCTCATCTGATTCGCACACCAGTACTGAGGGAGATACTCTCGTCCCCTCTGCCAATCATTATGGCATTTGCTATGAAACCAGGCATGACCCATGACCTTGGAATAGATTATCCTTGAGAACACTCTTCTTAGCCCAGGACCCCCATAGGGTTGGCCTGAACCATACTGGAAACTAAAGACTATAAAAAGTGAGCGGGCCTTCGTATGCTAAAAGGTTGTTGAATGGAAAGAAGAGAGCTCTGAAGCATCTGTTCTTGGAACAAATCACTCAACTCCAACTTCTAGGTCCAAATCCTCCCTCTATCCTGGAACCCCTTCCCATCCATATATGATATAAAATCACTTCTCTACATGAACTCTCTTCCCTAAGCCCTCATTTCCCCTCCTTTCTCTCCCTTCTGGGTCGCCTGTGAATTTGGATCTGTAACCTTGAAGTGCTCGATATTCATCCCAACCTCAGCCCCACAACGCTTACACACATATCTGTTGTGCATTTATTAGTGACTGTCTCCCCCCTCTAATCTGTAAGCTCTTTGTAGGCAGGGACTGTTCCTACCAATTACATTGGACTGTACTCTCCCAAGCTGTCAGTAAAGTGCTCCGCACAGAGCAAGCACTCAAAAATGCCATTGACTGATGTCTCATTTACCATCACCCCTTCTGAGCCAAAGAAACCCAAATAAATACAGTTATACCAAGAAAAAACACAAAATCTCAAAGACAGACATGGGTTTTTCATCCTGCTGGCTTCCTTCTGTATGTGGAACCCAAAAAGTAACTTATGCACTCTCAGGATTGTTGTCTTTCTTTGTGAAGTACTCCCTAGCACTCTTCCAGGTATGGCGGGTGATGGCATTGACAACTCCACATGCTTCTTCTACAATTCTGAGGTGAACCATGTCTCTTGCTCTGCAACAATCAACTCTGCCTCTTCAGTATATAAATACAAATATTACTGTATTTGTTAAGTGCTTTCTCTGGGCCAGCCACTGTTCTAAACACTAAGCAAAAGCTAATCAGGTCAGATATAGTCTCTGCTCCCCATTGGGCTCATATTCTAAGTAATGATGAAGAGCTCTTCATAAAGAACTAGATGAGATTCCTTCTGGAGAGCAGAATGAGTGTGACAAGTTCACTCTGGAGAATTTTTATTTTCTCAGTGATAATCCCTATTGGGGATGCGGTCATCTCAAGGAAAGGCAATCTGGCCAGAGTCTCAAGCCAGGCACCTGGTAAAAACAGAAAATTTGCCAAACTTCTGCAGAGAGACTTCAGACTTGGTAGGAAATATATAATAATAATAATGGTATTTATTAAGTGCTTACTATGTGTAAAGAACTGTTCTAAGCACTGGGGGGATACAAGGTGATCAGGTTGTCCCACATGGGGCTCACACTCTTAATCCCCATTTTACAGATGAGGGAACTGAGGCACAGAGAAGTTAAGTGACTTGCCCAAAGTCACACAGCTAACAATTGGCAGTCGGAATTTGAACCCATGACCTCTGATTCCAAAGCCTGTGCTCTTTCCACTGAGCCACGCTGCTTCTCTATATAGTCACCACTGCTTGTAAGACTTCCCTCTCATAATCCAATACTTGATCTATTGTTTTCTTTTGCTAGATAAGTGCTTGTGACACAGTTGACTAAAAGGAAAATGTCCAGAACATAAATTGTTTCTTCCCTTCCTCAAACATTTCACCCCCAAAGTACAAAGCGCTACTTAATTCCATGCATATGATCTTTTCAATTAATAGTCATTCCATTCATTCAATCATATTTAGTCATTCAGTCATCAGAAGTGCTTTGGAGTAACAGTATCAATAATAATTATGGTGTTTTCTAAGCCCTTAGAATATACCAAACACTGTACTAAGTGCCAGGATAGATACAAAATAATCAAATCTTGTATCAGAGATAATCAGAGAAACAGCATGGCTCAGTGGAAAGAGCACGGGCTTTGGAGTCAGAGGTCATGGGTTCAAATCCCGGCTCCGCCACTTGTCAGCTGTGTGACTTTGAGCAAGTCAATTAACTTCTCTGTGCCTCAGATATCTCTTCCGTAACATGGGGATTAAGACTGTGAGCCCCACGTGGGACAACCTGTTCACCTTGTAACCTCCCCAGCGCTTAGTACAGTGCTTTGCATTATAGTAAGTGCTTAATAAATGCTAATTAAAAAAACAGACACAATCCCTGTCTCACACAGGGGCTCTCAATCTTAGTAGGAGGGAAAACAGGCATTGATCACCATTTTATAGATGAGAAAACTGAGACACAGAGAAGGTAAGTGATTTGCCCAAGGTCACAAAGCTGGGAAGTGGCTGAGCTAAGATTAAAACCCCGGTCCTCTGACTCCCAGTTCCATTCTCTTTCCAGTAGGCCACACAATATTATCCAAACCACCTTCTATACAACTTTCCAGTAGGCCACACAATATTATCCAAACCACCTTCTATACAACTTCTCCATGTATGCATATAGTATGCATTCATATGCACATAGTTCTTTGTCTTTGGTACATTCTGTGCATAATTGGGCCACTGTACCAGTAGTTGGTGTCTAAGCAAGCCCTTAAAATTCAAGGCTAACCCCTCCCTCCTAAATCATCTTTACTGGGATTTCAGAAGCAGAACTGATGCATAGAAAACCCGATACATTTAACCTTTTTTGTTCATTCATTATTGACCAGTTGCATTACAATGCTATCCCCTTAGTGGATATTACTTCCTGGAAGTACCAAGTAATACCTGAATAAATAAAAAGGACTAAGTTTATTCGATCACACCAAATCCTTGTCCCACATAGGGCTCACAGTTTAAGCAGATGGGAGTAGGATTTAATCCCCGTTTTACAGATGAAGAAACTGAGGCACAGAGAAGTGAAATGACTTGACCACAGCAGATGAGTGGCAGAGACAGGATTAGAAGCCAGATCATCTAACTCCCAGGTAGGCCTGTGCTCCATCCACTAATCCACATTTCTGCCTGCTATATCTGTTTCCTCACTGGTCCATCCCAATCTCCACCTTAAATGGTTACCCATCTCTGTCCACATCAAATACAAACTCCTGACCATTGCTTTGAGGTCTTCCATCAGCTTTCTCCCTCATCCTAACACTCTTTGTGCCTCCCAAGTGTACTTTCCCACTGAGCCTTGCTCCTCCTCTCCTGTCCCTAATGCTTCCCTCGCACTACTCCCTTCATCATCATCATCAATCGTATTTATTGAGCGCTTACTATGTGCAGAGCACTGTACTAACCGCTTGGGAAGTACAAATTGGCAACATATAGAGACAGTCCCTACCCAACAGTGGGCTCACAGTCTAAAAGGGGGAGACAGAGAACAAAACCAAACATACTAACAAAATAAAATAAATAGAATAGATATGTACAAGTAAAATAGAGTAATAAATATGTACAAACATATATACATATATACAGGTGCTGTGGGGAAGGGAAGGAGGTAAGATGGGGGGATGGAGAGGGGGACGAGGGGGAGAGGAAGGAAGGGGCTCAGTCTGGGAAGGCCTCCTGGAGGAGGTGAGCTCTCAGTAGGGCCTTGAAGGGCCCTACTCCCTTCCCTTTCAAAGTTGCTAGCAGTGTGACTTAATGGATAGAGCATGGGCCTGGGAATCAGAAGGACCTGGGTTCTAATCCCTGCTACATGTCTGCTATGAGAGCTTGAGCAAGTCACTTAACTTCTCTGGGCCTCAGTTACCTCATCTGTAAAGTGGGGATTAAGAGTGCGAGCTGCACGTGGGACAGGAACTGTGTCCACCCTGATTAACTTGTTTCTATCCCAGCACTTAGAGCAGTGCTTGGCACATAGTAAGTGCTTAGCAAGTACCATTATCATCATTATTATATTCTCAAGTCCTCCTCCACCTTGTCTAGGAGGTCAGTCAGGATTGAGTCCCACCTTCTCAGGATACACTAATCTAACAACTTCCCTTACCATGCATGCCTGTTTGCCATAGCCCATATGCGCTGAGATTCATTTACGCTAATTTATCGATCTATCCTTCTACATCTTTCCAATACACCACCATAGCATTTGTAGATGGTTGGTCCATCCCTCCAACAACCTGAAGCCCCCTTGGGGGTCTCTGTTTCTTACCCATTTGTCCTCTCTCAAGCATTAAGCACTGTGCCCAGTATGAAGTAGGAGTGTAACAAATCAATCAATTAATTCTATTTATTCAATGCTTACGGAGTGTGGAGCACTTACTAAGCACTTGGGAGAGTACAATACAGCAGAGTTGGCAGACAAGCTCCTTGCCCCCAGGAGAAGGGAAGCAACATGTCCCTAGGATAAAACACAAGCCTGGGAGTCAGAGGACCTGGATTCTAATCCCAGCTCTGCCACTTTCCTACTGTGTGACCTTGGGTAAGTCACTTAACTTCTCTGTGCCTCAGTTTCCTCAACTGCAAAATGTGGATTCAATACCTGTTCTCCCTTCTACTTAGACTGTGTGCCCCATGTGGGACAGGGATTGTATATGACCCGATTAACTTGCAACTACCCCAGCTCTTAGAAAAGTGCTTGACACATAGTTAGTGCTTAACGGATACCATTAAAAAATAATAACAATAGAGGAGCTGATCGTCTAAAGGAGAAGTTTACTGAGACTGGTTGATTTGATATTTTGGTTCCTGGAGTCTAGCGATCCTAAGATTTTGTTATTGAAAACAAAAGGTACGGATTCTGTCAAGGACATTAAACCTACATTTTAAAACCTTTGTCCCCCTCAGATCTCTCTGCCACCTTAGTTGCCCGTGCATCATTTTCGACCTTGTGAGATGGGCTTCTGCCCAAGTTTTCCTTTTACAGCCGATTTTCACTCCTGGGCAAACGGTATCCAAGCAGTTAAAACGACATCAGCGCTAATAGCTATGAGCTCATCTCGTATAAGCACATTTTTAGTCAAACACCACAATCTTGGAAAAAAAAAATGTTAGTGCGCTTAAACAGCCTGGCTCAGAATAGCTCATAATATGACGCATGCCACAGGAAATAAAGTGGTATGAGGCACCTACAAAATATTTTTCAAACAAGTCATTGAAGCTGTAAGCCCCATGCCTCAGCTCTAGGAAGTCACTTATTAAGAATCAACACCAGCCGTGCCAAGCTAAGCTCTTGCTCTTGGTGATTTTCCAGTTGAATATTCAGGGCTCTGTCTCAGTCTTGTTTTCAGGGAAGTACATGCCTGGAATATTAGCAAGCTATTTGCTGGAAAAAATGTCCACAACAGGCCCAATGTTGATCACATTAATGCGTTTGAGTGGGTATAGAGTGCAAATGATTGAAAGTGCTTCCAGATCTTGGTTGTGGGGGACAAAGCAGGCTCTGTTCTCTGATCTGATGGTCATTTTTTTCAGCGGAGGATGTGGTGCGGGAAGAGGGAACTGGGCCAATCTCTGTCTAATAGTTCCAAACAGGCCCTGGGCCTGGCTCTTTGGATGCCGATGAGTGGGAAATGAAACACAGATGAGTCAGATGGGTAAGGAGAGGGGGATTACAGGGTCAGGCCAAAGAGTTGGAATAAATTAAGCGCTTATGAGGTACAGAATGGCACATTGTTAAAGTGAATATGGACAGGGAAAAACATTTCAGCATTGTTGGACAAAGTGAACAGACACAAGTTCTCTCTTCCCAGACCACCGTATTCCATCACGTCCTAGTGGGGATGAGGGCTGAAATCCGGATGCGTGGATTCCTGTTGGAAATGCGGGCACTTCAAGCCTGCAACATTCTCTCATACCCCCGAGAGGAGCAAATTTTCCAGTAAACACTTGAGTGGTAATTTATTGGGAGCAATATTTTGGTTCATGTTCCAGATCATAAGATAGCCAGGTTTTTGATTCCCTGGAGGTCTTTGAGGAGAAGGTGAGTAACCACAAATTAATACGGTGGGGAAATAAAGCGACAAAAGAAATATTTCATGTACCTTTGAAACGCTGAGCCAATTTTCTGATTTTATCCTCTTAAACCTTTTCCTCTAATCTCAGAGGGGAAGAGTTCAGCTGGAAAATGGAAAATGTCAAGGGAAAAACAAAAAAAAACGGAGATCTAAAATTCACTCTCCGTCACAGGCACCTGCTCTCCCGCTTGAAAGACAGTGAGATTGACGCAGTCGGTGCAAGCTATGAGTCAGAGTGAGGTGGGTGGGTGGCACATTGGCTCGGTTTTATGGACTTGTCATTTCTAGTAGCGGAAGCTTCATATCCACCATCACGGGGTGGCGGGGGGGAGTGTCCTGGCCACCGGAGTTTATACACTACTGTCAGAAAAATGTCCTCCCCGGGAGAAGATGACAACTAAGGGGCTTATCCCATTTTCCGGGAGGGTGGGGAGAGCGGGAACGGGGATGGAGACAGTGAGGCTAGCTGGGAGGGTGACAGGAACTGCTTCCAGGACCTGCCAAGCGCTTAGTACAGTGCTCAAGTGCTTACAATAGTGCTCTGCACATAGTAAGAGCTCAGTAAATACCATTAATAGATTAACAGAACAAGGTGCCACCTCACCCTCCTTAATCTATTTTTTTATGGTATTTGTTAAGTGCTTACTATGCGCCAGGCACCGTAATGAGCACTGGGGTAGATACAGGCTAGTCAGTTTGGACACAGTCCCTGTCCCACATGTGGCTCACAGTCTTAAACCACACTGTTGAGATGCGGTAACTGAGCCGCAGATAATTTGAGTGACTGGCCCAAGGTCACAGAGCAGAGAAGCGGTGGAGCCAGGAATAAAACCTAGGTTCTTCTGACTCCCGGTCCATTGCCGCTTCTTATAATCCACATAGGCCCTGGGAAATCTGGGTCAAACCCCGGCTTCTCCCCCTGCCCCATTGACACAGTGGAATAAATATGTGCAAACAGAGTCAGGAGGGGAATCCAAGGCCCAAGCACTTAGGATAGTGCTCTGCACACGGTAAGCTCTCAATAAATACCACTGATGATGAAGGCAGGTCCTTGTAATGAGGCAGGACCCCAGACAATCCAGGCTCGCCAAAATTTGGACTTTTCTCCAGGCTTTCCAGGGAGGAAGACTCCATCACTTCCGTAGAGATCTAGATAACACTCATTGTCAAGTAGCTCTTCCTGAATTTTTCTAAATCCAATCCAAATCTCTGCTATTACCATTTCATTTACTTCCTCATCTCCAAGCCTCGGAGAAGCTGGGGAAAGACTGGCTTTTCTAGTTCTTGAAACATTCCCCTCAGTGCCTGAAGGCTAACTTGAACCAGTTTTTAATGGTATTTGTTAAGTTCTTACTATGTGCCAGGCACTGTACTAAGCACTGGAGCAGAATACAAGCTAATCAGGTTGGACCCAGTCCATGTTCCGCATGTAGCTCACAGCCTTAATCTGCTTTGTTCAGATGAGGTGACCGAGGCACAGAGAACTGAAGTGACTTGCCCAAGGTCACACAGCAGACAGGTGGTGGACCTGGGTTTAGAACCCAGGTCTTTCTGAATCCCAGGCCCTGCTTTATCCACTAGACCACCACACTTCCTTGGCCTGCTCTATATCTAAAGCCTCACCTCACAAAGCCGCTGTATTAACCCTTTAATCGCCTCAGAGATTCTCTCTGGATGCCGTTCAATTTCTCCCTATCCCCCCAACTGCGGAGCCCATAATTGGACATAACCCTCTAATAAGGGCCCGAGCGATGAAAAGATAAAGAAAAGGGAGGTTATTTTCAATACTCTAACGTTCCTTATTCTCCTGCCAATTTAAAGAAAAACGATACATGGCAGAAGGAGGGGTTTGGACAGCAAGGCTAATTTGTGCTGATTTGAAGACTATTCACTAAATTATCACATTTGAAACCATTTTTTTAAGGAAATAATAGGCTTTACTTAATGACTCCCTGGAGACATTAGACATCTATAGGAAGATCTTGGGAAACTTGTTACTGTCATTCCATTTCAAAGGGGAGAGGGAAAAGAGGAGGGATGGGATGACCAGGTGGTCGATTGTATTTATTGAGCTGCATTGGAGGATAGTCTGTGTACAAGGCTGGATCACAAATCACCCAGTCCTAGGATGAAGTCAGTTTCCTGGCATTAGAGTTAGGCTCACGGCAATGCACCTGTGATGGCGGGACATAGGAGCAAAATGGAAGACAGCAGGATAGCCAAGCAGCTGCTGTCTGATAAGCTGAAATTGGGAAACCAAAAGCCAGCAGGCCAGAGGAAATGATTTAAGGACAGGTCAAACACCTCCCCGGGGCAATGGGGCTTTGAAATCTGGGAGTCAGTTGTTGCAGATAGATCAGTATGATGCACTGCAATTGGCGAAGGAGTAGCTCTGTTGGAGGAGAAGTTCCCTAAGGATCAGGAAACAAGGAGGAAAGAATGAAAACAGCATGAGACGTTTTAAGCAACACAAGCAAGCTCAATCTTTGTATATGCACAATGTGACTGGAACTGTACTAAACTCTGAGGGTAGATACAAGATAATCAGATAGGACACAGTCCCCATCTCACATGGGGCTCATCTAAGAAGGAGAGAGACAAGGTATTGAATCCCCATTTTACAGATGATGCAAGTGAGGCACAGAGAACTGAAGCGACTTGCCCAAGTCTACCCCAGTGTTTAGTACAGTGCCTAAGTAAGCACATAACAAATATCATGAAAAGATTACCTATAGGATAATAGATAGATAGAAAGATAAATAGTCACACAAACAGAGGGAGAGAGATTTTGAGAAAGATTTTGAGAAGGGAATAGAGGGGCAAAGCATTCATAAACAGTACAATGAAAGAAAAAGACTAAACAGTCCCTGCCCTAGAGGTACTTCAATTTAACAGGGTAGATGGGGAAACTAAAGTTATTTACAAAGAATGGGATTTCCAGATATTACTGGAAATGTGAGCGAGTAAATTCATTCAGCCATGTTTATTGAGCTCATACTGTTTGCATAAATGGAGTGCAGAAATCAAGCAGCATGACTTAGTGGATAAAGCATGGGCCTGGGAGTGAGAAGTTCTATTCCCAGCTCTACCATTCATTTGCTTGTGTGACCTTGGGCAAGTCACTTCACTTCTTGGTGCCTCAGTTACCTCATCTGCAAAATGAGGATTAATGCTGTGAGCCCCATGTGGGACATGGGTGTGCCCAAACATATTTGCTTGTATCAACCCCAGTGCTCAGTACAGTGTCTGGCACATTACAAGAACTTAAAAAATGCCTTTATACATACATATAAAATGTATAATGGCATTTCTTAATTTCTTATGTATATGTCTGTACCTCAGTGCCAAGGGTAGTTTTTGGAGAGTCACAATCTGAGTTGATATAAATGAACCAGGGAAAGCCTATTGGAAGTCGGAAGGAAAAATTTCATGAGGGCTTTTCCCTCCTACTTCTCCATCCTTTTTGATACCCATGTCCTTTGCCCACACTTGCTGCTTTAGACTTTCAACTTCCTCCTAAAACTCCCTATCCCCCCCAACCATTACTTGCCCCTAGTGACCTTGCCATGCGCTTTGTCGAAAAAATTGAAACCTTTAGGCTTGGTCCCCCTAAAATCTCCCTTGCTCTTCTTCAGTCCTTTCCTCTTCCCTCTCACTCTCCAGTTCACCTATCTTTTCTCAAGAGGAATTTGAGCAGTTTCTCAAGAGGAAACCTTCCACCTCCCCTCCAAACCTACCCTATCCACCTGTACATCTGACCCCACCACTTCAGGCCTTAACAGAGCAGTTGTCTTACCCCCTCTTCGGTCCCTTACCAAAATTTTCAGCCACTCACTTTCCACTGCTTTCAAACAGGCTCATGTCTCCCCTACCCTAAAAAAAACTGCCCTTGACTTCATGACTCCCTCTAGGTATCTGCCCAACTCCCTCCTCCCATTCCCCTCCAAATCCTTTAAAGAGTTGTCTATACCCACTGCCTCCACTACTTCTCCAACTCTCTCCTCAACCACCTGGAATCTGGAATCCACCTGCTTCACTCCATAAAAACAGCCTTATCTAAGGTCACCGATGAAAGAACATTCAGTTAGTCATCAATTCTGTTTGCATAGGAGGTTTTGGTGCAACAAAAGATGGTAGGTGACTCGAGGCACTGAAAATATTACATGTGTATCATTAGCAGGGATGAATGAAAAGGTTGTCAATCACAGCAGTTAAAACCATTTTGTTGAGGTTGGAGGTGCAACTGCAGTTTTGTCTACTTCTGGTACTACTTTGAATTATTTCAGGTCCACTTCAGAAGGTCTGAACATATTTCTTCTTTAAGAACCACATTTTAAAAAACTTCTGATATAACTGAACTTTTTTCTTAACTACTCATAGACCCTGGGGCAAATAGTTCACTGGTGACTGGAGGCATATTTGTTAAGCATATATTGTGTGCTCGACACTGTAATAAGCACTGGGGTAGATACAGCTAATCAGGTTGGATGGTGTCCATGTCCCACGTGGAGCTCTCAGTCTTAATCCCCATTTTACAGATGAGGTAATTGAGACACAGGGAAGTTAAGTGACATGTCCAAGGTCACACTGCACATAAGTGGCAGGGCCAAGGTTACAACTCATTCAATCATATTTATTGAGCACTTACTGTGTGCACAGCACTGTACTAAACACTTGGGAAGTACAAGTCAGCAACATATAGGGACGGTCCCTACCCAACAGTCTACACTCTCTACCAAGCCCATGCTCTTCCCACCAGGCCATGCTGTTCTTTATGCCTCTACTCCAGCCTAATAATCCTTGACCTTTCCACTATCTTTGACCCCAAGGACTACCTCCTTTTCCTGGAAACATTATCTAACCTTTGCTTCACCAACACAATCTTCTCCTGGTTCTTGGCACTTACTATGTCCCAAGAATAGTACTAAGCACTGGGATAGATACAAGACAATCTGGTTATACACAGCCCCTTTCCCAGATGAGGTTCACAGTCTAAGGTGGAAAGAGAAAGAGGTCTGGAATCCCTATTTCAAAGATGAGGAAACTGAGGCACAGGGAAATCAAATGACTTGTCCAAGGTCATATAGTGGGCAAGTGAGAAGAACCCCCGGGTCCACCACAAGACCTAAATAGAGATTACCTTTTCAGTCTGGGAACGGTTTGTTTGACAAAACTGAAAATAGGTCCTGCTCCATTTCATATCCTTTTGGTCCTCGTGTTTGGAAGTCAGGCAATTTCCTTTCTGCTTTGGGCACTATGTCCTTAAAATTGCTGCGAGCTTTCACTATTTTCTGGGCAGCTGCAGGGGTAGTAAATGAAAGAAAATATAAAAGCAACAAGTACCCTTTACTCATTTAATAACCCAAGGCAATCTGAGCCCTTGGAGAATAGTGTCAAAATACAATCTACTGGGGATGGTCTTCAGGAGAGGAGGTCGGGAGGTTGAGCAGAATCACTTCATCTTTGAGTACCCTGGCGTAGAATTCTGCTATTATCAAGTATATGTCACAGTGGATTTCCTCTGCTTTAAAAAATTTAACTAAATTGCCAAGTAGCAAAATTTGTTCCTTGACTAAACCCAGTCTTTCAACTCATTTTACCTTCTGGCATCAAGGTTATTGTTCTAAAGAGAAGATGAATGAGAAACAGCATGGCCTAATGGAAAGAGCACAGGCCTGAAAGTCAGAGGACCTGGGTTCTAATCCCAGCTCTGACAATTGCTTGCTGTGTGACCTTGGGCAAGCCACTTAACTTCTGTGTGCCTCAGTTTCCACAACTGTAAAATTGAGATTAAACACCTGTTTTCACACACTCATACTGTGTGCCCCAAGTGGGCAGTGCTCTGCACACAGTAAAAGCTCAATAAATACGATCGAATGACTGAATGACAGGGATTGAGTCCCATTTGATTAATTTGTATCTACCCCAGAGCTTAGAACAGAGCTTGACACATAGTAAGTGCTTAAGAAATACAAAAATAATGATATATGAATAACAACATAAAAAATTAATCCTCAGCACAACACTGATTCTGTTACAAAGTGCTTTTCCTTCTACATGAACAAGTTGGAAAGATCTTTTGTCAGTTTTCAGTTTTTACTGCAACCACTGGCCAAATGGTACAATCATAGCCTTATTTCAAGAGGACAAGTCACACTGTAGCCCTATTAGCCCCAGGTTTTCTGAATTTACTGGCCACTTGAAAATAAACAGCAGTCTAAACTCTTCTTCCTTGCTCCTTGGAATCTAATAGTAGAGGTGTTGTGTCTGGATGAGTGACGGGGGGTGAGGGGAGTTCTGAAATGGCTCATATGGCTCCGTTCAAAGTTTTTCTTTGGCGATGAGGTCCAGAAGATTCTCCATATCGATTCATTCATTGATTCACTTAGCACATATACATACATCTGTATGTATCTGCAATTTATTTATCTATTTACTTATATTAATGTCTGCCTCCCTCTTTAGACTGTGAGCTCATTGTGGGCAGGAATCTAGCTGTTTGTTGTTAGACAAACTCTCCCAAGCACTTAATACAGTGCTTTGCACACAGTAAGCGCTCAATACACGCGATTAAAGGATAGAAGAAGAGAACTGGGTTATAATTCTGGCTCCATATTTACTGCTGTGTGACTTTGGACAATATTTTCTGTGCCTCAGTTGCCTCATCTGTAAAATGGTCATTAAACATCTCTTCCCCTGCTCATAGAATAGTGCCTGGAACCCGATAAGCACTTAACAAGTACCATTAAAAAAAAGAGAGAGAGAGAGACCCTGTAAGAAGAAACTGATAGTAGAACTAGTCAGTCAGACAATTACATTTATTGAGACCTTACTGTGTGCAGAGCACTGTAAGCTCTTGGGAGAGTCTTGTCTTGTGCTGTAGAATCGTCTCCAACCAACAGCAATGATAAGGACAGATCTCTCCCAGAATGCTCCGCCTCCATTTACAATCATTCTGGCAGTGTATCCTTATGGTTTTTTTGGTAAAAATATGGAAGTGGTTTACTATTGCCTCCTTAAATGCAATAAACTTGAATTTCCGCCCTCAACTCTCTCCCATGCTGCTGCTGCCCAGCACAGGTGAGTTTCGACTTGAAGCCTATTGCCTTCCACTCGCTAGCCACTGCTCAAACTAGAAATGGAATGGATATGCCCCTGACTCACCTTCTTGTAGTTGAGATTGGGTAGGGACTATCTCCATATGTTGCCAACTTGTACTTCCCAAGCGCTTAGTACAGTGCTCTGCACACAGTAAGTGCTCAATAAATATGATTGATTGATTGATTGAGATTGGTAGAGTATTGGTAACTCTCCAGATGACACCCTGAGGTGGGGTGGGAGAGTAGAATACAACAATGAACAGACAAATTCCCTGCCCACAACGAGCTTACATTCTAATGGGGGAGAGTGATCTAATAATAATAATAGATAATAATACAGTACAATCCCAGTGGGTAGCAAAGGACTAAGTGAAACTAGATTAACTGATTATTTTGACTGCTGCATTCCAATAACCCCATAATCCAGAAGCTGGATGTACTGGTAGTTGCTGTATTCTTCAGTGACTATCTTAGCCACTACTAACTTCAAAGCCCTTCAAAGCCCTATGGAAAGCTCACCTCCTCCAGGAGGCCTTCCCAGACTAAGCCCCCCTTTTCATCTGCTCCCTGTCCCCTCCCCATTGCCCCAATACGCTCCCTTTGTTCTACTCCCACTTCCCGCCCCACAGCACTTGTGTATATATGTACATTTTTATAATGATAATTCTATTTATTATCAATGATGTGTACATATCTATAATTCTATTTATTTATAATGATGCTACTGATGCCTGTTTACTTATTTTGATGTCTGTCTCCCCCCTTCTAGACTGTGAGCCAGTTGTGGGCAGGGATTGTCTCTTGCTGAATTGTGCCTTCCAGGTGCTTAGTACAGTGCTCTGCACACAGTAAGTGCTCAATAAATATGATTGAATGAATGAATACTAACTATAAAGAGATTTAACTACTTAGGCTGTAAGCCCCATGTGGTCAGAGACTGTGTCCAACAGGATTATCTTGTCTTCTCTCCAGATCTCAGAATGGTCCCTGGCATATTAAAAAACACTTTACAGTTACCATAATTATGGGGAAGTGATTTCAGTAGGGCTTTTAAAGATGGCAAGAACAGAGGTCTGTTAGATGTGAAGTGGAAGGGGCTTCCAGGCAATGGGAACAGTGTTAGTAATAAGTCAGTGGTGAAAGAAAATGAGATCTGACCACACTGAGTAGGTTAGCATGAGAAGAACAAAGCATGAGAACTAAGTGTTCATATCTGTAATTTACTTATATTAAGCAATGCCAGGGGAGAGAGTCTAGGGCAGAGACTTAAGTTTACTGTGCAGAGGGAGGCAATGGTAAACAACTTTTATATTTTTACCAAGAAAACTCTGTGGATACACTACCAGAATGATTGCAGTTGGAGAGTTGTGTCCTTTGTGTTGCTATGGGTCAGAAAAGACTTGATGGCATAGGGCCAGACAAGGACAAAAGAACATCTCCCTCCTCCTCTAGACTGTAAATTCATTTGTGGGCAAGGAAATGTCTGTCAGTTCTGTTATATTGCACTCTCCCAATCACTTAGTACAGTGCTCTGTACACAGTAAAAGCTCAATAAATAACATTGACTGAGAGAAGAGTGTATAAATAGGAGGGAGAGAATTGATACAGTGCCTTAAAGCTGATGGTCAAGAATTTCTGCTCAATGCAGAGAAGATGGGCAATCATTAGAGGTTTGTGAAGGGTGGGGAAATGTCAGAATGACAATTTAGAAAAATGATCTGGGCAGCGGCACGAAGTACAGATGGGAAAGGAGAGAGACTGAAGGCAAGGAGGTCAGAGAGGAGGCTGATGCTGTTAACTCTTGCTTATCTCTGATGGATAAAATTGTTGTCATGTCATTTGGCCTTTAAATCTTTAGACATTACCAACACGACGACACGTATGTCCAAGGCTTTCCCATTGGACATAGTACTATGGGCGATGGAGATGGGTGGGAAGGATCAAACCAAAGTGATTAAGATTTCAGTTTGGGGAGAAGCAAATGGAGAGGGGACACGATTGAAGTCTTCAAATCCATGGAGGAGAAACAGGTGACTACTGAGTTGATTGTTCACCAAATCCCAGGTGACCAAGATAAAGGAGCCGGACATTACGTCTAGACTGTGAGCCCGTTGTTGGTAGGGATTGTCTCTATCTGTTGCCGAATTGTACTTTCCAAGCACTTAGTACAATGCTCTGCACACAGTCAGTGCTCAATAAATACGATTGAATGAGTTAAGTTCAGAGGGAACAGGTTTAAGTACACAGAGGGGCGATCTCTTCTTCTGGACTGGGGGAGGGGGGATTTAGTGAATTTGGTACAGTTATTTAGATCAAAAAATATCAGCGGGGAGGAAAAGTTAGAGAAGTCATAGGGAGAGGCAAGGGGGTTGGATGGTTCATACTGGGTCACTTAGAGGAGAGTCTGTGATGGTATTTGTTAAGCGCTTCATGTGTGCCAAGCACTGTTCTAAGCACTGGGATGGATACGAGGTTATCATGTTGTCCCACGTGGGGCTCACAGTCTTAATCTCCACTTTGCAGATGAGATAACTGAGGCCCAGAGCAGTGAAGTGACTTGCCCAAAGTCACACAGCTGACAAGTGGCAGAGCTGAGATTAGAACCCACGACCTCTGACTCCCAAGCCCGGGCTCTTACCACTGAGCCATGCTGCTTTAAGAGTGATGGTATTTCTTAAGCACTTATTATGTGCGAGGCACTGTACTAAGCGCTGGGATGGATACAAGCAAATTGGGTTGGACGCAGTCCCTGTCCCACAGGGGGCTCACAGGCTATTTCCCCATTTTGCAGATGGGGTAACTGAGGCCCAGAGAAGTGAAGTGACTGGCCCAAAGTCACACAGCGGACAGGTGATGGAGCCGGGATTAGAACCCGGGTCCTTCGGATGCTCAGACCCAGGTTCTATCCACTAGGCCACGCTGTTTCTGTTCCAGGGCAAATTGGAATCCTTTTCAGGGTCTGAAATGTCATATCATAGAGAAGCAGCATGACTCAGTGGAAAGAGCCTGGGCTTTGGAGTCAGAGGTCATGGGTTCAAATCCCAGCTCCACCAATTGTCAGCTGTGTGACTTTGGGCAAGTCACTTAACTTCTCTGGACCTCAGTTCCCTCATCTGTAAAATGAGTATTAAGACTGTGAGCCCCATGTGGGACAATCTGATCACCTTGTATTCCCCCAGCACTTAGAACTGTGCTTTGCACGTAGTAAGTGCTTAACAAATACCATTATTATTATTATTATTATTATTGTTGTATCTGTCTCCTGTCTACATGTTTTGTTTTGCTGTCTGTCTCCCCATTCTAGACTGTGAGCCCATTGTTGGATAGGGACCATCTCTATATGTTGCCGACTTTCCCAAGTGCTTAGTACAGTGCTCTGCACACAGGCTCTCAATAAATACGATTGAATGAATGAATACTACAGAACCGCATTTAATTCTTTGCAGTGAGAGGGGAGTATAGAGGAAAAATGCTAGGTCCAGAGGACAATTAGGTTCAAGATTAATAGCTACAGGAAAATGATGGGCTGCACCTTTCTCCACTAGTAAATTCCTCCTCCTGCTCTTTATCTCTTGGAGGAACAATGGAGACTCCAGGACTGAAAGAACACCATCCTGCTTTGCCGGCATGAGACATTTTTACAATGCTATAAAGAGGCCAACCAAGAACCATGGCGTGCAATCTAGGCAAAAACTCATTCCTCAAGTCTGTCGTGCCTGTCTATAATTAAGGGAGAAAGGAGGGATTAACAGGAAAATGAAGCACAGGAAACTGAGGGACAGAGCCTCACCCGTTCCTCTGTGTTGACTAGAAACTTGACTGCATCTGCCTTTCTTGTCTCGTCTTATGCTGCGGAGTAATCTTCAACCCATAGCGACTCCATGGACGCTTCTCTCCCAGAACGCCCAACCACCATCTGCAATTGTTCTGGTAGTGTACCCATATAATTTTCTTGGTAAAAGTACAGAAGTGGTTTACCAGTGTCTGGCACATAGTAAACACTTAACAAATACCATCATCATTATTATTATTATTTACCATTGTCTCCTTCCACGCAGTCAACCTGAGTCTCCACCCTCTCCTCCTCCCCATCCCTCCCGCCATGCCTCTTTCCCCTTCCCACAGCATTTGTATACAGTTGTACAGATTTATTACTCTATTTATTTTACTTGCATATATTTACCATTCTATTTATTTTGTTAATGATGTGCATATAGCTATAATTCTATTTGTTCTGACGACTTTGACACTTGTCTACATGTTTTGTTTTGTTGTCTGTCTCCCCCTTCTAGACTGTGAGCCCATTGTTGGGTAGGGACTGTCGTTATATGTTGCCGACTTGTACTTCCCAAGCACTTAGTACAGTGCTCTGCACATAGTAAGCACTCAATAAATATGATTGAGTGAATGAATGAATGAATGACTCTCTTCCATGACAATGCTGCCAGCACAGGTGAGTTTTGACCTGTAGAAATTTGCCTTCCACTTGACAGCAACTTCCCAAGCTGAGAATGCAATGGCATCATCATCAATCGTATTTATTGAGCGCTTACTGTGTGCAGAGCACTGTACTAAGCGCTTGGGAAGTACAAGTTGGCAACATATAGAGACAGTCCCTACCCAACAGTGGGCTCAGATGAAATTCACTCCATCCTCACAGCACTGCTGTAAATATTCTTCCACTTCACTATTTCCCCTATTTGCAGTCTATTTTAGTGTCTGCCTACCCCTATAAACTCTAAGCTCCTTGTAGAAAGAGATAGCTTCTACCCACTCCGTTGTATTGGATCCATCAATCAATGGGATTCCTTCATTCAATCATATTTATTGAGTGCTTACTGTGTGCAGAGCACTATTCTAAGCATTTGGGAGAGTGCTGTACAAGAGAAATTAGCAGATAGGCTCCCTGCCTATAATGAGCTTACAGTCTAGAGGGGGAGACAGATATTAATATGAATATATGAGTAATTTATAATATATAATTTAAAGATATGTACAAAAGCACTGGTGGGTTAGGGGTGGGGCAAATATCGAATGTTCAAAGATCTCAGATACAAGTGCAGAGATGACGCAGAAGGGAGAGTGAGCCGGGGAAAATAGAGCTTAATCAGGGAAGACCCATGGAGAAAATGTGACCTTACTTGTGCTTTGAAGGTGGAGACAGTGGTGGTCTGGTGTATAAGGAGGGAGAGGGAGTTTCAGGCTTGGAGGAGGATGTAGGCAAGAGGTCGGTGGTGAGATAGATGAGATTAGGGCACAGAGAGTAAGTTGGCACAAGAGGAGCGGAGTGTGTGGGTTGTGCTGGAGTGGGAAATTAGTGAGGTGAGGTAGGAGGGGGCGAGGCAATTTAATGCATTGAGGTCCATGGTATGGAGTTTCTGTTTGATGCAGAGGTGGATGGGCAACCCCTAGAAGTTCTTGAGGGAATGTTTTTGAAGAAAAATGATCCAGCAATAGAATGAAGTATGGACTGGAGTGGGGGGAGACAGGAGACTGAGAGGTCAGTGAGGAGGCAAATGAGGTCGTCAAGGTGGAATAGGATAGGTGCTTGAATCAGCATGGCAGCAATTTGGATGGAGAGGAAAGGGTGGATTTTAGCAATGCTGTGAAGGTAGAACTGACAGGATTTGGTGACATATTCAATTTATGGGTGGAATGAGAGAAATAAGTCAAGGACAATGCCAAGATTATGGGCTTCTGAGACAGGGGGGACAATGGTGTTGTCTACAGTGTTGGAAAAAAACTGGGGAGGACAGGGTTTAGGTGGGAAGATAAGGAGTTCAGTTTTAGAGATGTTTAATTTGAGGTGTTGGCAAGACATCAAAGTAGACATGACTTGAAGGCAGGAGGAAATGTGAGATTGCAGGGAAGGAGAGAAGTCAGGGCTGGAAATGTAGATTTGGGAATTATCTGCATAATGATGGTAATTGAAGCTATGGGAGCAAATGTGTTCTCCAAGGGAGTGGAAATAGAAGAAAAGAAGGGCACCTAGAACTGAGCTTTGAAGGACCCCTACCAGTCAGGGGGTGGGCGGCAGAGGAGGAGCCAGAAAAAGAGACTAAGGAGCAGAGAGAAAGGAGGAGAACCAAGAGAGGACAGTGTCAGTGAATCCAAGGTTTAATAAGGTTTCAATGAGAAAGGGGTACTTTCCCAAGTGCTTGGTATAGTGCTCTGCACACAGTAAGTGTTCAACAAATACCATTGATTAATGACTGACTGACTGATCGAATGAATGACAGATAAGACCTTGGGCAAGTCACTTAACTTCTCAGTGCCTCAGTTACCTCATCTCTAAAATGGGGATTAAAAGTGTGAGCCCCACGAGGGACAACCTTATTACCCTGTATCTCCCCCAGCACTTAGAACAGTACTTAGCACATAGTAAGCACTTAACAAATACCATTATTATTATTATTATAAGCCTTGATTCTGAGACCCTGCTCCCAGAAATTGATCATAGTCTGAATGGTTTAGGCAGCGCTGCTTGTCCTATCTTGTGTCTGCTGGTCACATTGCTGCTGAGGCACAGAGCGCAGTGAGCAAATAGGCAAGTAGGAGTGCAGCACATTGTCAAGTTCATGCAAAGACTTTTCCTTTCGTTTCTTTCTTCCAAGTTCCTAGTGCCTGCACTGCGTCAATACTGTTACTTCCACTCTACTACCACAACTACTGCTTCTATTACCAATACTAGTGCTACTAATAACTAGTATTACTACCACTATCACTATATCAATAACTACTACTTCCATTACTACTATCAATCCATCAGCGGCATTTATTGAACATTTACTATGTGCAGAACAACCAGTTAATCAGTGGTACTTACTGAACATTTACTATGTGCAGAGTACTGTACTAGGAACTTGGGAGAGTACAATACAGCAGAGTTAGCAGACGTGGTCCCTGCTCATAAAGAGCTTATAGTCTAGTGGGCAGACAGGCATTGATATAAATAAATGTTATTTATAATATATAATTTAAAGATATCCTGGAGATTTTCCAGTACTCTACCAGTCTCGACCTCACGAGGGAGAGTCAAGCAGAGGCATATCCATTCCATTCCTAGCTTGGGCAGTGGCTAGCGAGTGGCAGGCTACCTGCCACAAGTCAAAACTCACCTGTGCTGGGCAGCAGCGGCACGGGAGAGAGTCGAGGGCAGAGATTCAAGTTTACTGCACGGAAGGAGGCAGCGGTAAACCGCTTCTGCATTTTTACCAAATAAACTCTATGAATACACCACCAGAACAATTGCAGTTGGAGGCGGGCTGTTCTGGGAGAGCTGTGTCCATGGCGTCACTATGGGTTAGAGACAACTCGACAGCATAAGACAAGA
This sequence comes from Tachyglossus aculeatus, assembly GCF_015852505.1. NCBI lineage: Eukaryota > Metazoa > Chordata > Mammalia > Monotremata > Tachyglossidae > Tachyglossus > Tachyglossus aculeatus. Next base: position 33,187,464 of record NC_052082.1, read on the forward strand.
CATAAGTGCTACCGCTACTATTACCACTATTTCCACCATTATCTCTACCACTACTATTAATAATTAGTACTATTCTGGGAGAGCTGTGTCCATGGCGTCACTATGGGTCAGAGACAACTCGACGGCATAAGACAAGACATAAGTGCTACCGCTACTATTACCACTATCTCTACCACTACTATTAATAACTACTACTTCCACTACTAGTACCATTAGTACTACTACCAATGTATATGTTGCCAACTTGTACTTCCCAAGCGCTTAGTACAGTGCTCTGCACACAGTAAGTGCTCAATAAATACGATTGAATGAATGAATACCACAACTCCTACTACTGCCACTACCACTGGTATTAACTGTTACTACTATTACTATTATCACTGATATCATTACTCCTATTAATGCTACTACTACAACATTCACAGCTGCAGTTACCAATAGCATGTCAACAGCACCATAACCCAGAGCTGGTTGCATTCGCAGTTGTTGCATTCTTCACTGACTATCGTCACTAGAGACTTCACAGGATTCCTAGGTGGGCCTGTCCACCTTGTGGGTTTCTCCAAGTTGTTCTTTGGCCAGAAAACTTCACTTCTAATTGTGTAGCCCTGACAATCTATCATATTTCTGGAGTACTTATTATGTAGAGAGCACTGTACTAAGCGCTTGGGAGAGTATGATATAACAGAGTTGGCAGACACATTCCCTGCCCACAATGAACTTAGAGTCTAGAGTCATCCTTCTATTTAAAGAGCTGAATTACAGAGCCATGCTAGTCAGTAAACAGTATTTATTAAGCACTTATTGTGTGCAGAAAACTGTACTAAGTGCTTGGGAGAGTAAACTGTGAGCCTGTTGTTTGATAGGGATTGTCTCTTATTTTTTGCTGAATTGTACTTTCCAAGCATTTAGTGCAGTGCTCTGCACACAGAAGTGCTCAATAAATACGAATGAATGAATAAAATATAATACACAGACACATTCCCTGCTCTTAACAAGCTTATAGTCTAAAGGAATTTACAGTCTTCCCATTGGACCTACAGCATTGGCACAAACAGTCAAAGCAAGGACAGGAATTTAAATTGAGTTTCGGTCTGGAATCTATTTTCTTTACTGCTTTGTACTCTAGGCTGATAAATCTTGGTGACTGATTGACTGGCTGATTGACTTTGAGGAGGTTAAAATGATTTCCCCCCACCCCGGGGCCACATGCACTCCAGCTGCAGAAGCTAGAAGAAAGCTGAGGACGTTTTCATCCTGTTGTAGAGCTCTTTGGGACAATTAGACGAAATAGCGGCAGGAGAAAGAGTCACCAGACAAATGAATGTTTCCATGAATTAAAGTGGAGGTGCCACACTGAGTCCACCGCCCTCCCATTAGCTGACACCAACTTCACTGGTTATTTTGTTTTAATAAGTCTGTTTCTGTCAGCACATAAATTACTCACTGGGATGAAATTCAGCACCGGGAGAGTGCACTAACTCTTATATGCCACCAAGTGCCAATTTAGAACAATGGCTGCACCAGTAACTTGCTAGCTGGCAGCCGCAAAGACTGATAGAGCTCATTCATAAATGTCCCAAAACGCTCAATTTCCTCCCAGGGAGTTATTGAGGCACTGGGAGGATCCAGTTCACCATTTTGTCCTGGATGTATAGCGCCTTTGAGCCTGTAAATTCCTCAGTTGACATAAATTCCTCTCTCGAAGAGAGAAAAGGTGTATGGAACAAGTCTGCTTACTCCCTGGGGTCAGGATCGCTGGACTAGCTCGATGACCTTTGACCACCTGGATTTCACTTTCTCCAAGTCTAACACGGGGAACCTACCAACCTGCCTTCTATCTCGTGGTTTGCAAAAGGTGGTGACAGATACATGACTCGGCCTGAAGCAGATTTTGTAGGCACTGTCCCACGGTGTTGAAGCCGTAGATAAAGCAATCGTGTGGCTTTTAACCATCTTTGTTCATCTTTTCAAGTGTAAGATCAATCACTCAACTGATTGCATTTATTGTATGCTTACTGTGTGTGGAGCACTGTATTAAGCGCTTGGGAGAGTACAACAGAACGGAGTTGCCCACAGCTAGCTTACAGTCTAGGAGCACTTGTCATTCATACTGCATATTTTGGGTTAAACAAACAATTTAGATTGCAAACCCCATGTGAGATGGGGACTATGTCTGACCTAATTAACCTGTACCTTCCCCAGCACTTAGAGCAGTGTTTGACACATAGTAAGCACTTAACAAATATCATAAAAAAGAGCTTTATTCTGAATGAAACTGAGATCAAGCTACATGAATAAAAGCCACCCTGCTCTGCACTTCTGCTGACACCGAAGAGGGCAAGCTGATTTCTCCTTCTACCACTCCTGATCTTGCCTCCGAAATCCCACCTTAGAATGGAAACTCCCATGTGAGACAGGGACTGTGTCCAGCTGGATTAATTTGGATATATCCTGGCGCTTAGAACAGTGCTTGATACTTAGTAAGCGCTTAACAAATACCATAATAATAATCATAATTCCCTCTTCTTTGGGGCCCCTGGTTTTCCCACTGCCCTGAGCTCCCCAGCAATGGCTCCCTTTTTATCACCAACATCCAGCCTCCTCCGCCTCTTTCTGATCCCTCACCGTGGCCTTGCCCTGATGATGGCATTTGCCAAGTGCTTACTATGTGCCAGACACTGAACTAAGCACTGGGGTAGATACAATCTAATCAGGTCGGAAACAGTCTGTGTCTCACATGGGCCTCACAGTCTTCATCCCCATTTTACAGATGAAGTAACTGAGGCACCGAAAGGTTCAGTGACCTGCCCAAGGTCACATAGCCGACAAGTGGCTGAGCCAGAATTAGAACCAAAGTTCTTCTGACCCCCAGGCCTGTGCTCTATCCACTAGGCCACACTGCTTCCTACTAGGCCATGCTGCTTCTCCAATGGGACCATGTACGGTAAAAGGGGCCACTCTCCTCAAGGGACTCCATGAAGGACTGTTGAAATTGGTTCAGGAAGCTTCAAGCTGGAGGGAACCCCTGGTTCTGCAGCTATGGGGCCAGCAGGGGCCTTCCCTTGGCTCTACTGGAACGAGCACGGCCTTGGGAGTCAGAGGACCTGGGTTCTAATCCTGACTCTGCCACTAGTCTGCTCGGTCAAGTCACTTCACTTCTCTGTGTCTCAGTTCCCTCATCTCTAAAATGGGGAGTAAGTCCCACGTGGGACAGGGACTGTGTCCAGCCTGATTATCATTATTGTTATTATTATGGTATTTGCGAAGGGCTTACTATGTGCCAGACACTGCACTACAGTGCCTTAAAAAGCACTTAAAAATATCATTGAAAAAGAGATGAACTAGGGTTGTATCTCCTCCCCTGGGTGACAGATGGGTAGGGTTAGCACCCAACACTCACTCTGCCCAGCACCCTGGATTCTCCAAGCCTTTTCTTAAAAAAATGGCATTTATTAAACGCTTACTATGTGCAAAGCACTGTCCTAAGTGCTGGGGAGGTTACAAGGTGATCAGGTTGTCCCACGTGGGGTTCACAGTCTTCATCCCCATTTTACAGATGAGGTAACTGAGGCACAGAGAAGTTAAGTGACTTGCCCAAAGTTCACACAGCTGACAATTGCTAGGGCTGGGATTCGAACCCATGACCTCTGACTCCAAAGCCCAGGCTCTTTCTGCCAAGCCACGCTGCTTCTCTGTACTGCCTTGTACATGCAGTGGACTCAGGAGGTGTAAAGGAGAAAAAGGGGCCTGGGTTTCTTCAAAGCTGGGGCAAAAGAGATAAATCTAGTCTATATTTGATGAGGTTAAGAAGCAGCAACAGAAAGAGGAGTCAGAGGTTGTGGGTTCAAATTCTGACCCTGCCACTTGCCTGTTATGTAACCTCTGGGCCTCATTTACTTTGTTTGTACCACCTCTCCTCTCCTCCTCCCCATCCCTCCTGCCCTACCTCCTTCCCCTCCCCATAGCACTTCTATATGTATTTGTACAGATTTATTACTCTATTTATTTTACTTGTACATATTTACTATTCTATTCATTTTGTTAATGATGTGCATCTAGCTTTAATTCAATTTGTTCTGACGACTTTGACACCTGTCTACATGTTTTGTTTTGTTGTCTGTCTCTCCCTTCGAGCCTGTTGTTGGGTAGGGACCATCTTTGTATGTTGCCAACTTATACTTCAGTTAGTACAGTGCTTAGTACAGTGCTCTGCACAGAGTGAGCACTCAATAAATATGACTGAATGAATGAATTTGTAAAATGTGGATAAAATTCCTGTTCTCCCACCCTCTTAGACTGTGTCCAACTATCTTTTTTTGTATCTGCCCCTTTGCCTATTACAGTGCTTGGCACTTAATAAGCCTTTAACAAATCCTCAATTATTATTAATTAGAAGCTTCCAAACTGTGATCCATAATCCCAGCTCCACCACTTACCTGCTGGGTGACCTTAGGCAAGCCACTTAAATTCTCTGGGCCTAAATTCTCATCTACAGAACGGGGATTCAATATCTATTCTGCCTCCAATTAAGACCTATGTGGGACCTGATTATCTTCTACCTACCCCAGCGCTTGACACATAGTGAGAGCTTAACAAATACAAGTATTATTATTATTAAGTAGAGAAGATTTGGTTTCTATGCTTCCCAGTCACCTCCTCTCTTACTCAAATACTTTAGCCAAACCTTTCTTCCAGTTGGAATAGTAGTAGCTCAATTAGTCAATCAATCACATTTATTGAGCATGTACTGTTTGCAGGGCACTGTACTAAGCACTTGGGAGAGTACAATGCAACAATAAAAGACACATTCCCTGCCCACAACGAGTTTACAATCTAGATAGGGAGGCAGACATTAATATAAATATATTAGGGATGTGTACATAAGTGCTGTGGGGCTGGGAGGGACAGTGAATAAAGGGAGAAAATCAGGATATAATAATAATGATGGCATTTGTTAAGCGCTTACTATGTGCAAAGCTCTGTTTTAAGCACTGGGGGGAATACAAGGTGATCAGGTTGTCCCATGTGGGGCTCACAGTCTTAATCCCCATTTTACAGATGAGGTAACTGAAGCTCAGAGAAGTTGTGGCTTGTCCAAGGTCACACAGCAGACATGTGGCAGAGTTGGGATTAGAACCCAACTTCTGAGAAGAGGAAAGGAGGGCTTAGTCAGGGAAGGCCTCCTGGAGGAAATGTACTTTCAGTAAGGCTTTGAGGGAGGGGCACTGACTTGCATTGGTGAAGATTATGCTATTTACTGAACCTGATATCCTATCCAATAGACAGTTACCCTCCTCCCCTTCAAAGCCTTAATGAAGGCACATCTCCTCAGGGAGGCCTTCCCTGACAAAGCCCTCTTAAAGACTTTTCCCTCTCCCTTCTGACTTGCTCCTTTTATTCATCCCCCATCTCGGACCCACAGTTCTTATGTACTTATCTGTAAACGTATTCGTTTATAATAACGTCTACCTTCTCCTCTAGGCAGATACAAGTTGATCGGGTTGGACACAGTCTCTGTCCCACATGGGTCTCACAGTCTTAATCCCCATTTTACAGGTGAGGTAACTGAAGCACAAGGAAGTGAAGTGATTTGGCCAAGATCACACAGCAGACAAGTGGCGGAGCTGGGATAGAACCCAGGGCCTTCTGACTCTCAGGCCTGGGCTCTATCCACCAAGTCATGCTGCTTGACACATAATAAGTGCTTAACAGATACCATTAAAACAAAACAAAACAGCCAGAAGATATACCCTTGAACTCTAGGACCTGTGCCATTGACTGTGTCCAATCTGAGTATGCTGCACCTAGTAATAACAATAATTGTGGGATTTTTTGAGCACTATGTGCTAGGCACTGTACTAAGCACAGAGGTAGACAATTATATCAGGTTGGACATAGTCCTTGTCCCACGTGGAGCTCCCAGTCTCAATCCCCATTTTACAGATGGAGTATCAGGCGCAGAGAAGTGAAGTGACTTACTCAAGGTCACACAGCAGACAAGTGGCAGAGCCGGCGTTAGAACCCATGACCTTCTGATTCCCAGGCCTGTGGTGTACCCACTACACCATGCTGTTGCTACCTACCCCAGCACAGTGCTTGGCACAAAGTAAGGACTCAACTACCACAATCATTCTCGGCTCTCCATGGGGTAAAGTGCGTCTCTCAGCCTGGGATAAAATGGAAGCTGAGAACAAGTTAATTTGGTCATTATCTTAATCTGAGGGCTAATTTTAGACTAGATCCTATTTCTCCACCTTTCCCCAAGCAAACGTCTCAGGCGAGTGACTGCATGTTGGAAATATGACACGTCCTTGACTTCTTATGGCCAGATCACCTGGAACTCCTGAACCACGTGGCTCCAAGCAAATTAATCAATGGGGTTTTTTGAGGTTGTATTGTTGCCAACTTCTACTTCCCAAGTGCTTAGTATAGTGCTCAGTGCACTCAGTAAGGCTCAATAAAAATGATTGAATGAATGAATGTGGAGCATTGCACTAAGCCCTTGGGAAAGTCCAGTGAAACTAGAGTTGGAAAACACAATCGTTGCCCAAAAGGAGTCTTCGGTCTAGATGGGAAACAATATATTAAAATAAATTACGGGTAGAGGAAATAGAAGAGTAGACAGAAGTGCTGTGGGGCTGAGGTTGGGGCAAATATCTAGTGCTTAAGGGATAGAAATCCAAGTACATTGGTGACATAGAAGAAGGGGTGGTTATGAGAAATGAGGGTTTATTGACATTTTGAGACTCCCAGCCCCCCCGGGGGTGGGGGGGGGTTGATCAGGAATGGGGTGGGGGTTGCTTTCCCTACCTGTAATTCATGTTTGTGTCAGCTTCCCCTGCTAGATGATTAATTTCCTGATGGCAGGGATCATATCTATTAACTCTACTCTCCAGCACTTAGCTCAGTGCTGGCACAATAATAATACTAATAATGATGGCATGTGTTAAGCGCTTACTATGTGCAGAGCACTGTTCTAAGCACTGGGGAGGATACAAGGTGATCAGGTTGTCCCAAGTGGGGCTCACAGTCTTAATCCCCATTTTACAGATGAGGGAACTGAGGTCCAGAGAAGTGAAGCGACTTGCCCAAAGTCACACAGCTGACAAGTGGCAGAGCCGGGATTTGAACCCATGATCTCTGACTCCAAAGCCCGGGCTCTTTCCACTGAGCCACACTGCTTCTCGATAAGATAAGGCACAAGATAAGCACCTAACAGATAAGCACCTAGAGAAGCAGCAAGGCTTAGTGGAAAGAACACGGGATTTGGAATCAGAGGTCATGGGTTCAAATCCCGGCTCCACCACTTGTCAGCTGTGTGACTTTGGGCCAGTCACTTAACTTCTCTGTGCCTCAATTACCTCATCTGTAAAATGGGGATTAAGTCTGTGAGCCCCCCGTGGGACAACCTGGTCACCTTGTAACCTCCCCAGCGCTTAGAACAGTGCTTGGCACATAGTAAGTACTTAACAAATACCAACATTATTATTATTATCTCTAGGACCAAATCTTTGTGTCTCTTAATAATTGTGGCATTTGTTAATCACTTACTATGTGCCAGGAAATGGGATAGATACAAGCAAATCAGGTTGGACCCTGCCCCTATCCCACATAGGTCTCACAGTCTCCACCCCCATTTTGCAGATGAGGTAACTGAAGCACAGAGAAGTGAAGTGACTTGCCCGAGGTCGCACAGCAGACAAGTGGCAGAGCTGGGATTAGAACCCAGGTCCTTCCGACTCCATACCTGTGGTGTACCCACTAGGCCTTTCTGCTTCTCACTTCGTGCCAGGTTCTGGTATTGAGGATTGGAGTTCTCGGGGAGCCTATGTGTACTCTGTGCTAAGCGCCTGGAAGAGTACAATAGAGATAGCAAAAGTCCTGTTCTCAGGAGTTACCATCTAACAGGGAAGACAGACACTAAAATAAGTTACCAGAAAGTGGATGTCTCCCCACTAAGGTGGTTGTCCACCTCCGCATCAATCAGAAACTCTTCTCTTTTGGCTTTAAAGTAGTCCATCCTTGTGGTCCCCTCCTACCTCACCTCGCTGCTCCCCTGCTCCAATCCAGACTGCACACTTGGCTCCTCTAACGCCAATCTCCTCTCTGTACCTCGATCTCGTCTCTCTCACTGACATTTCTTGCCCAGAACTCTCTCTTTCGTCATATCCCAGACTGAGCCCACTGCTGGGTAGGGATTGTCTCTATATGTTGCCAACTTGTACTTCCCAAGCTCTTAGTACAGTGCTCTGCACACAGTAAGCGCTCAATAAATACAATTGATGATGATGATAGCCCCCTTTTTCCTCTCCTCCTCCCCATCCCCTTTCCCTACCTCCGTCCCCTCCCCACAGCACCTGTATATATTTTGTACGGATTTATTACTCTATTTTACTTGTACATATTTACTGTTCTATTTATTTTGTTAATGATGTGCATTTAGCTTTAATTCTGTTTGTTCCAATGACTTGACACCTGTCCACATGTTTTGTTTTGTTGTCTGTCTCCCCCTTCTAGACTGGAAACCTGTTGTTGGGTAGGGACCGTCTCTATATGTTGCCAACTTGTACTTCCCAAGTGCTTAGTACAGTGCTGTGCACAGAGTAAGTGCTCAATAAATATGATTGAATGAATGAATGAGGATGGGTTCCTTTCTGGACCTGGCTAAGAACTGTGATGCAACTACACACCAAAGCACGGCATAGCAGAGCTGATCTCGGCAGACCAGACTGAGGAAAGCTGTGGGAAGCAACACCAAGATCCATTCTGATTTTGTCTATCTTACTGAAATGTTTGGCACTAGCAACACGCTTGAGTTCTGGCAACTACAAAGCCAATTTAGCTGTTCCAAGAAATCCAGCACGGCTCTTGGGCTAGTCCATTGATTCATTCATACAATCGTATTTATTGAGCACTTACTGTATGCAAAACACTATACTGAGCACTTACTCCATAATGCTGTGACCAGGTGCTGGTTATAATACCATCACCAGGTGATACGGTATCGTGGAAAGAGCAGAAACTGGCATCAGGAAATACGGGTCCTAATTCCAGCCCCACCACTTGCCCGCTGTGTGACCTTGGGTAATTCATTTGACTTCTCTGAGCCTCAGTTTCCTCATCTTTAAAATGGGGCTTCAATACCTGCTCTCCCTCCATATTAGACTCCCTATATGGGACAGGGGCTGTGTCCAACCTGATTATCTTGTATCCACCCCACTTCAATCCATACTTCACGCCGCTGCCCAGATCGTCTTTGTATAGAAACACTCTGGGCATGTTACTCCCCTCCTCAAAAATCTCCAGTGGCTACCAATCAACCTACGCATCAGGCAAAAACTTCTCACCCTGGGCTTCAAGGCTCTCCATCACCTCGCCCCCTCCTACCTCACCTCCCTTCTCTTCTTCTCCAGCCCAGCCCGCACCCTCCGCTCCTCTGCCGCTAACCTCCTCACCGTACCTCGTTCTCGCCTGTCCCGCCGTCGACCCCGGCCCACGTCCTCCCCCTGGCCTGAAATGCCCTCCCTCTGCACATCCGCCAAGCTAGCTCTCTTCCTCCCTTCAAAGCCCTACTGAGAGCTCACCTCCTCCAGGAGGCCTTCCCAGACTGAGCCCCCTCCTTCCTCTCCCCCTCCACCCCCTCCCCATCCCCCCTGCCTTACCTCCTTCCCCTCCCCACAGCACCTGTATACATATATGTTTGTACATATTTATTACTCTATTTATTTTACTTGTACATATTTATTCTATTTATTTTATTTGGTTTATATGTTTTGTTTTGTTGTCTGTCTCCCCCTTCTAGACTGTGAGCCCACTGTTGGGTAGGGACCATCTCTATATGTTGCAAACTTGTACTTCCCAAGCTTAGTACAGTGCTCTGCACACAGTAAGCACTCAATAAATATGATTGAATGAATGAATGAATGAATACCTGGCCCATAGTAGGCACTTAACAAGTACCTGCTGTGTGACCTTGGGTGAGTCATCTAACCTCCCTTTTCCTCAGTTCCCTAGAAAAGGGATATCTGTCTCTCCCACCTTCTTCAGCTGTGAACCCTGGGTGGGACAGGGACTGTGCCAGATCTGATTATCTTGAGATCTTGACTGGCAATTGGCATATAGTGACTATTCAATAACCATCATCATTATGATTATGATTAATAAAATGTCCTGTCTGCCTCTTGCCTTCTCCTCATCAATTAATCAATCAGTGACATATTAATCAATCAGTGACATTCACTGAATATGTAATGTGTGCAGAGCACTATACTAAGTGCTTGGGAGAACACAGTAGAATTGGTAGACATAACCGTTACCCTCAAGACCTTTACAATCTAGCAGGGAAGAAAGACATTAAAATAAATTACAAGGGGGTCTAGGAGAGAATTGGAGGAGAGGAACTTGAGACAGTGGGTGTAGATGACTTGCTCAAGGAGGTTGGAGAAGGATGGTAGGAAGGAGATGGGACGATAACTGGAAGGAGCTGTGGGGTCAAAGGTGATTTTTTGGGATGGGGAGACATGAGCATGTTTGAAAGCAGTGGGGGAAAAGCCATTAGAGAGTGAGCAGTTGAAGATGGCAGTCAGGGAGGGAGGAAGGGAGGGGGCAAGTGTTTTGATAAGGTGCAAAGTGATGGGATCGGATGCACAGGTGAAGAGGGTGGATTTTGAGAGAAGGCAAGGGATCTCCACTTGAGATACTGCTGGGAAAGATGGGAGAGTTGAAGAAGGGGCAGGAGGAGTAAGGGAATGGAGATTTTAGGGAGATCATGCCTGGTGGATTCAATTTTCTCAATAAAGTAGGTGACCAGGTCATTAGGGCGGGAGGTGAGGGGAGGTGGGGGGACAGGGAGTTTGAGAAGGGAGTTAAACATCTGGAACAACTGGTGTGCAATGGGCATGAGAGTCAATAAGGCTGGAGAATTAATTTTGCTGGGCAGAGGAGAGAACAGAGTTAAAATGCGTAAGGGTGAATTTGTGGTGGCCAAAGTCCACCTGATATCTAGATTTCTGCCAGTGGCACTCTGTGGCTTGTGCATAGAAGTGAAGGAAGCAGACTGTGGAGGTGATGTTCTGATGAAGGGATACAGAAGCAAACTGAGTTCAGTAGAGAAGGTGGTGTTGAGGGTGGGTGTCAATTTGGTTGTCAAGGGAAGGAAGTTTGGGTATGGAGGGTAAATGGGGCATGGTAGCTTCAGAAAATCAGATGAGGTCAAAAGATCGGAGGTCTCTGTTGGGGGGACAGGACAGATTTCTGAGGATGAAGTGTGGGGGAGAAAAGGCAGATGAGGAGGTTGTGCTCACATAGCAAGCGCTTATCAAATATCACTAATAATAATAGTACTAATATAATAATAGTATTAAATTATAATGTAATAATACAGTTTAACAGTATTTATTAAGCACTTCTTGTAAGAGAGAGGAAGAACTGGTTTTGTATCCCCATTTTAGAGATGAGAAAACTGAAGCACAGAGAAGTTAAGTGACGTGTCCAAGGTCACACAGCAAGCAAAGCAGCAGAGCCAGGATTATATGATCTCAGGTCTCCTGATTCCCAATCTTGCGTTCTTTGAACTAAGCCACACTGCTTCCGTCAACAAGACACCACTCTTCATACCAAATATAGCATCCACAAATCTGTGGAGCTGTTCAAGCTTCTCTAAGGTTGTGGATCCAAACTTACCACAGAAAACTCTTCTGATTTATTGAACGATTTCCCTAGTATCACTTGTGAATCCAATTCAACACCAACTGGCTAGACAGGATCAACAAGGATGAGGTTCTGCAAGACCAGATAGGATTTCACCATCAATAGTATCATCTTTGACTATGAATGATGGATATCCTCTTGCCTATAAACTCCTTGTGGGCAAGGAAAGTGTCTTCCAACTGGTATATTATACTTCCCAAGTACTTAGTATAGCACTGAATACACAGTAAGTGCTCAATAATATCACTGACGGTAATGATGATGATATTTTCACACACAGATAAGCTCGTAAATTTGCAGTCTGGTTCCCATCAGAAAGCTATTCACCAAGATGGAATAGAAGAATTTTGACGGTAATGGTAAATGGGTCAATGGCTAATACTAGAGCTCTTGAGTGAAGTAATATAAAATGACACTATTTCCTGCCCATCAATGACTCCTCTCTATATGAGTCATTCTCCAAAGAGAAGCGGATGCACACTGGTGTCTATAGGTATAGTGCCAAGACGCTGTGGAGAAAAATCAATTATCTTTATGTCAACTCCTGTTGAATGTCTCAAGAATTTCCCATCAATCAAAATCGAGTGGCAAAGGAAACAGATAGCTGCTGTGACTAGATGCTCCTTAGGTGAGACCCTAGTTTCCTTGTTTCTCCTCAGTCAATTAATCCATCAATAAATAATAGAAACAGTGTGGCCTAATGGATAGAGTGTGAGCTGGGAATCAGAAAGACCTGGGTTCTCTCTGTGTTCCCCATTCTATCTCTTTCTGTCACTCTTTCCACTATCAATCAATCAATCGTATTTATTGAGAGCTTACGTTGTGCAGAGCACTGTACTAAGCGCTTGGGAAGTACAAGTTGGCAAGATATAGAGACAGTCCCTACCCAACAGTGGGCTCATGCTGCCAGGTGGATGTTGACTGGAGTGTTTGATATTCAGTAAAGCCTGGTTTAAATCTCTCCACAGCTGGCTCTCTCACTAGCCCTCTTCTTACTCCCTCCAACCTTCCCTGGAATTGCTTTCTCTAGCGGCATTTTTAACCACACTGTTACTGCTTCTACTCTATTTATTTATTTATTTACTCTATTTATTTATTTATTTTTCTTGTGCATATCTATTCTATTTATTTTATTTTGTTAGTATGTTTGGTTTTGTTCTCTGTCTCCCCCTTTTAGACTGTGAGCCCACTGTTGGATAGGGACTGTCTCTATATGTTGCCAACTTGTACTTCCCAAGCACTTAGTACAGTGCTCTGCACACAGTAAGCACTCAATAAATATGACTGATTGATTGATTATATCTATCTCTATCTATATATATAGATACACACACACATATATAAACTGATTATATATACACATATAGAGAGAGTTATATTCTCTTGTTATGCAACAGTTATATATTATTTAAATGTGAGAAACAGCATGGCTTAGTAGAAAGGACATGTGCCTGCGAGTAAGTGGTCCTGGGTTCTAATCCCAGCTTGACCATTTGTCTGCTCTGTGACTTTGGGCAAATCACAGTGTTGCCTAGTGAAGACAGCTTGGGCCTGGCAGTCAGAAGGACCTGGGTTCTAGCCCTGGGTTCACCATGTCTGCCCTGTGACCTTGGGCAAGTCACTTCACTATGCCTGTTACCTCAGCTGGAAAATGGGGATTAAGACTGTGAGCCCCATGTGGGACATGAACTGTGCCCAACTTGATGACCGGGCTATCTTCCCTAGGACTTAGAACATTGCCTGGCACACAAGAAGTGCTTAATAAATACCATCAAAAAATTACAAAAATGTGAAGGACAACTGTATGTACATGAATACAGCATATTCAGATGCTTTTATTGAGCAGTCACTGTGTGCAAAGCACTGTACTAAGTGCTTGGGAGAATACACTATAACAGCAGACGCATTCTGTTTGAATACAATATAACAACAAAGAGACACAATGAGCTCACAGTCTAGAGGGAGAGACTGAAATTAGTATAAATAAATAGTGAAATAAATAAATAATTGATGTATACAGGTATATACATATGTGCTATGGGGATGGAGGAAAAGTATAAGTGGCACAGAAGGGAGTGGGAGAAGAGGAGAGGAGGGCTTAGTCAGGAAAGCCTTCTTGAAGGAGATGGGCCTTCAATAAGGTTTTGAAGAGGGAGAGAGCTATATACATATATATTGTATATATATTATATACAGTATACTACACTGTATATATACTGTATATTATACTGTATATATATTATATACTTTATATTACATATAAAGTACAATTTTTGTTCTTTGTATTGAAAGAAGACATCACTGACAGTGATGTGCGCCTGAAAAAACCAATTCCATACCCACAGTACAGACTACATTGTGCACACGAAAAAGCAAGCCCTCGTTGTGATGTCATGTTAAATGTTTGCAGCCTCTGGAGGTGTTTTCTTTTATATCTCCTTGCCTCTCAAATTGGGAGAATACAACGGAGTTAAAGACATGATCCCTGCCATCAAGGAATTTACAGCAAAATTTTCCTGACCTCAAGCTTCCTTTTTCCAATTTTCTCCAGTCAATAATAATGATGATGATGATAATAATGGCATTTGTTAAGCACTTACTACAGGCCAAGCACTGTATTAAGCTCTGGGGCAGATAAAAGATAATCAGATCCTACATAGGACTCACAGTCTAAATAGGAGGGAGAACAGGTATCGAATTCCCGACTTCCAGATGAGAGAACTGATGCGCAGAAAGGTGAAGTAACTTGCCCAAGGTCACACAGCTGACAGGTAGCAGAGACGGGTTTAGAACCCAGGTCCTTTGGGTCCCAGGTCCATGCTTCTTTTCCTAGGCCATGTTTCTACCCACTACCGCCCTAACCCCTCTTCCCACTGCACTGAGACTGTCCTCATTTGAGGAGTCACTCATCCATTTAGCAATCAAACACATATAAACGGATTAGGATAGAGCCCCTTCAGAACAGCTTACCCCCCCGGCCAACTCCTTCCCCACATAATAATAATAATTATAATAAGAATGGTATTTGTTAAGCACTTACTATGTGCCAAACACTGTTCTAAGCGCTGGGATAGATGCAAGGTTATCAGGCTGTCCCACGTGGGGCTCACATTCTTAATCCCCCTTTTACAGATGAGGGAACTGAGGCCCAGAGAAGTGAAGTGACTTGCTCAAAGTCACACAGCTGACAAGTGGCAAAGCCGGGATTTGAACCCATGACCTCTGACTCCCAAGCCGGTGCTCTTTCCACTCAGCCAGCCTGCTTATCCACATCCTCCTGGCAGTCCCTCCTCCTTCATATGCAGCAGTCCACTCCTCTCCCCACCTTCAAAGTCTCATTAAGATCCACATCTCCTCCAAGAGACCTTCCTCAACTAAGCTCTCATTTTCCCCTACTTGCTCGAATCTGTACTATAAAGCATTTTATATTCACCCCTCCCTCAGCCCCGCATCACATAAATTAATCAATCAGTGGTATTTATGGAGTGCTTACTGTATACAGAGCACTGTACACTAAAAAGCTGGGGAGAGTATAATGCAACAAAGTTGGCAAACATGTTCCCTGCCCATAAGGAGCTTGCAGTCTACAGAGGAGCTTACAAGTACATATCCTTATACCCGTCTATTGATTTCAGTGTATGTTTTCCCTATAGATTGTAAACTCTTTGTGGGTTTGGTAGTCTAGCAACTCTAGCGTACACTCCCAAGTGCTTAGTAAAGTGCTCTGTGCGGAGTAAGCACTCCATAAACACCACTGACTGATTTCTTTTATTACATTTGCATGATCTTGTTAATCAGACGCCATTCTTCTGTACTTGCTCCCTTTATTCATTCCCCATCCAGCCCCACATCACTTGTGTACATATCTGTTCTAAGCGCTGGGGTAGATACAAGGTGATCAGGTTGTCCCATGTAGGGCTCACAGTCTTCATCCCCATTTGAGAGGTGAGGAAACTGAGGCCCAGAGAAGTGAAGTAACTTGCCCAAAGTCACACAGCTGACAAGTGGCAGAGCCGGGATTAGTTAATATGTTTTGTTTTGTTGTCTGTCACCTCCTTCTAGACTGTGAGCCCACTGTTGGGTAGGGACCGTCTTTATATGTTGCCAACTTGTACTTCCCAAGCGCTTAGTACAGTGCTCTGCACAGAGTAAGCACTCAATAAATACGATTGAATGAATGAATCTGTAATTTATTTATATTAATGCCTGTCTCCCCACCTCCAAACTGTAAGCTCACGTGGGAATTTGTCTTTTATTGTTGTACTGTACTCTCCCAAGCATCTAATACAGTACTCTGAATACAGTAAACTCTCAATAAATATGACGGACTGACTGAAAATTCTCCTCTCATGCCCCATTAGAGATTTTTCATTCTGCACTTTTTAAAAATTCATTATCTCCAAATCACCCCAATAAAGTAATCTCTGTAATCTAGTAATTGCTGTAATCTACTCAGGCAAGAAAAACATTAGAGATGAAGAAACACCAGTATACTTACTTTAAAGACAACTACGAAACCCACACCATCCTGCTTGCCTGGCTAAAATGGATGCCAAGATCAGTTGCTTTTCTGGGGGCATTCATCGAACTTGATCGCCTCAGCCTTGCCTCACAAGCTCCTCATTGTGCCAACCCACTTCTTCTTCCCTTAAATCTGACGGGTCCCTGTTTGCCAGGTTATCTCCGTGTACAGAGAGGTGCTTTAAACATTTTCCTCTTAGCCCACTCAGCTTCCTCAGAATATGATTCCGAGACACTTGTTGCTCAGATGCTTGGTGAAAAAGAAGCTCATTTTAGGCAGGCAACGTGTCTACCAACTCTGTTACTGTCCCAAATACTTAGTACAGTGCTTGGCACGCAGTGAGCGCTCAATAAATATAACTGCTTGATCAAAGGACAGCTATTTATTGAGCATTTACCCCCACAGCACTTATGTGCATAACTGTAATTTATTTAGTGCCAAGCACTGTACAAAACACCTGAGAGAGGACAATACAACAGATTTGATAGACACATTTCCTGCCCAGAAGATGCTGACAATCTAGTTGCGGAGACGGACAATAAATCTTGGAGATGGACTCAGTTGGAGGCAGAGGGAAGGCAGCAGGTTGAAATAGCCATTTGTGTGTTTTAGATAGTGAGCTTCTACTTGGTATTATTCTTTCTGTTTCTGTTTGTCTCAGGAGGTGTGATGGTAAGTGATCCATCTATTGGTATTAATTGAGCATTTGCTGTGTGCAGAGCACTGTACTAAGTACTTGGAGAGTACAATCCAACCTAGTTGGTGGACATGGTCCCTACCCACAAAGAGCAGCGTTAAGAAAAACAGTGTGACCTAGTGGAAGGAGCATGCGACTGGGAGTGAGAGGACCTGGGTTCTAATCCAGCTCCAGCACTAGTCTGTTGTGTGACCTTGGACAAGTCACTTAACTTCTCTGGGCCTCAGTTACCTTATCTGTAAAATGGGGATTAAGACTGAGCCCCATGTGGGACAGGGACTGTCTCCAAACTGATTAGCTTGTATCTACCCCAGAGCTTAGTACAATGCTTGGCACGTAGTAAGTAGTTAACAAATACCATTAAAAAATAAGCTTACAGATTAGAGGGTGAGACAGACATTAATGTAAATAAATTATGGTTACGTACATAACTGATGTGGGGCTGAGGGTAGGGTGAATATCAAGTAGCTAAGGGTACAGATCCAAGTGTATAGGTGTGGGCTTAGTCAGGGAAGACCTCTTGGAAGAGACCTGACTTTAATAAGCCTAGAATAATAAATAATTGTGGTATTTGTTAAAGGCTTACTATGTGCCAGGCACAGTAATAAGCACTGGGGTAGATACAAGTAATTGGGTTGGACACAGTACCTGTCCCATGTGAGGCTCGCAGCCTTAATCCACATTTTACAAATGAGGTAACATCATCATCATCAATCGTATTTATTGAGTGCTTACTGTGTGCATAGCACTGTACTAAGCGTTTGGGAAGTACAAGTTGGCAACATATAGAGACAGTCCCTACCCAACAGTGGGCTCACAGTCTAAAAGGGGGAGACAAAGAACAAAACCAAACATACTAACAAAATAAAATAAATAGAATAGATACGTACAAGTAAAATAAATAGAGTAATAAATATGTACAAACATATATACATATATACAGGTGCTGTGGGGAAGGGAAGGAGGTCAGATGAGGGGGTTGTAGAGGGGGATGAGGGGGAGAGGAAGGAAGGGGCTCAGTCTGGGAAGGCCTCCTGGAGGAGGTGAGCTCTCAGTAAGGCCTTGAAGGGAGGAAGAGAGCTATCTTGGCGGATGGGCAGAGGGAGGACATTCCAGGCCCGGGGAATGACGTGGGCCGAACAGTGCTTCGCACATAGTAACTGCTTACTAAATTGCCATTATTGTTATTATTATAATCACTGGTATTTATTGAGCACTTATTGTGTGCAGAGCACTGGCTACACACTTGGGAGAGTTCAATACAATTTAGTACTGCAGGCACAGAGAAGCTAAGTGACTTATCCAAGGTCACACAGTAAACAAGTGGCAGAGCTGGGATTAGAACCCAGGTCCTTCTGATTTCCAGACCCTTGCTCTATCCACTCTTACACTAAGTGTGTAAGTATAGTGCTGTGCACACAGTAGCACTCAATATATATGAAGTGTGAGGGTCTCCTCGATAGTGCCTATCAGCTGTCGCTTCTGTTTCTCTCTCTATACCCAACCACCTCCAAAAATATTCTCACAACACTGCGGGGAAAGGAGCTTTCGCCCCAGACAGCCAGCAGACCTGAATTTCTGAAGGCCCTTTCCTTTTAAATGTTACTTATCAACATTTTGAAGCTGTTTGTCACTGATCAGAATTGCATGGTTAACGTTGACACATTCAGTTGAAGTCTACGCAAATCTAATAAAAGTTGAAATAGGTTTGCCAAAATCTGGGACCTTGAAGAGACTTTTCGACATGGTCAACGTATCCGTTCTTACCGTGGAAGAAGGGGAGCAGTGGAAACAAAAACCAGAATTGGGCATCCTCCAACTGAGGAAGTGTGGGAACCGTTAGTCTGCAACGTGGATTTATTTAGGTGACACTTCTCTATCACCTGCCCTGCAAAAATCAGAATAACATGCTTCACCACCATGCGAGAGAACTTTGAGAAACTCCAATAAAGATTCCCCCTCACTAATCATTTATTAATGATTAAACACATTTGGTAAGTGTTCCCAGTGTGCAGTGTGTAGTGATTCCTGGGAAGGATGCATGGACTTTGATTTTGATACAGTCCACTGAAAGCTCACAAGCCCAAAAAGGATGACGAGGCTTAAAAGAAATAAAAAAGAGACTAAAATAAATGCAACTAATAATAATAATAATGGCATTTATTAAGCACTTACTATGAGTAAAGCACTGTTCTAAGTGCTGGGGTGGTTACAAGGTGATCAGGCTGTCCCATGGCGGGCTCACAGTCTTAATCCCCATTTTACAGATGAGGTAGCAGGCACAGAGAAGTTAAGTGACTTGCCCAAAGTCACACAGCTGACAATTGGCGGAGCTGGAATGTGAACCCATGACCTCTGACTCCAAACCCCGTGCTTTTTCCACTGAGCCACGCTGCTTCTCTAGCCATGCTACAGCAGCATGGAGAAGCAGTGTGTCCTAGTGGAAGGAACATGGGCTTGGGAGTCCCAAGACCTGGGTTCTAATCCCTGCTTCACCACTTGTCTGTTGGGACCTTGGGCAAGTCAATTAACTTCTTTGTGCCTCAGTTACCTCATCTGTAAAATCGGGATTAAATCCTTCTCCCTCCGGCTCAGACCATGAGCCTTATGTGAGACAGGGATTCTGTCCAACCTGATAGTTCTGTATCTACTGTAGCATTTAGAACAGTGCTTGGTACATATTCAGTGCATAACAAATACCATTAAAAAAAAATCAGTAATAGCCCAGCTCGTTCTGGGGTGGGTGGAAGCTTCCAGGAGCCTTTTGGTATGTTTGGTTTTGTTCTCTGTCTCCCCCTTTTAGACTGTGAGCCCACTGTTGGGTAGGGACTGTCTCTATATGTTGCCAACCTGTACTTCCCAAGCGCTTAGTACAGTGCTCTGCACACAGTAAGCGCTCAATAAATACGATTGATGATGATGATGATTTTGGTCTTTGACTTCTCATCAGCCAACCCAGACATGCTGGCTACCATGGCCACCACCTTCCCTACATTTTGTTTTTTATGGTCTTAGTTAAGTGCTTAGTAATAATAATAATAATAATGGCATTTATTAAGTGCTTACTATGTGCAAAGCACTGGGGAGGTTACAAGGTGATCAGTTTGTCCCACAGGGGGCTCACAGCCTTAATCCTCATTTTACAGATGAGGTAACTGAGGCCCGGAGAAGTTGACTTGCCCAAAGTCACACAGCTGACAAATGGTGGAGCTGGGATTTGAACCCAGGACCTCTGACTCCAAAGCCTGTGCTCTTTCCACTGAGCCATGCTGCTTCTAATAGTTATGTGCCCCCCTCTCAGGGTCGCACCTGGAGAGTTTCCAGTATTTTACCAGTCTCTGCTAGGAGAGGGAGAGTCAAGCAGAAGCACACCCATTCCATTCCTAGCTTGGCCAGTGGCTAGTGAACAAAAGGTAATGTGCTTCAGGTGAAAACTTGTCTGTGCTGGGCAGCTGCAGCATGGGAGAGAGTCAGGGTTGGAGACTCAAGTTTACTGCGTGGAAGGATGCAATGATAAACTTCCGTATTTTTACCAAGAAAACTCTCTGGATATACCAGCGGAACGATTGCAGATGGAGAATGGGGCTTTGTACATAGTAAGCGCTTAATAAATGCCATTATTATTATTATTATTATTATTATTATTATTATTCTGGGAGAGATTTGCCCATGGTGTTGCTATGGGTCAGAAATGACTCGACGGCATAAGACAAGACATGTTATGTTCCAGGCACTATACTAAGCACTGGGTAGATAGAAGCTAATCAGGTTGGACCCAGTTCACATCTCACTTTGTTTGTTTAGTGGTACTTGTTAAGTGCTTACTATATGTCAAACACTGTTCTAAGCACTAGGGTAATAATAATAATAATCATAATCATAATGGCATTTATTAAGCACTTACTATGTGCAAAGCACTGTTTTAAGAGCTGGGGAGTTTACAAGTTGATCAGGTTGTCCCACAGGGGCTCACAGTCTTAATCCCCATTTTACAGATGAGGTAACTGAGGCACCGAGAAGTTAAGTGACTTGCCCAAAGTCACAGTCAGTAGGGTCAAACAGCCCCTGTCCCACATGGGGCTCACAGTCTTAATCCCCATTTTACAGATGAGGTAACTGAGTCACAGAGAAGTTAAATGACTTGTCCAAGGTCACGCAGCAAAGTGGCCCGGCAGGATTAGGGCCTGGGTTGTTCTAACTCCCAGCCCTGTTCTCTAATCACTACATAACACTTTTTCTCATTCAATTCTCAATGAGATCCAGGCAGTTTCTCCTTTTCCCGTGCAAGGGTAGGATTTCCCTTCTGGGTTGTCATGTGGGACATCTACATCTCTGCCCCTGCTCTCTCTCCCTCCCTTCAGGCTTGTGTCTCCTCCTGCCTTCAAGACATCTCCATCTGGATGTCTGCCCGCCATCTAAAACTCAATATGTCCAAGACTGAACTCCTTATCTTCCCTCCCAAACCCTGCCCTCTCCCTGACTTTCCCATCACTATTGATGGCACTACCATCCTTCCCATCTCACAAGCCTGCATCCTTGGTGTCATCCTCGACTCCGCTCTCTAGTTCACCTCTAACATCCAATCCGTCACCAAAACCTGCCGGTCCCACCTCCACAACATAGCCAAGATCCGCCCTTTCCTCTCCATCCAAACTGCTACCCTGCTGGTTCAATCTCTCATCCTATCCTGACAGGATTACTGCATCAGCCTCCTCTCTGATCTCCCATCCTCCTGTCTCTCCCCACTTCAATCTATACTTCACGCTGCTGCCCGGATCATCTTTGTGCAGAAACACTCTGGGCATGTTACTCCCCTCCTCAAAAATCTCCAGTGGCTACCAATCAACCTACACATCAGGCAAAAACTCCTCACTCTCGGCTTCAAGGCTGTCCATCACCTCGCCCCCTCCTACCTCACCTCCCTTCTCTCCTTCTCCAGCCCAGCCCGCACCCTCCGCTCCTCTGCCGCTAACCTCCTCACTGTGCCTCGTTCTCGCCTGTCCCACCATGGACCCCTGGCCCATGTTCTCCCCCTGGCCTGGAATGCCCTCCCTCCGCACATCCGCCAAGCTAGCTCCCTTCCTCCCTTCAAAGCCCTACTGAGAGCTCACCTCCTCCAGGAGGCCTTCCCAGACTGAGCTCCCTCCTTCCTCTCCCCCTCTTCCCCCTCCCCAACCCCCAACTTACCTCCTTCTCCTCCCCACAGCACCTGTATATGTTTGTACATATTTATTACTCTATTTTACTAGTACATATTTATTCTATTTATTTTATTTTGTTAATATGTTCTGTTTTGTTGTCTGTCTCCCCCTTCTAGACTGTGAACCTGCTGTTGGGTAGGGACTGTCTCTATATGTTGCCAACTTGTACATCCCCAGCACTTAGTCCAGTGCTCTGCACATAGTAAGTGCTCAATAAATACAATTGAATGAATGAATGAATGAATCAATGAATGTGGGAGGTAGAGGCTGGATAGCCTGTCACTACATGAGACCAGCTCTGGCCTCCTATAGGAACACCAAAGACCCCTATCCCTTTCTGAATCAATCAAGGGATGCTTGAAAAGCCCAAAGACAATGAGGATGAGAGAGAGGCCCTATATTTTGATCCTCTTTTTCTTTCAGACTGCCCAGTCAATACTCCGTAAATTGCCTTTCATCCCCAAAGGGGCTAAGATCGCCTGAGGCTGGTTAGCCTGGTGGCGGTAGCCCTGATCGATGGGTAGAGAACCTGAAGTCCAGTCTCCGTTCTACCCATCATTGACCTTGGGGCTCTGGAAGAAGAATGAACTTCTCTGTGTTTTGCTTCCCCATCTCCTGTGAAATGAGTACACAGATAGCTTCCCTTTGGCTACACCAGAGAATCCTGTGTGACATTTTTAGCTTTGAAGGCTGGAAAATCCATCAAACGCTTGCGTTTGAATTGCATTGTACAGCCTTCAGCAGTGTTGTACTGAATGAGATCGCAACAGCATCGACAGCAGAGAAGCCATGTGGTGTAGTGAACAGAGTCACAAGAATGGTTTCTGATCCCAGTGCCGCCACTTCTCTGCGGTGTGGCCTTGGGCAAGTCATTTAATTTCTCTGTGCCTCAGTTTTCTCAACTGTAATTTCCTCTAGACTGTGACCTCATTGTGCGCAGGAAATGTGTCTGTTCATTTCCGTGTGGGACTCTCCCAAGTGCTTAGTACTTAGTGCTTGGGGAAGCAGCATGGCTCAATGGAAAGAGCCCGGGCTTTGGAGTCAGAGGTCATCGGTTCAAATCCCGGCTCCGCCACTTGTCAGCTGTGTGACTTTGGGCAAGTCACTTCACTTCTCTGGGCCTCAGTTCCCTCACCTGGAAAATGGGGATTAAGACTGTGAGCCCCCCGTGGGACAACCTGATCACTTTGTAAACTCCCCAGCGCTTAGAACAGTGCTTTGCACATAGTAAGCGCTTAGTAAATGCCATTATTATTATTAGTAGTAGTACAGTGCTCTGCACACAGTAAGTGCTCAATAAATACAATTGATTGATTAAAATGGGGACTAAAATATGCCTGTTTTACCTCCTATTTACACCGCGAGCCCCATGAGGGGCAAGGAATTTGTCGGACCTGATGCCTTGTATCATCCCTAGCTCTTAGAATTTATAGTAAGCACTTTAAAAGCAAAACAAATAAAACATAATAGTACAACAACGTCACCCTCCTGGTTCTCTGTGTGTCTACTAAACCGTCTGGGTCGGTTAGCTCTTCTGTGAGCCTGCCCCGGCGGTGATTAGGTAGAGAGAACAGTCGTATCCTCCCTGGAATGACTGGGGTATATTTTGTTATTCAAATATAAAAGCCCCCCAGCTGCCGGCCCAAGTCCTTTTCCAGAGAACAGCTGAAAATGCATTCCCTAGAGATTGCATCTGGCTTGATTTGCCAGCCCTCAAATCCCATTGATCTGGTTCCGTTCTAGCCCTCTGTACTCGCAGTTCAAAGACCAGCGAGGCCTGTAAAGAAATTACTGCCATATTGTTCAGTCGGCCACAGTGAGCAATATATAGGATTATAATTAGGAACACATTAAGGGAAACAGCTCAGTGGAGATAAGCTGTTTGACTGCGTACGCTTTTTGATGAGGGCTTAGTGCCAATCCCAGAATAAAAAAGATTAAATGTTTGTTACCAATCCTTTTGAACTCCTGGCAGAACATGTGGTAAAGCATTTTTGATTCAAATTAAAAGCATCCTCGGATAAAAATAACCCCGTTGTCCCAGACCTTTCCGAATGAAACCATTTGTCTGCTGATTTATTGTATTTTCTTTAACCTTTTTCTATTGGCATGATTAACGTATGCAATTCTGAATCCCACGTAAGCCTGGACAGGTATTTGTCTTGTTACACATCTGTTTAACAAATGGCGATACAAATTGTATTCTGAACAGATGTGGGCCTTCAAAGGCCAAGCAAATTTAATTTGACCATGGATACAAATGAAAAGGGCACTGAGATTTAAGTTCCGTTTTGTTTGTTTCAGGGAGAGAATGGTTAAGTCAAACATCATGAAGGCCCCACTGACCGGTTGACAATTCTGACATATGAACTTCCTTGGCTGTCAGATGAAGTTGCTGGTGTTCTTGTTGTTACGGCAATGGAGGCACTGTCATAAGAGGCCCAGCCGAAGAAAATGACAAATTTCAACCACCATCACGAACAGACTTGGTTGGCTACCGAAAAAGCCAAAGTAGACCTCGTGTTTTATGCTTCCAGATTGAGAGATAGTGTAGTCTGGTGGTTTGATCTGGAAGTGGAAATGTAAACCAGCCCCCGAACCAAATTCTATCTCTGACTTCCTTCTTTGCCTCCGGCTAGCCTCTCTGTGCTTGTTTATCTACCTGTAAAATGGTGATAGTAATGCTTACTACCTCACGGGTTTGTGAGGTTTAATTAAAAATGCTTCCAAAGCAACTTTGAGCTCTTTGAAATAATGAGGGCACATATTGTACACTTTGTTCTGAGTCTGGAAAGATTTATATCATGAGCCACACGGTCTTCTAAAGGAGTTCCTGAGTTTGGGTTGGTAGTAATTGCTTCATCTACATTATATGTGCTTTGCACATAGTAAGCGCTTAATAAATGCCATCATTATTATTATTATTTCAGTTTAGCTACTAACATGGCAACTTGAGGGAAAAACTGAAGCTTAAATAGCCAATGGATATAAAGGGCAAATCAGTGAGATGGTACGATGCAATTCCAAATAAAATTATTATGGTATTTATCGTTACGGTATTTGTTAAGCACTTACTTTGTGTCGAGCACTCTTCTAAGCACTAAGGAAGATACGAGTTAATCAGATCAGACATAGTTCCTCTTCTACATGGGGCTCATAGCGTAAGTAGGATGGAGAACAAGCATTGAATGCCAATTTTACAGTTGAGAAAACAGGTACAGAGAAGTTAAATGACTTCCCTAAAGTCACACAGCAGACAACTGACAGAGCCAATGTCAGAACCCAGGTTCCTTGACTCCCAGATGATCCATGCTCTTTTCACTTGGTCACGCTGCTTCTAAATGTATAAGAGCTTTATAAACAACAGTTTGATGCACAACTGGAAAATGTAATTTGAAGATTCATGACATGGAATTCAGAGACCTCATCTATTAAGATTAAAAAAATATACTGGGCTTCAGATACAATAATGATTTATCCTTTTATTTTAGTGAGGATTTAGTGAGGATTTTGAACATCTGAATGGGTTTGGGTAGAAAGAAAGTTAATGCAACCCACTGAATACTAGTTTTGGGGCACCACATGCAAGTAATTGATCCTAACGTCTAATGTCCAGAGCCCACCTGAAATTTAGAAAGTACTAAAGCAGCCACGAAGACCAGCATACATCAACTGATTTGGAGCCCAAAATGTATTAGGCTGGATTGAGTAGAAACAGGATCATTCGAGCATTTGCTTTGAGCAGAGTACTGTATTAAACACTTGGGAGAGTAATAATAATTATTATCATGGTACTTGTTAAGTGTTTAATGTGTGCCAAGGACTGTTCTAAGCTCTGGAGTAGATACAAGTTAATCTGGTTAGACACAGCCTCTATCCCACATGGGGCTCACGGTCTTAATTCCCATTTTACAGATGAGGGAACCGAGGCCAAGAGAAGTTAAGTGACTTGTCCAAGGTCACGCAACAGATAAATGGTGCAGCTGGATTAGAACCCAGGTCCTGCTGACTCTGCTCTATCCACTAAACCATACTGAACCGAGTTGGTAGACACAGAGACACATTCCCTGCCTAAGAGGAGCTTATAGTCTAGAGAGAAGGTGATGGGGGTAAAGTGGAATTCTGGAAATAAAAATTAGGAGATGTCACACAGGAGTGAGAAAAGCTGGGTTTTAATCCCATCTCTACCACTTGCCTGGTCACCTTGAGCAAGTCACCTTACTTATCTGGGCCCATTTCCTCATCTTTAAAATGAGGATTCAAAACCTGTTCTCCCTCCTACTAAAACTGTGAACCAGATGAGGGAGAGGGGCAGTGTCTGACTTGCTTATCTTGTATTTACCCCAGTACTTAGTACAGTACTTGGCAAATAGTAAACACTTAAGGATTACTACAATTATCATTGTTCTTTTTAAATAGGAGGAAGATGATGATGATTACTCAGGCTGCCGTAGCTCTTGGATGCAAGGTAGATTTAACCTGCATTGTTGAGCTACAACACACTGAAACTTTGTAAAAAAAAAATATTCACGAGTTCACAATCTAAGAGGTACAGTGAGTCAGGTTTTTTAATCCCAATTTTGTCCCTATTTTACAGATAAGGAATCTGAAGCAAAAAAAAAAAAAAAAAATTCACTGATAAGCTCAAGGTCCCATACCAGAGTAGAATTAGAATCCAGGTTTTAGGATGAACCTGTGTTCTTTCCACTAGGCCACACAAACTCCTTAATGTTTCTTGGTCATACTGAGCCAAAAAATAAAACATTTTTGGAATGTTTGTGATTACAGATTAGAGTGTTTGGGGGATCTGAAGAGGAGCAGATAGAATCATAGACCAAAATAATCAATCAGTATTACTTATGGAGCCCCTACTGTGGGCGAACACTCTACTAAGCTCTTGGGGAGAGTATAATTGAATGGGTAGGCATGATCCCTGCCCTGAAGGAGCTTGCAGTCTAGAAGGAGAGACAGATGCTAAAATAAATTGCAGATACAAGTAATAAAGTACAATGATATGGAAAGGTGTCTGTTATATTGTCATAATGTACTCTCCCAAGTGCTTAGTACAGTGTTCCACAAACATTAAGTGCTCAGTAAATACAATTGACCAACTGACTGATGTGGTGATGAGTTTTCAAGTGCAGGCCAAGTACTGCAGTGGCAGTTGGGGAGATCAAAGATGAGGAGAGGGGAAATTAGCAGGGATGGGTCTCTTGGACAATATACTGATTCAGTCCCTTGCCTCCAGTTTGGTAATGACTAAATTACTATTTTCATATTTGTAAAGCGCTTACAATGTGCCAGGCACTGTACTAAGTGCTGGAGTGGATACAGATCACCAAATCTGATAAAGTTCCTGTCCCACACAGGGCTCCCGGTACAAGGGAGAGGGAGAGTAAATACTGCCCATACAAGCTGGAGATCTTTCCTTGTCACAAGCCCTCAGAGACCGAGATAATTTGTTTCACCCAAACTGATTCTATTCACATGCTGGCTTCATCCAGCCATAAAGTGCTGACAGGATAGGGTTTTTTCTAGAGGTCAAGAAAGAGAGGATTTTTTTTTCTCAATTGGGCGCACATCAATACCACCATCAATCAGTGTTATTTACTGAGCACGTACTGTGTGCAGAGCACTGTACTAAGACTTGGGCGAGTACAGTAGAAAAGAGTAGACAGACACAGTCCCTGCCCACAGTCTAGATGGTGAGCTTACAGCTTGGATCTGTTAGAGCCAGCTATCAACCACCAGTCCCCACACTGGACTCTCATCCCAGATCAGAAGAAGCAGCATGGCTCAGTGGAAAGAGCATGGGCTTTGGAGTCAGAGGTCATGGGTTCAAATCCCGGCTCCGCCAAATGTCAGCTGTGTGACTCTGGGCAAATCACTGAACTTCTCTGTGCCTCAGTTACCTCATCTGTAAAATGGTGATTAAAACTGTGAACCCCCCGTGGGACAACCTGATCACCTTGTAACCTCCCCAGCACTTAGAACAGTGCTTTGCACATACTAAGTGCTTAGCAAACACTATTATTATCATTATTATTATTATTATTATCAGAAGATGACGCAGTCCCAAACAAAGAAAAGCTTTGGACCCCTGGAAGCAAGCAGCTCGTTGCTGCCACTGCAGTACGAAGGGGATGGGATGGAGAGACAAATCTCCCTTCCACTTAAAGAAAGAAAGCCAAACCCTTTAAAAAAAAGACTCTTTGATTTCTGGGAGTGGAGAAGCAGAGGATCTATGTTAAAAATAAAACTAGAGATGACTGCAACGTTTGTACAGTCACATGGGGGTTAGAGCAGCATTGGCTTTGGGCATGCCTGACGGCCATATGGACGAGGAGGTCTGATATGGGTACCAACTTGGATGGCCCATCTGGTAGCTATCTTGGCAATGTCAACGATTTGATGCTCCTGGAGCAACTGCTTACCTCACTGTCCGAAGCAGGCTCTGCTTACCGTCACAACTGTGGTCCGAAAATTGAAGCCATGTAAAAGTGAAGTACTAAGCAAGTGGGAGATTGTCAGCTGAAAGGAAGAAGTGCCTGTGCCATATTCTGAAAGACAAGACCAGGAGAGAAATGCTGACTTTACAGTTTTGCATTTGTTTATAAAGAACAAACTCATAAACCAACTTGATGAGCTCTCAAAGAAATTAATGAGCTCAAATTCGACCCTCTGCCTCAAGCGGGATAATCACGGATGTGAGTATACTGACATTGCGTGCTTGGATTGAAATCAAAGTGGAATTTTATGTCAGTCTCATCCTTTCTGATGTTCTGAAGGGAAATGTAGATGGCTGGAGATGCTACTGGTAGAAGTTCGCACCTTTAGAGAAGCAGTGTGGCTCAGTGGAAAGAGCACGGGCTTTGGAGTCAGAATTCATGGGTTCAAATCCCAGCTCTGCCACTTGTCAGCTGTGCGACTTTGGGCAAGTCACTTCACTTCTCTGGGCCTCAGTTTCCTCATCTGTAAAATGGGGATGAAGACTGTGAGCCCCCCGTGGGACAACCTTGTAACCTCCCCAGCGCTTAGAACAGTGCTTTGCACATAGTAAGCACTTAATAAATGCTATTATTATTATTATTATTATCCTCAATAAGGACAGTGTTGGAAAAGTTTATGCCAATGGCATCCTTCCTCCGAGAAAGCAGAGTATGAATTTATCACCAGAACTTTTTCAAAACAAAAAGGAGTAGACGACAACAGGACAACACCCATTACTTAAGCAACAGCAGATGAAATATTTTCAATCCTTTATACAAAAATGCAAGGTTGCCTGGATTAGTAGTAACAGTGGTAGTAGAAGGAGGAAGGGTGTGGGTAAGGAAGAGAAGGAAGGTAAGGAGGAGAAGAATTTATGGAGATCCCACTCAGCATAATGCATTTTACTAAGTGCTTGAGGTGTTCGAAAGAGAGATGTTTCCTGCCATTAGTTTAAGGCACTCCATCAGTTCTCTCTCCTCGTTTCTCGTTCATTACAGCTAGTAGTAGTAGAACTACTACTAGTAGTAGTAGTAGAGAGCCATTGTGGCTTAGTGGCTACAGCATTGACCTGGGAGACAGAAAGATCTGGGTCCTAATGCCGATTCCTCCACATATTTGTTGTATGACCTTGGGCAAGTCACTTCACTAGGCCTCAGTTACCTCATCTGTAAAATGGGGATTAACAGTGTGAGCCCAATGTGGGACAAGGACTGAGTCCAAACTCATTAACTTGTATCTACCCCAGCATTTAGAACAGTGCTTGGCACATAGTATGCATTTAACAAATACCAATAGTAGTAGTAGTATTTATTTAATGCTGTCCTTAAATGGCAAACATGAACAGGGGTGCATTGGATCCATGAACATTGGATGGACTGATTAGGAATTAAAGGACAAGAGCACCTGCAAAGCTCGATTGGCTTGTATGCACCCCAGTGCTTATTACAGTGCCTACACATAGTAAGCACTTAAATATCATTCATTCATTCATTGTCACATTTATTGAGCACTTACTGTGTGCAGAGCACTGTACTAAGTGCTTGGGAAGTAACATATTATCCTCTAGACTCTAAGCTCACTGTGGGCAGGGAATGTGACTATTGTTGTAATTTACTCTCCCAAGCGCTTAGTACAGTGCTCTGCACACAATAAGAGCTCAATAAATACAACTGAATGAAAAAACATTTTTAGACTTTATCCACTTACACCAGATAAAAACCCAGAGCGATCCTTTATGATGATGTAATGCTGAGGACTTCTGAACTTTGGAAGAAAACAGTCTCTGCTATTTTTCATTGCTGCATAAACTATCTGCTTCCCACAAGTTTTTGACATCTCTAGAGAGTAGGAGAGCCAAACATGAGGCTATTCAGTGCCCTAAAATAGCTACAGCTGGTTAAAGGAGTTCAATCAAAGAAACAGTGAACAAGACCCCTTTCCAACTTCGAGTTAAGTTGCTATTGCTTTCATTTCACAATGCATGGATGTGTGGAATGAAAGAAACATGTCTTGCAACCAAAATGCATGGAAGAAACAATCAAAGCCTAGAGTTATTTTATTGAACTGCTTTGAGATCCATGTGTCCGGACTTATAGACGTACATGCATGCAAACATGAAATTATTGAATGTTTACAATGTTATAGATAAAATATCTAACATTATCTGAGTTATGAAAATGTGACAGCCTAAAAAATAACCTTCCTTTATTCCCTTTGCTCTGTGTGCTGAAATCTGAAGGAGGAATGATTCTGGCCATGGGAAAATAATAGAAAATGAATATTTTAGCAGAGGTTAGGGCTAAATTCCAAACCAAGTAAAATGATTCAGAGTATATCTGGATATACTTTATAGGAAGTCATGAAAGATTATTGCAACTATTTTAAGAACTGCATTTTGAAGGCCTCAGATGTCCAAAAATCACAGCATATTAGGTCTTGAGGGAGCATTGGGAGGCTGTCATTGATTTCCATTCCCTTCCCCCAATAAATTAACTAATCCTGATTTTAAAGCATTAGGTAAAAGGGATCCCACAATCTCCATGAATAACCCATTTCATCATCTAATTTGGCTTCCTCCTCCTTCATTCCACCAGAACTGCCCCCTCACCAACCACCTCCTTATTGCCAAATTCAACAGCCTCTACTACATCTTAATGTTCCCTGACCTCTCAGCTGCCTTCAACGCTGTCAGCCACCCACTTTTTCTGGAAACATTATCCAACCTTGGCTTCACTGACATTGTTCTCTTCTGGTTCTCCTCCTACCTCTCGGGCTGCTAATTCTCAATCTCTTTTGCGGGATCCTACTCTGCTTCCCACCCTCAACATAAGGAAGCCCCTCAAGGTTCAATTCTGGGTCCCCTTTTAGTCTCCATTTACACTAGCTCCCTTGGAGAACTGACTAATTAGCTGCCTTGACTTCAACTACCACTTCAATGTGGCTGATACACAAATCCTCATCTCCTGCCTGGAATTACTTCCCTCTCTACAGTCTTGCATTTCCTCCTACCTTCAAGACATCTCTACTTGGATATCCTGATGACACTGAACATATCCAAAACAGAACTCCTTACCTTCCCATCCAAACCCTCTCTTCCCCTGTCTTTCCTGTCACTGTTCATAGCACGACTAACCTTGCTATTTCACAAGCTGGTAAACTTGGCATTATCCTCAACACAGCTCTCTCATCCAACCCATATATTCAATATGTCACTAACTCCCACTGATTCCACCTTCACAACATCATTAAAATCCATTCTTTCCTAACCATCCAAACTGCTACCATGTTAATCCAAGCACTAATAACGTCTTGATTATTATAGTACCCTCCTTGCTGACTTCCCTGCCTCCTGTCTCTCTCCATTTCAGTCTGTACTTCACTCTGCTATCCAGATCATTTTTATACCAAATCAGAAATTCCTTTCTGTTGATTTTAAAGCACGCATCACCTTGCCCTCTCCTACCACACCTCACTGCTTTCCCACTGCAACCCAACCCACAAACCTCATTTCTCTAATTCCAACCTACTCACTGCACTTCATTCTTGTCTATCTCACCGCCGACCTGTTGCCCACATCCTGCCTCTGGACTAGAATGCCCTCCCCATTCATATCCGACAGATGATCACTCTCCCCATCTTTGGAGCATTAATGAAGTTCCATCTTCCTTCTCCAAGAGGCCTCTACTGACTAGGCCTTCATCTCATCTCACTTCTACATCGCCCTTGCATTTGAATTCACACCTTTCATTCACCCCTCCCTTAACCCCACAGCACTTATGTACAGATCCATAATTTATTCATTTATTTATATGAATGTCTGTCTCCACCTATGAACTATAAGTTCGTTGTGGGCAGGGAACGTGTCTACCAACTATGTTATACTGGACTCTCCCCAGCACTGCAAACAGTAAGCGTTCAAAAGACACAATTGATTTTCAACTACCCTCAAGAAAATCTTATTTACAGTCTACGAATGAGTAGTAGCATGGCCTAGTGGATAGAGTGCAGGTCTGAGAATCAAAAGGACCTCAGAAAGGAGCTATGTCTATCCTAATTTGTATCTATCCCAGCGCTTAAAACCATAATTATCATTATTGGTCTTAGTTTCCAGTTCTTCCATCAGTCCATGGCCATCCTCTCTCATCCCATTCCAAGTACAAAATGATGACAGCTGTGTGACTTTGGGCAAGTCACTTCACTTCTCTGTGCCTCAGTTCTCTCATCTGTAAAATGGGGATGAAGACTGTGAGCCCCCCGTGGGACAACCTGATCACCTTATAACCTCCCCAGTGCTTAGAGCAGTGCTTTGCACATAGTAAATGCTTAATAAATGCCATCGTCATCATCATCATGACAGAACACAGGGGATATTTCCTGTAGGACTCACTTGGATGAGCAATGAAATGACTTCCTTAAGCCTAGTCACAACTGTCAAAATCAGGGTGCTAGCACCCTAGACTCCTTATTCTCCCAAGCTCTAAACATCACCACCGCTTAATATGAAATATCTCCCATTCCTCCCTTCCAACGAATTCCCATTTCACTCTTTCATCATCATCATCAATCGTATTTATTGAGCGCTTACTATGTGCAGAGCACTGTACTAAGCGCTTGGGAAGTACAAATTGGCAACATATAGAGACAGTCCCTACCCAACAGCGGGCTCACAGTCTAAAAGGGGGAGACAGAGAACAAAACCAAACATACTAACAAAATAAAATAAAAAGAATAGATATGTACAAATAAAATAAATAAATAGAGTAATAAATATGTACAACCAAATGTTCGTCCTACCAAACTCTGCAGCTCCTTTGCCTAATATGAAATCTCTCCCATTCCTCCCTTCCAACCATTTCCCATTTCGCTCTTTCGTCCTACGAAACTCTGCAGCTCCTTTGAAGTCCTTTCCAATGGGCCCATTGTTCTGAACGAGGTGTACTCAACTGCACCTTGTCTACACCTACACCTACCCACCAATCATGCATGGAATTTCAGAGCAAGGCCCTGGGAGTCAAAAGGACCAGGGTTCTAGTCCCGGCTCTGCGGAGTGACCTTGCGCAAGTCACTTCACTTCTCTGTGTCTCAGTTACCTCATCTGTAAAATGGGGATGAAGACTCTGAACCCCACTTCAGTCAGGGATTGTGTCCAACCTGATTACCTTGTTTCTACACCAGCCTTTAGAACACTGCCTGCCACATAATATGTGCTTAACAAATACCATTTGAAAACAAACCAAAAAAAGGGTCAATTCTGGTATACACATATAAGAGTTCGAACACTACTAGCTGAGCCAGAAGTGAGCGAGCTCTCATTTCTCCTGAGGACCAAGCATTCACTAACAGCAAACGGGTGATTGTATTTTTGAACACTTGCACTGAGCTTTCCTGGAAAATTTCTTGCTGCCTTTTGTAATTTTTGAAACATAAATGACAGTGAAGGAGTCAGCCCCAGTTTCTAACATGGTTACCTTCATGTTAAATAAATAAAGATTCAGTCTGCAGTACGAAACATGTTTTTTTTTTTCCATTCAATCTGCCCGGAAGGAATGAAGGTTCGCAATGCAAAGAAGAGATGAAGACAGTGATAAGTAACCTGTTCAAGCTGTGTTGGAGAAAAACAGGAAATGTGGATTGTTCACATAACTTGGAAAAGTCTAAGCTTCATTGAGAAACATGTTGGTCAGAAGCTTTTTATTTACATGGGTTTTGGCAGGCCTTTCTCTAGCCAAACTACCTTAAAATTGCTGTTATTTCAGAAAGTAGTCGCCATTAAATGAGAGCAAATATTTACACATAAAGGATTATGAATGCCTGCTTAATAAAGAGTGGTCAAATGTGGTCACTTGATTTTATAACCGCAGGAAAGTACAGTCTGTTTTTATTTCTCACTTTGCAATATTTGTTTAGAATCAGGGAGAGTAACATCTATCCAACACTAGGAATTTAATCTCTATAAAAAGAAGAATTTGTTTACTTGCCATATGGTTTTTATTAGACATTGTGCTTTGCAGATGTCACCAGCCATGAATAATGCACACCAGAATTTGGCCCTAGTCTTCATTAA
Source organism: Tachyglossus aculeatus (assembly GCF_015852505.1). Lineage (NCBI taxonomy): Eukaryota > Metazoa > Chordata > Mammalia > Monotremata > Tachyglossidae > Tachyglossus > Tachyglossus aculeatus. The sequence continues at coordinate 33,222,149 of NC_052082.1, forward strand.
TTTATCTTTCCAAAAGACATTCAGAATTGTATCCACACTGACATGTGTAATGAACAGACAATCAAAAACACGGCAAAAGCCCATGAAACTACTTCATTGTATGATGATGCCTGCTTTGTGGACATAGGATGTCATTTCCAAGAAGTTAATTAAGTGTTTAAGGGCTAAAAGCACTTTCAGTCAAGATACTTTTGGTTTGATGAGAAAAGGGAATACTAGTTGAATACTCATTCAGTGACAGGCTGCCGTAAGAGACCTCTGTCATGTCTTAGCTTTCAGGAGGGAAAAGGAAACTCATAGTTGTGCTCAATAAATAGGATTTTAGACATCGGTGAGAGATCCTCTGACAAAGTCATCGATTTTCTGAATTCCTGTTCTTCCTAGTTCAGTTTTCTCCTCTGAGTTTGTTTTTTTAATGGTATTTGTTAAGTGCTTACTATGTGTCAGGCACTGTACTAAGTGCTGGGGTATATACAATATGATCAGGTTGGATGCAGTCCATGTCCCACATAGGGCTCACAGCTTTAATCCCCATTTTACAGATGAGGTAACTGAGGCACAGAGAAGCGAATTGCTCATGGTCACACAAAAGACAAATGACAGAGCCAGGATTAGAACCCAGATCCTTCTGACTCCAAGGCCCAAGCTCTATCCACTAGGTCATGCTGATTCTTGGTTCATGGATCTGCCACCTTCCCACTTCACAGAAATGGTCTAATGAAGCAATATAGTGGACAAAAGCATCTTAGCTCTCCAACAAGTTAGGGGAATAGGAGGTTCCAAAATCCAACGGCTGCTAAGGAGACAGCTTCACATAACTCTAGAGAGCTAACAAGAGCTGTGCAATGAAAATAAATTTCCTAGTAAATCTGTTAACCTCTGGAATCAATCAATAAATTGTATTTATTGAGTCCTTACTGTGTGTAGAGTACTGTACCTTACTACAGTGCTTAGTACCTTAGCACTTGGGAGAGAATAATATAATAGAGTGTGCAGTGAACGTGGACTGGTGGATAGAGCAGAGGCCTAGGATTCAGAAGGACCTAGGCTCTGATTCCAGCTCTGCCATTCATCTGCTGTGTGACCTTGGACAAGTCACTTAACTTCCCAGTGCCCCAGTTACCTCATCTGTAAAATGGGGATTAGGACTGTGTGCCCCATGTGGGATTTGGACTTTGTCTAACCTGATTAGCTTGTATCTGACTAGCTAATTGATTAGCTTGATTATCCCAGGGCTTAGTATATGGCCTGGCAGGTAGTTAGCATTTAACAAATATCATTAAAAAAAAAAAAAGAGCCGGTAGAAATGATCCCTGCCATCAAGGAGCTTACAGTCAATGGAGGAAACAGTACATTGATTGGATGAACACTGGTGGTGCTTAAATTTGAGTATTTGGTGTGGATATTCCCCCTGGTAATCTATCCTTCTTTCCCTTCCACCTCCCCTGTTTCATCTCCAGGGAGTTAGTTTCTCAATGAAGCTAGACTTTTCCAAGGTATGTGAACCCTCCCCATTTCCTGTTTTTCTCCAGCACGACATGAACAGGTAACTTATCACAGTCTTCCATCTTTTCTTTCCACTGTAACCAAGCCACCTGACTCACATTAACTTACACTGATTTAGTAGTACCTGAAGTAATATCTCCAATCTCTTTCTAGTAGAGCTACAGAGAGCCTCAATTTCCTGTACATATCCCCAAACTCGGTTCTCCCCCTTCTCCCCTCATCCCCTTATCAAGCAAAAACTCCTCACTCTCGGCTTCAAGGCTCTCCAGCACCTCACCCCCTCCTACCTCACCTCCCTTCTCTCCTTCTCCAGCCCAGCCCGCACCCTCCATTCCTTGGCCGCTAACCTCCTCACCGTGCCTCGTTCTTGCCTGTCCCACCGTCGACCCACGGCCCACGTCCTTCCCCTGGCCTGGAATGCCCTCCCTCCACACATCCAAACTACCTCTCTTCCTCCCTTCAAAGCCCTACTGAGAGCTTACCTCCTCCAGGAGGCCTTCCCAGACTGAGTCCCCTTTTTCCTCTCCTCCTCCCCATCCCTACCTCCTTCCCCTCCCCACAGAACTTGTATATATTTGAACAGATTTATTACTCTATTTTACTTGTACGTATTTACTACTCTATTTTGTTAATGCTGTGAATATAGCTATAATTCTATTTACTCTGACAGTTTTGACACCTGTCTACCTGTTTCATTTTGTTGTCTGTCTCCCCCTTCTAGATTGTGAGTCCATTGTCGGGTAGGGACCATCTCTATATGTTGCCGACTTGTACTTCCCAAGCACTTAGTACAGTGCTCTGCACACAATAAATGCTCAATAAATATGATTGAATGAATTAATGAATCTCCCTCAGTGTTCTAAGGCTTTCTAGAATCCAGACTTCCATCCCCAACCTGAATATTCCAAGAACTTTATGTGCAGCTCCAACACATTGGACCTTCAACTCCTTTCTGCGCTGTCCTGACTCACCCCCTTATTCACCCCCCTGAGCCCCACAGCACTTATATACGTATGTCATGTATATATACATACATATATTAATTATATATAATGATGGCATTTATTAAGTGCTTACTATGTGCAAAGCACTGTTCTAAGAGCTGGGGAGGTTACAGGGTGATCAGGTTGTCCCACGGGGGGCTCACAGTCAATCCCCATTTTACAGATGAGGTAACAGGCACAGAGAAGTTAAGTGATTTGCCCAAAGTCGCACAGCTGACCATTGGCGGAGCCAGGATTTGAACCCATGACCTCTGACTCCAAAGCCTGGGCTCTTTCCACTGAGCCATGCTGCTTCTCCAACAAGTTAATTAATTAATTAACTTAAGTTAACTAAGTTAGTTAATTAATATATGCATACATATATTAATTATATATATTAACGTCAGTCTCCCCCTCTACACTGTAAGCTCACTGTGGTCAGGAAATGTGTCTGTTATATTGTACTCTCCCAAGCGCTTAATACAGTGCTCTGCACACGGTAAGTGCTCAATAAACACGATTGGCTGGTAATGCTGCAGGCTTCACTGCCCCTTGGAGCCTAACCATACCCCACTACCTGTGCTTGTAAAGCGGGGATGAAGAGTGTGAACACCAGGTGGTACTTGGTCTGTGTCCAACCTGATTTTCTGGTATCTACCCCAGCTCTTAGAACAGTGCTTGACACACAAAGTAAGCATTTAACAAATACCACGATTCTTATTTGATGCTGTGGACTACTCCCTTCTTCTGGAAACAATACCAAGATTTTGCTGCTTCCACTCTCCACTGCTCTTCCTCTCATCCCTTAACTGTGGATGTCCCACAGAGCTCTGTTCTGTGCCTCCTACTTTTCTCATTCTTTATCCATTCTCTCCGGGAGCTCACCCACTCACACGGCTTCACCTACCACCTCTCTGCTGCAGATGACTGGCAAATCTACCTCTCTAGCTCTGAACTCTTCATCTACCGTGCAATTCAGAATCCCCTTTAAGATATCTCCAGGTGGATGTCCTGCCAGCTCCTCAACGTGAATGAAGCACTTTATCTTTTTTTTCTTTTTCCATGTTTTTTTTTTTACAAGCATTTGTTAAGCACTTATTATGTGCAAAGCACTGTTCAAAGCATTGGGGAGGATGCAAGGTGATCAGATTGTCCCACGTGGGGCTCACAGTCTTTTTGTTAAGTGCTATTTGTTAAGTCTATTTGTTAAGTGCTTTCTATGTATATATGTTTGTACATATTTATTACTCTATTTATTTATTTATTTATTTTACTTGTACATATCTATTCTATTTATTTTATTTTGTTAGTATGCTTGGTTTTGTTCTCTGTCTCCCCCTTTTAGACTGTGAGCCCACTGTTGGGTAGGGACTGTCTCTATATGTTGCCAATTTGTACTTCCCAAGCGCTTAGTACAGTGCTCTGTACACAGTAAGTGCTCAAAAATATGATTGATGATGATGATGATGTGCCAGGAACTGTACTAAGTGCTGGGGTAGATACAAGATAGTTGGGTTGGACCCAATCCATGTCCCAAGAGCGGCTCACAGTCTTTATCCCCATTTTGCAGATGAGGTTAACTGAGGCACAGAGAAATTAATCAATCAATCAATCAATCGTATTTATTGAGCGCTTACTGTGTGCAGAGCACTGTACTAAGCGCTTGGGAAGTACAAGTTGGCAGCATATAGAGACAGTCCCTACCCAACAGTGGGCTCACAGTCTAAAAGGGGGAGACAGAGAACAAAACTAAACATACTAGCAAAATAAAACAGACTAGATATGTACAGGTAAAATAAATAAATAAATAAATACAGTAATAAATATGTACAAACATATATGCATATATACAGGTGCTGTGGGGAAGGGAAGGAGGTAAGATGGTTGGACGTGCAGGTGGACGGGGTGGGTTTTGAGAGAAGGCAGGAGATTTCTTGAGATATTGCTGGAAAAGATGGGAGAATTGCGGGAGCGGCAGGGGAGGTTTTAGAGAAGCAGTGTGGCCAAAAAAGAATGGGTCTGGGAGTTGAGGACCTGGGTTCTAATCCTTCCTCTGCCACTCACCTGCTGTGTGAGGGGGAACCTAAGTGCTGGGCGATGGTTGGACTGGGAGAAGGGAGGAAGAAAGTCAGGCCCCAGGCTCTGCCCAATATGTCCTCTGTCTAGCTATCCATTTGTACCCCTTATTGCCCTAAAAAGTGCGTACCCTGATGAGAGAAGGTCCAAGTCCCCTTCAGCTCTCTCATTATGAGTGGAGGCCTCCTGGGCCTTTCCCTAATAATCATCATCAATCGTATTTATTGAGCGCTTGCCTAAGGTCACAAAGCAGACAGGTTTTGGAGCCATGATTAGAACCCAGACCTGTGCTCTTTCCATTAGACTACACTGCTTCTCTATCTCCTTTCCTAAATCTAATACTCTTCTGAAATTTTCTATCTCCATCAATACCACCATACTCCCTGTCTAGAAGTCCATAACTTTGGCATCCTCTTTGACTCCACACTGTCCTTCAACTTTCACATTCCATCTACTGTCATTCTTTCCTCTTCATCCAAACTACTATGCTACTGGTACAATTCTAGTCATATGGTGGCTAGACTACTGTATATCATCCTACTTGCTGGTCTCCCCACCTCTGCCTCCCCATTTTCAATTTCTACACTATGTTGCTGTTTAGATCATCTCCTTAAAGCATCACTTAACAGATACATCTCGACTCAGCATTCCCCACTTGCTTCCTCTATCTCTCCAGAACAAGAAAACTGCTCATAATCAGCCTCGAGACTTTTCAACAACTCAGCCCTTATATAATCTGCTCTCATCATTCCTCACCTTAAGTACAGTACTTTGCCTACAGTATATGCTCAATAAATACAATTGAATGGACCTGCTCTCTTCATTCCTCCCAAGCTCACCTTCTAACTGTGCCTCCTTCTCACCTCTTCTATCTCCGTTCTATCGCCCGCACTCTTTCTCTGGCTTGGAACTCCCTTCCTTCCCAAATCCAACAGACCTCAGCCCATTCCATATCCAAAGTCCTCCTGAAATCCTTCCTTCTTCAAGATGCCTTCCTTCATTAATTTTCACCATCTCAGGTCAAGGGAACATGTCTACTGACTCTGTGGTATTGTACGGTGTTTTGTATAGAGCACGGTACACAGTTAACTGCTCAGTAAATACCATTAATGATGTTAATGCTTTAGTTGTCTATAGCCCCTATATACTTCCTTTTAGCCATCCTTAGCACTTAGATGCATTTATTCTGTTGTACATTTGACTATATAATTATCATGATTATTATTTATATTCTTGGATTGTGAGCCTCTAGAGGACCAGGGACCATAATCTAATTCCCACCTGCAAATTCTTTCCCAGCTTTTAGTACAGTTCTCTGCACACAGTAATAAACACCCCCGAATTAAATACCAGAGAAGCAGCATTGCCTAGTGGATAGAGCACAGGCTTGGGAGTCAGAAAGCTCTGGGTTCCCATTCTGGCTCCTGACACTTGACTGGGTGTGACCTTGGACAAGTCACTTAACTTCTCCATGCTTCAGTTCCCTCATCTGCAGAATGGGGATTCAATTCCTGTTTTCCCTCCTACTCAGAATGTGAGCCCCAAATGGGATCTGATTACCTTGTATCTACCCCAGAACAAGTGCTTAAATACCAGAAGTCTTATCATTATCAGTGATCAACTGATTGATTGATCCTATTTCCATTCATCTACGGTGGATTGGGCTCGCTACTTGGAGGATTAAATGCTTTCCGACTTTTTCTGCTCAGCAATTCTCATGAAGACAACCATAACCTATCAAAATTCTTGTATGATTGTAGCTAACCTTCCCCACAGCACTATCTTTGTCTTCTTTTGTCCATGTAGTGAGGTTATCGCATCTTTTAATGGAATCCACCCAAGGATTCAGCCATTTAAGGCTATTTTCTTTATCCAAGGAAGGGCTTATCCATCCTAGTGATTTAGGCGACTCGTGACATGTTTTGCTTTGAGTGCCTTCTGGGAGTCTCGATTAACAGAATGGATGCTCTGTAGGAAAAGAGGAGATTAGTAGGTGGGTTTTACAATGCATAGCAGCTTAAATGGAACTTGAATCTTTTTGTCAGTTGACTTTGTAGAATTCCTCCCCATTATACTCCAGGTTATAGTGAGAAGTAAGATCTTTCAGGATGTTTTGGCACAGGTGAGTCTCTGTGGGTTGAGAGTTATCAGACTTTATGATAAACCTGATACGACCGCATTTTTAGTTATATAACAAAGTAGCCCTGGAACCTAACCAATTTTCATCACGTGGATCATATCCTGGAGATGTTGCGGCCTGTGGAATTTAGATCATATTATGCTGCCGTCAGCAGAACCAGCCAGACGAGATGGCAAGGCAGGCAGTCCAGTGAGATTACTGATGCAGGATCAAATTCTATTTAGTTTCAGCTCAATTCTGAGTGCAAGACTTATAGACCTTGGGGTTGGTGTTTATCTAACAATTCTGTCGTGGGCTCAAGCTAACCCTGCTTTTCTTAGATTCTTCACAAGCAGGGGTAAAAGCAGAGGCAAATCTCGTTTAGAAGGTAGGATTTGATGTTTCAAGAGACAGCTAAAAGGACTAAGGGTAGCCCCTCCTGAACCTGAACAAATTATAGCTTGAAATTTCCATCAGTGCTATTTAATCAGCAGAAACATAAAAACAACTAATATAATTATAGTTTTCATTAAATACCAATTATGTGCTAAGCACTGTACTAAGCAATGGAGTAGGACCATGTAGATACATCAGACATGGTGCCTGCCATGCAGGGCTCACAATATAAGAGGGAGGGAAAACAATTATTGCATCCCCATTTTACAGATGAAAAAACAGAGCACACTAATCCTACGTTAGGTGTGTGAGTATTTTGTTGCTTGGGTGGTAGGGATGTCATGAACATAAACGCACTCGCAGCCATTTCTTCCCACCCCAATTCAACTGTGTGTCACCTGCGTGTCAACTGTGGATCGGTTTATACCAACAGGTGTTGTTGGAAGAGAGGTCCCTACAACAATGTCACGATACATCAAGTTCTGGAAAAAAAATCATTCGCCTACCAACAAAGTTATTCTTACTTTAATGGAGCTACAATGGATGGAGTATGTGAGGAGAGTAAGCAACAACAGGATACCAAAGAACTATTGTATGGAAAGCTGAAATTGGGAAACTAGAAACAAGGTGATCAGAGGAAACATTTTCAGGATACAGTAAAACAAGGCCTCAAACAATGCTGCAACTCAGCTGAAAACTGGAAGTCAAACACTGAAGAGAGACCAACATGACCCACTGCTATCAAGAAAGGAGTGACTCTTTTTGAAGCTTTGGAAGTAATGGGAGAGGAAGATAACTGAGGCATAGAAGTGAAGTGACTTGCCCAAGGTCACAGAGCAGACAAGTGGAGCTGCAAGATTTAGAACCCAGGTCCACGCTCTACCCATTAGGCTAAGTTGCTTCTCATCTTCAAGCACTTAGTATGGTGCTAAGCACTTAGTACAGTGCTCTGCACACAGTAAGCACTCAATAAATGATTGAATGAACGAATGTATCTTCAACTTCTTACTACATTTTCTTGATCAATAATGGCAACTCTATTAGCCACATGTTCAACCTCAATCCATAATTCCAGGCTTCTCTCACATGTACATCCTGGAATCCACCCACTGTTCTCTGAAGACAGCTTCCAAATGGGTAAACCTCAATCTGCAAAAAAGGCAATGAGTGAGGTATGGATTCTTGCACCCACATGCTGTGTGACCTTAGGCAAGTCGCCTAACTTCTCTGAGCTTGTTACCTCAGCTGAAAAATGGGAATAATAAAAATTGCAACTTCCCACATTGCAGAGACGCAAAAGAGGTGAAGCGAGATAACTGAAATGAAAACTCTTTGAAAAGTGAAAGTACCTCCAAAGTGTCGTCAACACCTGGAAGTGGGAAGGAGGCAACAAGTTACCCGTTCACTTCGTTCCTTTACTCAGCAAGCAAAAGGAATTTGGGGACAAGTACAGTATATGGGAGCAACTCTATTTTTTTTATGGCGGGGGGGGTCCCCATCCTTTTTCCTTTCATCTCTGTGACAACTAGTCAGGCAAAATCCAAAGATGGCATTAAAATTCCCACATTAGATTTCCAAATCTGATCTCTCTTATCACCATTGATAGTAACATTATATAGCACATATGCCCCTGCTAGGCCCCTTGTAAAACAAGTAGAACAAGGCTCCTCCAGAGATCTGGCACACGTACCCATTTCAAAATGTCCAAAAGCCTTGAACTAAAAAGTTCAATGGGATCTGGCAGTACTGAGGATAGTCTCTGATTCATTTGTTCGTTCATGCTTACTGTGTGCAGAGCACTGTACTAAACTCTTGGAAAGTACAAACCGGCAACAGAGACAATTCCTATCCAACAACGGGCTCACGTCTAGAAATCTTCAAGACAGAAGCAGTGCTATACCAAGATGTTCCTTAGTCTGCAGCCGAACCAAATCTCTGTTTTGACTCTCTCTTCCTTTTCCTCCCCAGACCCTAAAAGGATGAAGCTGGAATAAATTCACCCACTATTGGTAGCCAGGCTTTAAAAAAGCAAGCATTCACCATAGTTTTCATTAACAGATGTAAATAATTCTTTTAATAATCTTCAAGCAAAGGAGTAGCTTCCTGCTGAAACGATATCAGTATCAGTTTAAAAATACAAAATCCAGTATTTTCCTCCATTTAAATTTAATCATTGAGTGAACCCACAGGGCTGACTGAACTCATGTTAACTGTATTGTTGTCAATGTTCCTAAAAGCCATTATTTGTAATTATCTCCTTGAGATTTTGATCCCTTCAAATGATGCTTTTGTTACAGTTTATTATTTTACATTCCCTTGGATAATCACGGATCTACCAAACAGGCCAATCTAAAGTAGTTCTGAAGCTCTTCAGCATTATCCCATTGCTCTGGTGCATTTGCTTGATTAACTTTTCAATATCTGCTTTTAAAAAGAGTCTCATATTGAGTGTGAATTTCTATTGTTCCTCTTCCTCGTACCATGAAGAAAAGAAAACCCCATGAGAAATACAATTTTTAATGAGCGAGAAAAGAATTAGAAGTGATGTGAATAAGTATAGTCACCGTCACCACCCCCTACCCCCGCTTCTTCCAGAACACACACTTATCTTCTGAACATGAGAAGCAACATGCTCAGTGAATAAACCATGGGCCTGAAAGTCAGAATGACCTGGATTCTAATCTCGGCTCGGCCGCTTGTCCGCTGTGGGACCTTGGACAAGTTGCTTCACTTCTCTGTGCCTCAGCTACCTCATCTGTAAAATGGGAATTAAGATGTGAACCCCATGTGGGACTTAGATTTTATCTACCCAGTGCTTAGTACTGTGCCTGGCACATAGTAAGCACTTAACAAATATCATTAAAAAAACAGAGACAGAATAAATTAGTGAAGATTTGCCTAAAAATCCATTAAACGGGACTAATTCTCTGTGTACAATGAGATGAAGGAAAGCTTTGCTACTGATAAAGTTGCAGTCGGTAATCAAACCCTGACACTTTTTACTGCTCACAACATAACAACACCTCTCCATCATCCCCGGGATTATGTGTGGCATTTTCGTTGTCATGGTCACAGAATAGTTTCTTCCTGTAAAAAACAACACCCTCCCCACCCCCAACCTCCTGCTATAAAAGCTGATAGCCTCTACTCAGCAGGTCATTTCCCCCTTTTATGACCCTGTTCTTCTGCCCCCAAGGAAAGTTTTTAGAAGCAAGACAGAGTACTGATGGATGACCTCTATTCTACACCAACAAATCCCCGAGTGCTACCTGAAATGGTGGACAAAGAGAAAGATGGGCCACTGATCTGGTACAACTCAGGGGCATCATGACAGGGCAACTTTGATGGCACCTGACAATGCCATGATTTGCCTCCTTCAGAAGGATCCTGAAGATGAATCTGTATCCGATTGCATTAGATCTTCCAAATCAAAACCCTTGGAAGTATCCAGAATTAAGAAGCCCATCCATTAAAAACAGGACTAGCCTTCTCGTACCTCCATTTTTAATCCACTTAAACAGGGATTGTTTGGTTTGCTATTTGATAATGAGCATTTAAAACACCTTCAGCCTAAATATGGTAAGATATGCAACTGAGTGCTGCATTAGCGAAAAATTCCTTTGACAACCTGTGAATTACCTGGTGAAAGTTGTTAGGCTGAGCTAATAGTCGATTGTGAAGAAATGCTCTGGATTTTCCAACTTTCTACAAAAGTCTTTTCTCTAAGGAAATATATATTATTAAAGCTCCCTACTGAATACTGATTTCTGCGGCCCTTCCTCTGCTACGGGGGAAGAATTGAATAATTTTTGATTTGAAAAATTTGAGTGACCTAAGGGAAAGAGCATAACACAGGGAAGTCAGCAGACCTGGATTCTAATCTTGACTCTCCCATTTATATGCTGTGTGAGTGAAGGCAAACCACCTAACTTTTCTGTTTCTCAATCAATCGTATTTATTGAGCGCTTACTGTGTGCAGAGCACTGTACTAAGCGCTTGGGAAGTACAAGTTGGCAACACATAGAGACAGTCCCTACCCAACAGTGGGCTCACAGTCTAAAAGGGGGAGACAGAGAACAAAACCAAACATACTAACAAAATAAAATCAGTTTCCTCATCTGCAAAATGGGGATTAAATACCAGTTCTTTCTACATTTTAGACTGTAAGCCACATGTGGGACAAAGACTGTATATGATTTGAGGATATTATATCTACCCCAGGATTTAGTAAAGTACTTGGCACAAAGTATTTAACAAATCAAACAATTATTATCATTATTAATTGGGATTAATTTGCCAAGAACTGAGGTGTTTTTTTGAAGACCTTAGCCTAATATTGCCCCCAGAAAGTTGAAATGGAAAGCAAACTCTTGATAAGAAGTAAAGACTGAAGCAGGAGAGAGAAGATCAAACACTTGGCCCTATAGCTACCCCACTGCTTAGCACAGTGCTTCACACATGCTGTGTTATTATTATTTTTTAAGAATGAACTTTTTCCATGGCTTTTCTACTAGGGAACACACGCACTGTGAGAACTTCATATAATTGAGTAATCATACTTTTCTACTGCAGATGTCAGAAAAGAAAAGCAGCAAGCGGTCCTGGAGGCTTTGTCCCCATACCACTTACGATGATATTTCTGATACTTAACAGCCATATTATAATATTTTCAGATGAAAACTCATGATCATTCCTTCCTCTTGAGAAAGAACAATGTATGCAGAAGGTAAAACTGTGAAATAGTTTCCTTCTATGAATGAGGCTGAAACAGGCCACAAATTAGGAGGTAGGCTCTTATTAGCATTAATAAATACCTCAGTGAAACAGCATGGCCTAGTGGAAGGACCACCAACATGGGAGTCAGAGGATCTGGGTTCTAATCCTGGCTCCACACTTGTCTGCTGTGTGACCTTGGATAAGTCACTTAACTTCTTTGTCCCCCAGTTTCCCCCATATAAAATGGGGATTCAATATTTGTTCTCCCTCCTGTTTAGACTATGAGCCCCATGTGGGACCTGATAATCCTGTATCTACCCCAGAACTTGATACAGTGTTTGGCACATTGTAAGCACTTACCAAATAGCACTTGATGATTTGAAGACATATGGGATGAAACTGAAAAAAAAATATCTTTCCTGAGAGAGGTTCATGCAACAGGAACTATGTTTGATCATTCAATCTATCAATGGTATTTATTGAGTGCTTTCAATGTGCAGAGCACTATATTAAGCAGTTGAGAGGGTACAATACAACAGAATTAACAGATACGTTCCCTGCCCAAAACAAGCTTAAAGTCTAAAGGGCAAAACAGACATTAATATGAATAAATAATTTCTAATATATAATTTAAAGATATGTACACAAGTGCATAGATGGCTCAGAAGGGAGAGAGAGCCAGGGAAAAGAGGTTTTAATCAGGGAAGGCCTCTAGGAAGAGATGGGACTCTAGTAATACTTTGAAGGTGGAGAGAGGGGTGGTCTGGAACATATTTCAATCTATCAATCAATTGTATTTATTGAGAGCTTACTGTGTGCAGAGCACTGTACTAAGCGTTTGGGAAGTACAAGTTGGCAACATATAGAGACGGTCCCTACCCAACAGTGGGCTCACAGTCTAGTCTGGCACCCATCCTCTTCCAGGCCAGGAAGAGAATTTGGGAAAGGAGTTGATGTTGAGACAGACTAGAGAGATGAGATCAAATTATCTTATCTACCCCAGTGCTTGTCACTTAGTAAGAACTTAATAAATGCCACTACTAAAGTGCACTTCTCCTGCCCTCAAGCAGCTCACCATCTAAAGGGGGATACAGTCATGGAAAATCTTTATGCAATTAATGAACCTAGGAAGGTGTGACTGGAAGTGGTTCAAGTTGAAGGAAGTAGCATAATTCAATAAGTAATAGAAAAATTACTATAGAAAATCAAATGTTCTTTTCCAATCGGTGTTCAGGTATTATCATTTGCTGATCAATTGCAGGCATTCACATTATTATCATTATTATTAATAATGGTGTTAAGTGCTCATTGTGTGCCAGGCACTGAACTAGGGGCCAGGGTAGATACATGTTAATCAGGTTGGCCATAGTCCATGTCCCATGGGGGGGGACTCACAGTCTAAATTCCCATTTTACACATGAGGTAATGGAGGCACAGAGAAGTGACTTGCACAGGGACACACAGCAGACAACTGGCAGAGCCAGGATTAGAGCCTGGTGGCCAGGTGCCCTTAAATCAGTCAATCAGTTGTATTTATTGAGTGCTTATTATGTGCAGAGCACTGTACTAGGCACTTGGGAGAGTACAATACAAAAGAGTTCATAGCCAAACATCCCCAGCCCATAAGAAACATATAATTTCATGGGGGAGGGAGACAGTATTACAAATAAATCATTTATGGATATGTGCATAAGTGCTATGGGGCTGAGGTGGGTGGTGAATACCAAATGTCCAAAGGATACAGATGGAATGTAAAGCAATTGTCTCTCATATTTGTGAAACCTGGGCTCATTTAAATCTCTTCCCTGTGCTGGAGAGTAACCAGCACACTTTCCTTGACCAAGATTCTGAAGAATTACAGATGCACCACACCTTGATCAGATTATCCCAAAGAAAACAGATATCCTCCCTCCATGTCTCTTACTGAAGCAATTGCATATCTTGTTTTTCACGGTCTCTTTGGAATAGCCATGACATAATGCTCTTCCTCTGAGTTATTGGAAGACTGTTTCTCTGTGGATTATTTAGAACTCTCAATGCAATCCACATCATACCAAATTGTATCTTTTTAAAGAACTCCCCTAGCTGTAACTTATTTTAATGTCTGTCTCCCCCTTCAGATTTTAAGATCCTTCTGGGCAGGAATCACATTTACCTACAGCATTCTACCTTTCCCAGAGCTCAGTACAGCGCAAAGTAACAAACATCAATAAACACCATTGTTTCTTTGATGGAAATAGAGATTACAAGTGTAAAATGTATTCATTTTGGAGGCCTATACCTTTTTAACAACCAAAGCAATAAACACCAATAAACAGCATTGCTTGACTGACTGAAATACAGATTACAGGTATAAAATGTATTCACTCTGGAGGCCAATTCCTTTTTAAAAGACCATCTACCCAAAAAAGCACTGTGCTTCCAAAACAGAATTTAATGATACTTATATTCCAATCTTTGACATGTTAAATGCAATTTAATCTGTAATTTGAACATAAAAAGAGAGTAGACAAGTCTCACAACTGTTCTGAGCTTAAGGGATCTACATATGATTAGTTTCTCAGGAGATTATGAATTCACACATGGAATCAAGTATTGCAAAGTTAAAAAATTACTTTCTAGACACTGTTGGAGTTGAATTGACTCTTTCTGGCTACTAGGGAATATGTGGGGAAAATTTTGCTCCAAAACAGTTTGCTAAATGGGTTTATTGAAACCTTAGTGGCCTGGGAGAATTAATGCACCTTCAACTCCCTCAAGAAGTAGTATATTTCCTTGACTGGATGTATATCATCATCAATCATATTTACTGAGTGCTTACTGTGTGCAGAACACTGTACTAAGCGCTTGGGAAGTACAAGCTGGCAACATATAGAGACAGTCCCTACCCAACAGTGGGCTCACAGTCTAAAAAGTGTAAAATTTAAGTGATAGGTGATCAATTTTCTTTGAAAAACATATATAAAAACATCTTATACAGTTTAATGGCAGGTTTAGTCCTTAGTATGCTCCAGACACCATAATGCTTAATCTTGTAGACGGTCAACTCCATGAGAGCAAGGATTGTATCTACAACATCATACTGTACTTTCCTAAGTATTTAATGTGCTCCAAAAATCTTGTGGATTGATTGAATCAGGGAGACCTCATAATTCTTGAGTTCTCCTTCTCCTTATTCTCATCCTCAGGGAATGTTTATTGAGGCTTCGTGACTAAAATGTGATTTTTAAGGCTATAAATGTTATTAATAATGATAATAATAAGAACGGTATTTGTTAAGAGCTTACTATGTGCAAAGCACTGTTCTAAGTGCTGGGGGATACAAGGTGATGAGATTGTCCCACATAGGGCTCAGAATTTTAATCCCCATTTTACAGATGAGGTAACTGAGGCACAGAAAAGTTAAGTGGCTTTCCCAAGGTCACACAGCTGACAAGTGGCGGAGCCAGGATTCAAACCCATGACCTCTGACTCCCAAACCCAGGCTCATTCCACTGAGCCATGCTGCTTCTCTAAGATAAAATATGAAACCGAAGTAGCCCTCACTCCATAGAGTTGAATGGGGATGGGGTGTGCTTTGTTAAGTCTCCCAAGGAAAATAAACAAGACAGTGGAGGAGGGAGGCAGCCCATGTGGAAAGAGCACAGGACTGGGAATCAGAAGACCCAGATCCTAATTCTGCTTTGCCATTTGTCTGCTGTATGTCCTTGGGCAAGTCATGCGACTTCTCTGTGCCACAGTTCCTTCATCTGTAGAATGGGGATTAAATCCTTCTCCCTCTACTGGGACTGTGGGACAGGGACTGTGTCCAACTTGATTATCTTGTATCTACCCCCAGCACTTAGTACAGTGCCTGGCACATAAAAAGCACCAGAAACAAGTGATGAGAAGTAAAGCTAAATCAAACAAGGGGGGAAATAGCTGAGACTGATTTGAGTGAAAATCATTGCAAGGATTTGTGACTTCTCTCCAACTTCCCCTGCTGATCATCTTGTGCCTAAGATCATCTGGGACAACCTTAGGGTTTGTACCTTGGTTCCTTAGTAAGAAGCAGGGCTAGGTTAACACTGACAGGCCTGGGACTGTTGAAATCTGGGGAGGTGCCCTGCTTCTCAGATCTCTAACTCTTCAACTCCACCGGTCCCTCCCCTGGCACCCTGAGGATGTTTTATCTCAGGGCAGTGCCTGCAACACTGGGAAGGGAGAAGATTTGCTGTCAAAATGGCCATGGGGTCCTCCAGGCACCAAACTGGGGCCCACTGTGAGCAGGAAATTGACACCAGTTAAAGAACCCACTTTAAGAAGGAAAACTCTTGAGAATTGGACCCACTGACGAAAGCCAGGTAGACAAAGAAAGCCTTATCAAACAATGGGATTTTTGAACACTGTGTGCAGAGCTCTGTACTAAGCATTTTGGAGAGTACAATACAGTTGTTAGACACGATCCCTGCTCACAAGAAGTTTACAGTCGAGAGGTGAGTAATGAAAATAAAATAACGGAAAACCTCCTGGGACCATACTCTTTATTGCTGTTTTACCAATATTCTATCCAGGCCTGTAATTCCCATTAAAGCCTGTGGTATCCATGCCATCTTTCTCTCTAATTCCTGATGATGCTGCCAACAAAATAGAAGCCATCAGACATGAACTTCCCCAATTCCCTCCTACAGCTCCCTAAATGTCTTCACCTTCCCTCAACCTTTCCCCCTTCTCTCCTCAACTTATTCCAGAAAGTTTCTTTGCTGATGCGAGGTCAACCTCGCCTCTCGCCTCATGAAAACTCCCGTTCCCTCCAGGGCCAACATCAGAGACTCATCTTCCCCACAGTCCATGGGATGCCATTTCATTTTGCTATGTGCACAACATAATGCCTTCATCACCTCATTTGTCAGAACGGTATTTTACTTTGAGTGTGAGGCCTTGAAGGGGCAGGAGAGGAAGAGGTGTGTTGGGGAGGGAAGACAGGAAGAAGTGAATGGAGAGAAAGCAAAAGATTGAAAAGGAGTAGCATATGCATCTCCACCACTCCCACCTTAGGAGGTCACCTGGCACCAGAGCTCAGGCCCATTTGCCATATCATCATCATCAATCGTATTTATTGAGCGCTTACTGTGTGCAGAGCACTGTACTAAGTGCTTGGGAAGTACAAATTGGCAACATATAGAGACAGTCCCTACCCAACAGTGGGCTCACAGTCTTCACCTCCTCATTCTAATGTATTTTTTAACAGCACTTTCAGGGTGCCAGGCACTGTGATAAGCACCACACATGCAGAGTGGCTCAGTGGCAAGAGCATGGTCTTGGGAGTCAGAGGTTATGGGTTCTAACCTCGACTCCGCCACTTGTCTGCTGTATGATCTTGGGCAAGTCTCTTAACTTCTCTGTGCCTCAGTTACCTCATCTGTAAAATGGGGATTAAGACTGTGAGCCCCCCATGAGACAACTCCTCTGGGCCTCAGTTACCTCATCTGTAAAATGGGGATTGGACCGTGAGCCCCACATGGGACAGGGACTATGTCCGACTCGATTTGCTTCTATACACCACAGCGCTTAGTACAGTGTCTGGCACATAGTAAGTGCTTAACAAAGATCATAATTATTATTATTAAGTCATGCTGCTTCCCAGCTAGCTGGTATAGTAAAATGGGGGTAAAATGCCTGTCCCCGTGGGACAGCCTGATCACCTTGTAACCTCCCCAGTGCTTAGAACAGTGCTTTGCACATAGTAAGCGCTTAATAAATGCCATTTAAAAAATCCCCAACATTCTGCACAGCCCTGAGCCCCAGGCCTTAGAAGATCCTGCCCCTTCTTGGAGAATGTGCTTCAAACAATCAATCAATGGTTTTTATTGAGCACTTACTGTGTGCAGAGCCCTGTACCAAGCACCTGACACCCTCAAGTTGGCCAGGAGAGGAGGAAGCAGAACCACCCCCACATACAAGCAGCTTGGCTCAGTGGAAAGAGCCCAGGCTTTGGAGTCAGAGGTCATGGGTTCAAATTCCAGCTCCGCCACTTGTCAGCTGTGTGACTTTGGGCAAGTCACTTCACTTCTCTGTGCCTCATCTGTAAAATGGGGATTAAGACTGTGAGCTCCCTGTGGGACAACCTGATCACCTTGTAACCTCCCCAGCACTTAGAACAGTGCTTTGCACATATTAAGTGCTTAATAAATGCCATTATTATTATTATTATGCTTCCCCTCCCTCTACACTGGGTACGAATCAAGAAAGCATCTGACAGGGAAGCAGAGAGACCTAGTATAAAGAGCATGAGCCTGGGAAGACCTGGGTTCTACTCTCTGCTGCGTGATCTTGGGCAAGTCACTTAACTTCTCAGTGTCTCAGTTTCGTTAACTGTAAAATGGGAAGTCGATATCCGCTTTCCAACCTACTTAGACTGGAAGCCCCACATGGGACAGAGACTGTGCCTGACCTGATTGATTGGTTTCTACACCAGTGCCTAGAATAGTACTTAGAACATAATAAGCTCTTAATGAACACCATAAAATTTTAAAAGTTTAATTATGCAGTAAACTGGATGGGGCCCTAGGGATTGGGTTGACTTGAGGGGCATTGCTTCTCTGCATGGCCTAGCTACACATGGAGTTACCTAAGGCAGAGAGAGATGGGGAGGGGAGGATGTCCTGGTTCTGGGTGCTTGGAGAGATGAGCATATGTTTGTACATATTTATTACCCTATTTATTTATTTATTTTACTTGTACATATCTATCCTATTTATTTTATTTTGTTAGTATGTTTGGTTTTGTTCTCTGTCTCCCCCTTTTAGACTGTGAGCCCACTGTTGGGTAGGGACTGTCTCTATATGTTGCCAATTTGTACTTCCCAAGCGCTTAGTACAGTGCTCTGCACCATAGTAAGAGCTCAATAAATATGAATGATGATGATGATGATGATGAGTGGCATGACTTTCTAAATTGCCTGCTGGGTCAGTCAAGATTATTTTGGGATAGTGTGTGTTAGTGGAGCCCTCAGGATGCTACCATTCAAACAACAGTAAGAAGCAGCATATCCTAGTGAATAGAGTACAGGCTTGGGAGTCAGAAGGATCTGGCTTCTAATCCCACCCCTGCCATTTGTCTGCTATGTGATCTTGGGGCAGTCACTTCACTTCTCTAGGCCTCAGTTCCCTCATCTATAAAATGGGGATTAAGAGTGTGAGCCCCATGTGGGATACGGACTGTGTCCAACCTGATTACCTGGTATCTACCGCACTGCTTGGAACAGTGCCTGCCACATAGTAAATACCATTTGAAAAAACAAAAGCAGTCTGGGCCTAACATCTCCAGGAAGCTAGAGAGCACATCTTGGCACTCTCCTTTAGATGATCATGATGGCATTTGTGAAGCACTTACTATGTGCAAAGTACTGTCCTAAGCACTGGGGGGGTGGTACAGGGTGATCAGGTTGTCCCTCGTGGGGCTCACAGTCTTCATCCCCATTTTACAGATGAGGTAACTGAGGCCCAGCGAAATTAAGTGGCTTGCCCAAAGTCACACAGCTGACAAGTGGCAGAGTCGGGATTAGAACCCATGACCTCTGGATCCCAAGCCCATGCTCTTTCCACTGAGCCACGCTGCTTCTCTAGATCTGTTACTTCAAAGGAGGGGAGTCAAGAAAGAGTGATGAATGGTATCCAGGTCTCAGAATCTCTTTCCAACCATGGGGCAACTGTAGCTCATGGGGAAAAACATACCTAATAATAATTATAATGGCATTTCTCAAGGGGTTACTATGTGCCAAACACTGTGCTGAGAAACAGCATGGAGTAGTGAATCTAACCTGGGAATCAGATGATCATGGATTCTAATTCTGGCTCTGCCACTTGTTTCCTGTGTGACCTTGGGCAATTCACTTCACTTCTCTGTGTCTCAGTTACCTCATCTGTAAAAAAAGGGAACTGAGACTGAACCCGATTTTCTTGTAGTAATGATAATAATAATGATGGCCTTTATTAAGCACTTACTATGTGAGAAGCACTGTTCTAAGCACTGGGGAGGTTACAAGGTGATCAGATTGTCCCATGAGGGGCTCACAGTCTTAATCCCCATTTTACAGATGAGGTAACTGAGACCCAGAGAAGTTAAGTGACTTGCCCAAAGTCACACAGCTGACAATTGGCAGAGTTGGGATTTGAACCCATGACCTCTGACTCCAAAGCCCGGGCTCTTTCCACTGAGCCATGCTGCTTCCCTAGCACTGTAACCACCCAGCACTTAGTAGAGTGCCTGGAACACAGTGAGCGCTTAAATACCATAATTATTATTATTAAGCACTGGTATAGATACAAGTTAGTTTAGACACAGTCCCTGAGCCACATGGGACTCACAGCCTGAAACAGAGAGATTCAATCTTCATTATTCAGGTAAAGAAATTAACACACAATGACTTGCCCAAGTTCATCCCATAGACAAATGGTGTAGCTCCTGACTCCCCCTCAGCCACATACCACCTGCTTCACACCTGCACTTAGGAATGAAATGGATGAGAAAAATAATTAAAACGTAGACGTGGCCAGTTTCTGATGCTGCTCTCTTCTTCCTCCTACTCCTGGCTAGTGCCCAAGTGGGCCTATTTAAAGGATGGGCGGCCAGCCTTAGCAGGCTGAAACATCTGGGAGTAGTGAGCACTTTAAAGAGCCCATGGAAGGATGTCTGACCACTTCCCACAGTGGCCCAGAGATGATTTACTATTGCCCTTTTAAGGAGGGCCAGTTTAGTGGGACCATTATTTAATCCTTGGCAATGGTATGCAGCTGTGTGTAATGCATCTGGGCCCTCACTAGCTCTGCTGGGTTAGTCAGCCCTGAGCAGCATGGAAGCCACAATCAATCAATCAATCAATCAATCGTATTTATTGAGCGCTTACTGTGTGCAGAGCACTGTACTAAGCGCTTGGGAAGTACAAGTTGGCAACATATAGAGACAGTCCCTACCCCACAGTGGGCTCACGGTCTGAAAGGGAGAGATAGAGAACAAAACCAAACATACTAACAAAATAAAATAGAATAGATACGTACAAGTAAAATAAATAAATAGGGTAATAAATGACTGACTGATCATGCCTTCTGGGGGCAATTAGAGTGCCAAGGACTGGGCAAGGTCAGGAGGTGCCCACCCCACCTCTCATGGATGGCATAGATTTCGGGTGACTTTGGGCTAGTCACTTCCCTTCTCCAGGCCTCAGTCACCTCATCTGTAAAATGGGGATGAAGACTGTGAGCCCCCCGTGGGACAACCTGATCACCTTGGAACCTCCCCAGCGCTTAGAACAGTGCTTTGCACATAGTAAGCGCTTAATAAATGCCATTATTATTATTATAGATTGGTGACAATTGCATCCTGGAACTGACAACCGATCAATCAATGGCTTAGTGGCTAGAGCACAGGCGTGAGAGTCAGAAGACCATGGATTCTAATCCCAGTTCCACCGCCTGTCTGCTGTGTGACCTTGGGCAAGTCACTTCACTGGGCCTCAGTTCCCTCATCTGTAAAATGGGGATTAAGACTGTAAGCCCCATGTAGGACAGGGACTGTCCAACTCGATTTGCATGTATCCACCCCAGTGCTTAATACAGTGCCTCACACATAGTAAGTGCTTAACAATCAATCAATCAATCATATTTATTGAGCGCTTACTGTGTGCAGAGCACTGTACTAAGCGCTTGGGCAGTACAAGTTGGCAACATATAGAGACAGTCCCTACCCAACAGTGGGCTCACAGTCTAAAAATACCATAACCATTAACAAATACCATTAATTAGTATTGTTATCCATCAATGGTATTTGCTTAGCACTTACTGGGAGCAGAGCACTGTTCTACACACCTGATTTTACAATCAGTGTTCAGTGTGCTGTGACTTACCATTAGATCAGTGGATCAATTACTATTCTCCAAGCACCGTACAAAGTGCATTCATTCAATTGTATTTGCTGAGAGCTTACTGTGTGCAGAGCACTGTACTTAGAGCTAGAGAGAGTATACTACGACAAAACAGACACATTTCCTGACCAAAGTGGGCTTACTGTCTAGAGGGGGAGGCCGACAAAGTGGTTGGGAGAGTACAATCAGGTTAGTAGTCACAATCCTTGCCCCACACGAGCACCAGATTTGAAAAACACAGCTCTAAAGGGAGGAAATTCCAGGTTGACTTATTGAAATCAGCCAGCCAGCAGCCTGGGACAGATCAGGTGGAGGTCTTATGTATACCCACCAGCTATTCTTTACCGGGGTCATGAAACTGTGCCATACGAACAGTGTAAAATGAGTGTTTCCCAGCAAAAGGCCCGTCGGCTTCTAAGTGGTCTTCTTTAGGTGGCTCCAGAATCATTAATTCTCTGAGGTCAATCAAAGTCCCTGTGGGTGACTAGAGAAATAGGTCAGCAGCCTGGAGACAAAAAAAGAATGACCTGCCCAGGTGTTGTTTATTCAGTGCAAACCTAAGGGGAGAATGGAAGCAGGAGGATTGAAAGAAAGAAAAACGATCCCCCAAGATTTGCAGGACCTGTGGAGAAGGAAATAAAGACAGGACAAAGGTTTCATTTGCAACCTGGAATTTAACCGTTACCTTATTCTATAAGTAATGATAACAATAATAATAGTCATATTTATTGAATACTTACTGTGTGCAGAGCACGGTACTAAACACTTAGGAGAGTGCAATATAACAATATGACAGACACATTCCCTGCCCATGACCAGCTTACAGTCTAGAGGGGGAGACAGACATTAATATAAATAAATAAATTACAGTTATGTACACAAGTGCCACGTGGCTGAGAGGGGCCCGCTGTTGGGTAGGTACCGTCTCTATATGTTGCCAACTTGTACTTCCCAAGTGCTTAATACAGTGCTTTGCACACAGTAAGCACTCAATAAATACGATTGATTGATTGATTGAAATACGATTGAATGAATGAATGAATGAGTAAAGGGAGCAAGTCAGGGTGACACAGAAGTGAGTGGGAGAAGCGGAAAAGAAGGCTTAGTCAGGGAAGGCCTCTTGGAGGAAATGTGCCTTCAGTTAAGTCTTTCAAGGCCAGGAGAGTAATTGTCTGATGGTTATAAGGAGGGAGGGTGTTCCAGGCCAGAGGCAGAATGTGGGTGAGAGGTCAGCAGTGAGAAAGACGAGATCGAGGTAATAATAATAACAATTGCTGTATTTGTTAAGTGCTAACTATGTGTCCAGCAGTGCTGGGGTAGATATAACCTAATCAGGTTGGACACAGTCCATGTCTCCATGGGACTCCCAGTTTTAATCCCCATTTTACAGTTAAGAAAACTTGGCATAGGGAAGTTAGGTTACTTGCCCAAGGACACACAGCAAACAAGTAGCAGAGTCAAGATTAGAACCCAGGTCCTCTGGCTCCCAGGCCCAGGCTCTTTCCACTATACCTCACTCGGGAGATACGCCTTTTCCCGGCAGGATTGGAGAGAGCACATTATTATTAACAATTAATTGAATATAGTACCTCTTGACTAGCCATTCATTCCCTTACTGCTCCATATTATAGGAAGAAATACTAGTCAAATGGTTGGGAAGAGACCCTATCTAACTAAAGAATGGATAACTTTCATCATTCACATTGCTTGGCACTTCAAATGTTAAATGAATTCTAGATAAATTGAAACAATATTTCATTTTTTAGGGTATTTGTTAAGGGCTTACTCCGTGCCAGGCACTGTACTAAGCTCTGGGTAATCATGTTGGGCACAGTCCATGTTCTATATGGGGCTCACAGTCTTAATCCTCATTTAATAGATGAGGTAACTAAGTGACTTCCCCAAAATCACACAGCAGACAAGAAGCGGAGCCAGAATTAGAACCCAGGTCTTCTCACTCCCGGGCCCAATCTATTTCCACTAGGGCATGCTGCTTTTCGTGCAATTAATTCACTTATGCATTAATCAAGCAGTCTCCCTGGACTCTAAACATTTCATGTAACCACGATACAAGACGGCGTAATTAGGAGGATATGTGCGTTTTCATATCCTGGGCACTGAATAGCAAGGAATTCTCAGTCTCTGGAAGAATATTCATCAACAATTTGGGGAGAAACTTTTTTTGGGAACCCACAGGCTCAAGATGTTTCAGGAAGTTCTTTACCCTCCCAACATCTCCATCATCATTAAGCTCAGGAACATTTGTAGTAGAAATTTGTCCCGTGACACCCTCGAGCAATATTATCCTTCATTTCCATGACAACAGCTCCGCACCAACTTCTGAAGGAAACTCCGTGTATTGTAAACAGAGTCGCTTGGCAATTGGCCTGTTTTCTATCTCATCTCCCATCAGCTCAAAGACTTTGCTTCAAAAAGAAATAGGTTGCAGGTGTGGACTCTTTCTTTCTTCATTCTCCCCTCCCCTTTTGTTTCTGAAAGAGGTCGATCCCTGAGATTAAAATTCTCTCAGCTAGGTTTTTAAGAGTTCCACAAAGCTGGAGTGCTTACCTGTAGGTACCTGCATTCTGCCGATTCTCCGTCGACACTGAGTTTGGCCTCATCATTGCTCACTCTCTACCTCTCCAGAAAAATACAGACTGACCACCGCTCTTTGCAAACTGAATATAAATTTCACAATCAGCCCATTAATAAGAAATTATGAGTGAACCAGATAGTTTGCTATGGGACAATCATAAAAGTGACTAAAATGAGTATCAGGAACACAAAATGGTGCTGTGCTGATCTGGATAGGGCTAAAGTTGTCACTGATGGAGTTAAATAATTCTGAACACTCCTTTTCTGACCACCCATCTCAGCCATTTAGTCTCTAAAGAAATGAATGAGTAGTGTTAAAATCTTAAAAATAAACATCAATGTGCATTTTACCTTTTAGAAATGGCTAGTGTTTGAAATTCTGACCAGTTGTGGTGACATTCATAATTTGTTATTTTGAAACATAAAAGAACCTCTTTTTTAATGCCATTTGCAATGCACTAACCCTGTGCTGAGCACTGAGATAGATAAAAGACAATCAGATTGGACACAGTCTCTCTCCCTCCTGGGGCATACAGTTTACGTGGGAGAGAGGAAGACTTAATCCCTATTTACAGATGAGGTAACTAAGGCACAGAGAAGTTAAGTGACTTACCCAGGGTGACACAGCAGAGAAATGGCAGAGGCAGGATTAGAACCCGCATCCTCTGACTCCCAAGCCAAGGTTCTTGACATTAGGGAACGTAGCTTCTTGTGCTAATTGCAACACTAGCAATAGATCAAATCGATCAATCAGTGGTATTTATTGAGCATTTGCTGTTTGCAGAGCACTGTACCAACTGCTTGGGAACATTTAACACAAGAGCCGATAATAATAACTGTGATATTTTTTAAGTGCTTACTTTGTGCCAAGCAACGAGAAGCACTATGGTCTAGTGGGTGGATAATAAATAACATAATATAATATAACTAAACATAACATAACATAATATAAATAACATAATAATAAATAGCATATTTATTACTCTATTTATTTTACTTGTACATATCTATTCTATTTATTTTATTTTGTTAGTATGTTTGGTTTGTTCTCTGTCTCCCCCTTCTAGACTGTGAGCCCACTGTTGGGTAGGGACTGTCTCTATATGTTTCCAACTTGTACTTCCCAAGCACTTAGTACAGTGCTCTGCACACAGTAAGCGCTCAATAAATACGATTGATTGATTGATTGATTGATTGGAGCATGGGACTGGAAGTCAGAAAGACCTGGGTCCTAATCCTGGTTCCTCCACTCGTCTGCTGTGTGATCTTGTGCAAGTCATTTAACTTCTTGGTTCCTCAGTTACCTTATCTGTAAAATGGGGATTAAGACTGTGAACCCTATGGGGGGCATGGATTGTGTCCAATATGAGTATGTTGTATCTACCTCAGCACTCAGTACAGTGTCTGACACATAATCCCCCTCATCTCCCCCCCCCCAAAAAAGGGATATAAGTGAAGGGTCCATGGAGAAACAGGTGAGCTTGTAGTACAATAAGCATATGGGCAGGATTGTAGTAGGATATAAGCGCGATCATGTAGACAGGGGCGAGCTGATGGAGTATCTTAAAGCGAATGGTAAGGAGTTTCTGTTGGATGCAGAAATGGATGGGCAACCACTGGAGGTCCTTGAGGAGTGGGAAGACGTGGAATGAACTTTTTTTTAGAAAAACTATCAGGTAGCAGAGTGAAGTATGGGATGGAGAGGCAAAGGCAGGAAGCAGAGAGGCCGGCAAGGAGGCTGATACGGTAATTAAGGTGGGATAGGATAAGGCCTTGAATTATGTAGTCACAGTTTGGATGGAGGGGGAAGGAGCAGATTCTAGAGATGCTGTGAAGGTAGAACTGACAGGATTTAGTGACAGACTGAAAACATGAGTTGAATGGGCGATGAGTCAGGGACATTCATTCAGTTGTATTTATTGAGCGCTTACTGTGTGCAGAACACTGTACTAAGCACTTGGGAAGTACCAGCTTGCAACATATAGAGACGGTCCCTACCCAACAGTGGGCTCACAATCTAGAAGGGGGAGACAGACAACAAAACAAAACATATAAACCAAATAAAATGAATAGAATAAATATGTACAAATAAAATAAATAGAGTAATAAATATGTACAAACATATATACAGGTGCTGTGGGGAGGGGAAGGAGACCAGGTACCATGATGTAGCAGATGTTCTGTGACCTAATTAAGAACACACTCCAAAGGGTTCTTGATGGAAATTCACAGAGCCTGTGTAGTCGATGGGCATTTAAGAATTAAAGTTCTGGTCGTAAAGATGTCATATCAGTATGAGTCAGTGGACAGACTATCTTTTTTATGGTATTTGTTGAGTGCTGGCACTATATTAAGAGCTGGGGTAGATACAAGATAATCAGGATGGACACAGTACATGTCCCACATGGGGCTCACAGTCTTTATCCCCATTTTACCTGTGAGGCAACTGAGGCACACAGAAGTTAAGTGACTGGCCCAAGGTCACATAGTGGACAAGTGGCAGAGCTAGAATTAGAACCCAGGTCCTTCTCACTCCCAGGCCTATGCTTCGTTTACTAGGCCCCACTGTGTCTAACTTATCCAAAGCTGGATGAATGACCACTTCAAAGGGGTTAGTGGGAGGACCTGGGAAGAGATAGACTCAAGTATTATTTATTGAGCATTTACTGTTTGCAGGGCACTGTACCAAATGCTTGGGAACATTTAATGCAAGAGCTGATAATAATAACCGTGATTTTTTTTTACTTGTATTATTTTATTTGTACACAGTCTATTTATTTTATTTTGTTAATATGTTTTATTTTGTTCTCTGTCTCCCCCTTCTATACTGTGAGCCCACTGTTGGGTAGGGACTGTCTCTATATGTTGCCAACTTGTACTTCCCAAGCGCTTAGTACAGTGCTCTGCACACAGTAAGCGCTCAATAAATACGATTGATTGATTGATATGTTGCCAACTTGTACTTCCCAAGCACTTCGTATAGTGCTCTGCACACAGTAAGCGCTTAATAAATACAATTGAATGAATGAAAGTAATAACAATAATAATAATGATGATGATGGCATTTGTTAAGCGCTTACTATGTGCGGAGCACTGTTCTAAGTGCTGGGGGGATTACAAGGTGATCAGGTAGTCCCACATGGTGTTCACAGTCTTAATCCACATTTTACAGATGAGGTAACTGAGGCCCAGAGAAGTCAAGTGACTTGCCCAAAGTCACACAGCTGACAAGTGGCGGAGCCGGGATTAGAACCCATGACCTCTGACTCCCAAACCCGGGCTCTTTCCACTGAGCCATGCTGCTGCTTAGGCTACCCTTTCCAGTGCCTCCTTGCCACAGCTGCAGTGGGCATCCTACAACGCCCTCCCCCACGACTGGCCTCTTCCTCTTTGCTGCCAGAGATGGAGGCAGTTAGGAGACCCATTGTGAACAAGGCACTTTATAAGAGCATCTATCAAGCATTTACTATGTGCTAAAGATTGGGGTAGATGCAAAGTTATCCAATTGTCCAACAAGTTAAGTGACTTGTGCAAAGTCACACAGCTGACAATCGGCAGAGCCAGGATTTGAACCCATGACCTCTGACTCCAAAGCCCATGCTCTTTCCACTGAGCCACGCTGCTTCTCTGATAAAGGTCCCTTCTAGACTATAAGCCCATTGTGAGCAGGGATTGTCTCTCTTTATTGCTGAATTGTACTTTCCAAGCACTTAGTACAGTGCTTTGCACACAATAAGTGCTCAATAAATACGATTCATTCATTCATTCATTCAATCGTATTTATTGAGCGCTTACTGGGTGCAGTGCACTGTACGAAGCACTTGGGAAGTACAAGTTGGCAACATATAGAGACGGTCCCTACCCAACAGCGGGCTCACAGTCTAGAAGGGGGAGATTGAATGAATGAATATAGAATATATGTGTAGATATGTAGTATTGTATTGACCTGAGCCCTTGGCCCGGTGCTTGTCACAGAGTAGCTGCTCAATAAGTACTTTAACTAGGTTGTTATCATTTTCCTTCAAAGATAAGAAGGCTCTGAGAGCAAGGATGGTGCTTTTTAAAAAAAAAAATACACAGCAATGCCTAGTAAAAGGCTCCACATACTGCAGGAACTAAATAAATGTCTGCTGCCTTTAATTTACCCTGATTTCTTTCGAACCGTGGACCTATGAGCTACAGTTTATGGAAGGCTTTATCCCATTCGCTCATTTACCTATTCATAGCAGCAGCATGGGAGAGAGTCGAGGGTGGAGACTCAGGTTTCCTGTGCGGAAGGAGGCAGCAGTAAACCACTTCCATATTTTTACCAATAAAACTCTGTGGATCCACTACCGGCATGATTGCAGGTGGAGGTGGAGCGTTCTGGGAGAGATGTGTCCATGGAGTCGCTATGGGCCGGCAATGACTCAACAGCATAAGGCAAGGCAAGACTGTGATGGACTCAAGCTCCTTGAGCGTAATGCCTGTCGACCCTTGAAGAAAGTAAAAACAAATTAGGGAGGGCACCAAACAGACCACCACTGCTGGGAACTCATTTCCTCTTCACTAGTCTCCTGCCCTATCTTGGCCACCACCCCTTTCAAGACTCTTCAAACACTGTGCTCGGAACCTGCTGTTTTTCTAACCCTATCCATCAAATCCCTTTCTTTTCTCTCTCGCTTTCTCTCCTCTTTTCCATTTCCTCCTACCTCTCTCCTCCCCTCCCTCTCTTTGCCTTCTCCTCAGACATTTGTTCCCCTCTCCCTTCCGCATCCCTTCTTTTCCTCCTTACCTCCTTTCTTCCCTCTCTTCACCCTACACTTTCAAAGATCTTCTCCAGTTTGCCCTCATACTGTTGCTTCTACTGCATCTCCAGCCTTTTTCAAATCCTCTTCCCAAGGCACTCCTTCATGAGAAATCCCCTAGTACTCTCCTCTGACCTGCCCGACTATGCCATCTCAGCTCCTTCTCTCATCCACATCACCTCAACTCACTCCCTTTGCTCTTCCCGCCCCCTCCCTACCACACAGCACTTATATATTTATGTGTACATGTATAATTCTATTTATTTATATTGATGCCTGTATACTTGTTTTGATGTGTATGCATCTATAATTTTATTTATTTATATTGATGCCTGTTTACCTGTTTTATGCCTGTCTCCCCCTTTCTAGACTGGAAGCCCTGAGTGGGCAGGGATTGTCTCTCAGTTGCTGAATTGTAGTTTCCAAGCGCTTAGTACAGTGCTTTGCACGCAGTAAGTGCTCAATAAATACAATTGAATGAATGAATGAATCAATCTCATCAGCCACCTGAGTACTCACATACCTGCTTATTCATTCACTCTATTTAAATCTTTTTTTTACATTATGTGTATTGCATACTGCATATATACTATGGTACTCCTTGAGCGTAGAGACAGTTGTCTTTTTATGTATTTTTAAATCTTGCCCATACACACACAGTACAGTGCTCAGGTGATGGTCAATCTATCAAAATCAATCAATCGTATTTATTGAGCGCTTACTGTGTGCAGAGCACTATACTAAGCACTTGGGAAGTACAAGCTGGCAACATTACTGGCATGCAGTAAGTGCTCAATAAATACAATTGAATGAATGAATGAATCTCATCAGCCACCTGAGTACTCACATACCTGCT
The DNA here is from genome assembly GCF_015852505.1 of Tachyglossus aculeatus. Lineage (NCBI taxonomy): Eukaryota > Metazoa > Chordata > Mammalia > Monotremata > Tachyglossidae > Tachyglossus > Tachyglossus aculeatus. The sequence goes on from NC_052082.1 coordinate 33,252,084, forward strand.
TATTCATTTACTTTATTTAAATCTTTTTTTTACATTATGTGTATTGCATACTGCATATATACTATGGTACTCCTTGAGCGTAGAGACAGTTGTCTTTTTATGTATTTTTAAATCTTGCCCATACACACACAGTACAGTGCTCAGCTGATGGTCAATCTATCAAAATCAATCAATCAATCGTATTTATTGAGCACTTACTGTGTGCAGAGCACTATACTAAGAGCTTGGGAAGTACAAGCTGGCAACATATAGAGACAGTCCCTATCCAAAAATCAAAAGTATTTACTGAGCATTTATTGTCAGTGCACAGTACTAAATACTTGGGAGAGTACAATAGAGCTAATTGACATCACCCCTACCCTCAAGGAGTTTATAACCTCATGGGGTAGACGGACATTAAAATAAACTACAGATAAGGGAGAGCCACAGAGCTAAAAGACATGTATTTAAGTGCTGTTTGGAAGGGATAAATTGAGTTCCTAATTTCTTAGAAGATACAAATTCAATCAATCATGTTTATTGAGTTCTTGCTGTGTGCAGAGCACTGTACTCTTGTTTTGTAAAGAGCACTGTACAAAGCACTTGGGGGAGTACACTACGGCAGAGTTGGTAGACTTGTTCTTTGCCCAAAAGGAGCTTGCAGTCTAGTCTACAGTCAAGTGCATAGGTGACAAGAGGTGGGACAAGAGAGTAGAGGAATGAAAAGCTAGTCAGGGAAATCCTCCTGGAGGGGGTTATGATTTTAGTGGGGCTTTGAACATGGGGAGAGTGGTGGTCTGCTGAATATGATGGGAGTAGATGGCAGGAGGGAATTGGTGAGCAAGAGGGTGGCACCAAGGGGCACAAGAGCAAAGCACAGTGTGTTGGTTAGTGATAGAGGAGAAAGTGCATGAACAGGAAGGGTTAGTAGAGGAGACAGGCTGTTGCATTGGTGACTGCTGAAGTGTCTAGTCTCCTATAAGACTCAGTGACTTCCAGCTACTGCAGATACCCTTAATTTATGTATTTATATCGTCTGTCTCCCACTCCTGTCTATAAGTTGTTGAGGCCAGGGAATGTGTCTGTTGATTGCTATACTGTGCATCATACAGTGATCTGCACACAGTAAGCTCTCAGTAAATATGACTGACTGAATGAAAAGACATCCAGATTCTAGAGCAGTTTTACCAATGCCACTTACAAACTTCACTCAACCTAAAATAGCAGAGCAGGATCACCAACAAGATCCTGGATCACGGCCAGCTCACCAGCACTGAGGTAACATGCGGAGAGATGCAGATCCGCTGGGAGGGGCATGTGAAGCCTGAAAATTAAAACCGGATTCCTTAGGAGATGCTATATGATGAAGTAAAAGGGGCAAGATGCAAACAGGGAGGGCAGAATGAGTAACTTAAAGTCTTAGTGAGTCACGTTCTTGAGTGTTTGATATATTAATGGTTTGTTGGGACACCATCTGCAGACACCTGTCTGTCAGGCAAAAATTGGGAAAATCAATCAATCATATTTATTGAGCGCTTACTGTGTGCAGAGCACTGTACTAAGTGCTTGGGAAGTACAAGTTGGCAACATATAGAGACAGTCCCTAACCAACAGTGGGCTCACAGTCTAAAAGGGGGAGACAGAGAACAAAACCAAACATACTAACAAAATAAAATAAATAGAATAGATATGTACAAGTAAAATAAATAGAGTAATAAATATGTACAAACATATATACACAAGTAAAATAAATAGAGTAACCTTATGTTTAAGATCACTTAATTTCTGATCTACTAGAAGGCATGAGCAAGAAGCCATATGAAGAGTGGAATACCAAGTGGCACTTAGTAATAGCTATTCCTAAATCATGATGAGTTTTAATTTGTTGCGAAAGATTCACTGTGGGCAGAAATCCCTTCCAATCCATTGACTCTATAAGCTTTTGCAAAACACAGTGAAGATCTCTTGGTTGTATTCTATTTCCAACCTCAATAACCGGGTGGCATCTTCTCCCTGTTCCTCAGATTCTTCTTTAGTAAATATTAAATATTCAAGGGGGCAGTTGTAAATTAATAACTAATACAAAAGATGGAAATGCTTTCCATACGATGCACTATAGTTTTCACCAACCATGCTTAGTATGTAAGGGATTAAAATTTGCCACTAACACATAATTATGACTTCTTTAAGACCCTAGAGAAAATAAGCATGGGCTCAAATGTTCAGGGACTAAAAGAAATATAGGTGGAACATTTATAAGTCAGTCAGTGGGTTAGGTGAAATGAATTATCCCCAGATCTACCTTTGTATCCCCTTCATGGGGAGGACTTTTCCTAGGAATCTTTCTAATGGGGTAAATTTCAATCTGGTAGTTATTGAGGGCTTACTGTGTATGGAAAGCACTGTACTAAGCACTTGTGTGGGAGGGTGTCCAATACAACGTAGTTGATAGACATATGGCCTATAAGAGACTTACAGGAGCTTGCCTGCTCACCGTTACCTATGATCCCCACCTTTCCAAATGGGGGCAATAGAAAGGAGTAAGGCATGGCCAGTGAAGATCTTGTGAGCTAAATAAAGATTTACTAGGCCCAATGACCTCATTTACATATTTTCAAGGCTTTTCTAGGAGTTGATACTGTCAAATACGGCACATTAATAATAGAAGAGATGTAAAAATTCAGCAACAAAGGCCTTTGGATCTGAAAATCTCCACAAGGCCCCATTATTTTAGTTCTTTGTCTTCTTTTCTGTGTTAAAATGATACAGAATCATGGTGTTTGAACTAACTTTCATGAGACAAACCTGAAAAACGTTTGATACATTCCAGAAACCTGAAGGTTGGATAATATGCTATTTGTTACATGTTTTCAATCCAAGGCACAGAAATGAAATTTGCACTCTAGGTCGTGTTGTAATATGTGCTTTCACCTTTTTCTGGATAAACATCTGCTAGTCTGGTCTTGCCATCTCTTTCACTCTTTCAGATAGTATTTCACAGCTCAGGAGCCTTTGAAAAGCAACTGATAACAAACACTCTTTGGTCCCTTGCATTTCAATGGAAACAACCTGAAACTTCTTATCATGAAGACCCAAGCAGACCAGAATATTAGTTCTTTTTTCGTGGTTGTTGTTTCTTAAAGCTCCTACTCTGGGAATAAGCAGACAATTTTTTTTAGCAAGCATGTGTTTAAAAAAAAAAAGGTGGGGGGGGGGGGGAGCAGGGAAATGTATGCCAAAAATGATTTCTCTCAACAACACCAGTGAACTGTGAGTTACTCTGGTTTTCTGTATTGCAAAACAGCCCTCTAGCTACACCCCACTGGATCCCTAGGGAGAGGTACCATTTATGGAAGGCTCAGTTCAGACATCAGGGCATCAAGACTCTTTCTGTAGGAGCCTTCAGTGAAGTCCTGGAAATGTCTTCCCTCAAAGGGAGTCTCACTGGTCCCCAAACAACCTCAAATGTCAACTAGATATCTTAAGAGACTCATTTCCCTCCCCGTCTGGTCCCCAGCTAACATCAGACTCAGTCCTGGAACTTTCCTCAATTAGGCTGGATGAACTGGACAAGGACAACCAGAAGGTCTGATAAAATCCCATTCGTTTTTACCTTAAAAAAACCTCTTAAATGATTCCTCTCTTAAATTTAACATAAATATAGTCAGTTTTTCTCGGATTGATGAGAGCAGTTTGTGAATTAGGAGTCATGGTTTATAACCCAATCTGTCTGATACTTCCCCCCTCGTCCCTCCTCTTCCCCCTCTCCATCCCCCCCTTCTTACCCCCTTCCCTTCCCCACAGCACCTGTATATATGTATATACATTTGTACATATTTATTACTCTATTTATTTATTTATTTATTTTACTTGTACATATCTATCCTATTTATTTTATTTTGTTAGTATGTTTGGTTTTGTTCTCTGTCTCCCCCTTTTAGACTGTAAGCCCACTGTTGGGTAGGGACTGTATTATATGTTGCCAATTTGTACTTCCCAAGCGCTTAGTACAGTGCTCTGCACATAGTAAGCACTCAATAAATACGATTGATGATGATGATGATACTTCTGAAACATTCCTGGAATTTCAACATTTCTTTGTCTGTTTCCTCCTCTCTCTTCTCCTTTTCCTAACTCCACCCCGACTGTATTTCCAGGCTGCCCTTTCCTTATTTTGTTATCCCTCTGTTAGATCTTGCTCTTTTCTCTGTCTTTCTGGGTCCTCTTCTAATAATAGTCATTATGGTATCTATTAAGCGCTTACTGTGTGTCAAACACCTTTCTAAGAACTGGGGTAAATACAAGATAATCAGGTTGGACATAGTTCCTGTCCTCCAAGAGGCTTTCCCTAAATCCTCTTTTCCTCTTCCCCCAATCCCTTCTGCGTAACACTGACTTGCTCTCTTTATTCATCTCCCCCTCCCAGACACAAAGCACTTCCGTACACATCTATAACTAATTTATTTATATTAATGTCTGTCTCTTCCTCTAGACTGTAAGCTTGTTGTGGACAGAGAAGCTGTCTGTTTACTGTTATAGTGTACTCTCCCAATTGCTTAGTACAGTGCTCTGCAAACAGTAAGCGCTCAATAAATACAATTGAATGAATGAATGAATGTGTCATTCAGAGGCCTCACTTTCTACTTTGTTCAGGTGAACATCGCTTGGTAATGTTTTTTATATGCCAAACACTGTGCTAGACTCTGGCATAGTTCAAGGATCAGACAGTCATGTCCCACATGGGCCTCACATTCAAAGTGGAGGGAAAAACAGGCATTTAATCTGCATTTTAAATATGAGGAAATGGAGACAGAGAAGTTAAGTGCCTGGCCCAGGGACACACAACAAGTGAGTGACAGAAGGGTGATGAGTCACTTTTATCTTTCAAGCCTGCATTTTCTCTATTACGCCATGCTGATTCCTTCTTTTAGTTAAAACATCCACATAAAGCATTTTTGAATTCTGTTGTTGTATTTAATCAGGGCTTCCAATTGATGACTTTTTATGTTTACTACAACTACTCAAATGTACTTCCCCATTTCCTACGCTAAATGATGCCACCAGTTAGAAAGAACTTAAACTTTGACTATTAAATTGAATAAGAATAGTCCTCTTCTGAGGTACAGAACACCGTGACTGTCGACTGCCTTACCTCCTTCCCCTCGCCACAGCACCTGTATATATGTATATATGTTTGTACATATTTATTACTCTATTTATTTTATTTGTACATATTTATTCTATTTATTTTATTTTGTTAATATGTTTTGTTTTGTTCTCTGTCTCCCCCTTCTAGACTGTGAGCCCAATGTTGGGTAGGGACTGTCTCTATATGTTGTCGACTTGTACTTCCCAAGCGCTTAGTACAGTGCTCTGCACACAGTAAGTGCTCAATACGATTGAATGAATGAATGACAAAAATTTATACTGTCTCTTTCTAAGGCAGGAAAATGTGAAATGTTTTGTGGAGCAGCAAAGAAATATGCTTAATCCCAGTGCTCCTCCATTCCCTCTTATTTATGAGACTTCTTCAAGGATGGAAATTCTACACTGGGGATTGCAAGGTGGGCATTCCCAAACTGAGGAAGTAGCACAGCCTAGTAGAAAGAGCATGGCCCTGGGAATCAGGGAACCTGGGTTCTTATCCCAGTTCCTCCCCATGCCTCCTGCATTATTTTGGGCAATCAACTTCCCCGTGCCTCATTTTCTTCAACTGAAATATGGGGATTCAATCCCTGTTCTCCATCCTACTTAGACTGTGAGCTCCACATGGGATAGGGACTGTGTCCAGTGCTTAGAACAGTGCTTGACACACAGTAAGTGCCAAATACCATAAAAAAATCCAATTTCAAATCACAATGGAAAATACCCCTTATGTGCTCAATTCAGTGTTTTTTTTCTTTCAAGGTATTTGTTAAGCACTATGTGTCAAACCCTGTATTAAGTATTGTGATGTTCTCTCCCACTTGGTACAGTTCCCTGCACAAAGTGCTCAATAAATACTATCTATTGATTGGGGCAGGTACATTCTAAGAAGACTGGAAAACAGTTTCTGTCCCATATGGGGCTCATAAGCTAAGAGAGAGGGAGAACAAGTATTGAACTCCCATTTTACAGATGAGGAAATGGGGGCAGAAAGAAGTTGAATGACTTGCCCAAGGTCACCCAGCAGAAAAGTGGCAGAGCCGGGATAAGAACCTAAGTCTCATGGCTTCTAGCCCGTGCTCTTTCGACTAAGCCACACTGCTCCAGTTCACTTTCGGCCCCTGAAAAAATGAGCACAGACCTGGACCCAATACTGTCCTTTCAATACTCCTTTCACTGAGTGAAATGAAAAGGCTCAATAGGTCAGTCAATGGATAGAGTTATGTAGAGACATTTGCAAACCACCTGCCAACCTTATGCCTGCCTCATGCTTATCTTTGCCGTGCTTTTTCCTGAACAGGAAAGCAAGTGGAGGAACACTACCAGATGTCTTCTCTTGAAACGCCAAACAGAGTTCTGAAAAACAGCATATAAACTTACAACCTTAGCTAAACAAACTTCCCCTACTCTAATGCAATGCTGAAGGTGTGATTAAATCTTGTAAGGACAACATTATTGCGGTAATAAACTCCTTATTGGTGTACTCCAAACTGTAAACAAACCCGGGAAGAGAAAACCATGAAATGTCAATTAAAAATGTAAGCAATTTTATTAACTCATAGAAGAAAGCCCACCTTGATTATTTGGGCAGTGTTTATTACCATTTGGATGTCAGATTCGGGAAGTTTGCGTCATTCCCATACTGCTACTAAAATAACAGACATTCTCTTTGTCTTTAGACGCCCCTGAACAATCTGAATCCAAAAGAAATAGAATGAGGAAACGTTTTCCCTGGCTACGCCTCTTGTTACTCTCAGCACTGCAGTCCAATGGAGCAGGGATGCATGACTGTCTTTTTGAGATGGGGAACATAGGAAGGGCCTTTTCTCTTCCTTGCTTCCAATCCATAAATTCCAGCCACGCAAGGTTTCAGTTTCTATCCCAAGCTGTTGTCTGGCATTGAAACAAAAGATCAGCTCTTCACGGCCATTGCACATATCAACCCCAAACCTCTTCTATTAGTCAAACAAGTTTTGCTACCAAAAATATTCCACGTTTGGGGGGAGCGAGGAAGAAACTTTATAGAAGTCCATACTCTTGGGATATTATTCTTTTTGTGAATGGGTCAGGAATTTTTATGGAGCAAGGTAGAAGATGATGAATGAAACACAAGTCTTTAACCGCAAACCACATTTTTTCTCATGGTGCTGTGAGAAGGATTTTGAATGCTAAAGAGCAATGTGATGTCTAAGCCTACAGCCAAAATGCAGCTCAGGGCCATGCTCATTGACAACACTGTGGGGTTACTGAGGGAACCGAAGCACGAGGGAACGAGGTTTCAGCATCGTTGCAAGAAGTTGTCAGCTGTCCCAGAGAAGGCATTTAGGAGCACATTAAGCTTGGGAAGGGTTCCATTGGCCAAAAAAACAAGATTTTGGATTCCTGAAATGAGTAAGAGAGTTTTCATGTCCTCTAACCCTAGAAGGAAAATCTAAAACAAGTCCACATACTGCAAATATCTCCCTTCTGCACTGCCCTTGCACTTAGATGTGTGATTTTGATTTTGCTTACCACTCAGAGGTCCAACAGAAGCCTCACCATGATTTTTGTGGCACAACTATGCCGTGAGCTAGGATATTGATGTGATGTGTGTTTATACAAATGTGTTTTCCCTCAAGCAATTGCACAGTGAGAAACCTGCCCTGTTAAATAAAGGAGAATCAAACTTAATAATAGTAGTCCCTTACATTCTAATACTCTAAAAGCACTTTGAAGATAAGACTCATAAAAACATTTGCAAGGCAAAATCGTTTGGTATATTTGGGTGAAACTGAAGTATTAAGTAGTTCAAAAATCTTCTCAGACCAAAACACACACACACACACACACACACACACACACACACACACACACAAATGCACGCATGTGCATACTTCAGCTCAACATTTAACTATTGTGGAAGGACCAGTAAGTCAGGCAACACAAATTTTCTTCATCATATGGTCCTTAAAATCTGTACTGCTCCTCGACTGTAAAATGGGGCTGATGATTAAGTGCCTATCCTTTAACATTAACAAAGAAGGGATGATTTAACTCCCTCTTAGGGTCCCCAACCCCCTTCCATTGCCCCCAAAGACCGGGTCGCCTATTCTATTGAGAAAATTGACACAACAGGTGTGAGTTTCCTAAAATCTCACCTGCCCCTCCTCAGTCCCTCCCTCCTTCACCCCCTCTTAAACTCTCCCATCCTTCCCAGCAGTAGACGTGGGTTCTAATCCTGGCTCTGCCACTTGTCAGCTGTGTGACTTCGGGCAAGTCACTTAACTTCTCTGCACCTCAGTTCCCTCATCTGTAAAATGGGGATTAAGATTGTGAGCCCCATGTGGGATAACCTGATTACCTTGTATCCCCCCCCATCACTTCGAGCAGTGCTTGGCACTTAGTAAGCGCTTAACAAATACCATCATTATTATAGGTGAAATATGCATCATTCACCACCTACTAAAAGTCTTTATCAGTTACAATTAGGTTTATCCTTATTAGGCAAACATGAACTAAGACCTGCAGGAGGAAACATTTTGGTATGAATTCCCCAAATCGAAAAGAAACAAACTGCAATTCCCTGAACTGGAGATGCAATTTGTCTATTTTTTTTCTGCTTCGATCTATAATTTTCAATCAGCTCACACCCTCTAATTTCCAGGAGTAATGATAGGGGAGATGAAGTCTCAAACCCTTCATTGGAGGACCGTCTTTTCATCCAGTGTTAGTAACCATCTAAACCTGGTTCTATTTATGAGTCTCCCTTGAAGACTCTGAAAAGGAATCTTGCAGGTGGCAATACACTCTGGAGTGGGTGGATTTAAAACTGCAGCAAAACTTTTCCACTAAATACAGTGTTAATATGTGTGCGAACTAGAAACTTTTTAATACTCACCATAACATCAATCGAGCACTTACTGTGTGCAAAGCACTGCCTTAAGCACTTGGGAGAGTTCAATTCACGTTCCCTGCCCAGAAGGGGCTTATAGCCTAGAGGGGCAGCTAGACATTAATATAGATAAATCAATATATTGCATATGTAAATCATTGGCATTTATTGAGCACTTACTATATATAGTCATGGGTTTTAATCCCGGCCCCGCCACTTGCCTGCTGTGTGACCTTGGGCAAGTCATTTTACTTTTCTGTGCCTCGGTTACCTCATCTATAAAATGGGGATTGAGATTGTGAGCCCCGCCTGGGACAGAGACTATGTCCAACCTGATTTAATTGTAGTCATTCATTCAATTGTATTTATTGAATGCTTACTGTGTGCAGAGCACTGTACTAAGCACATGGAAAGTACAATTCATCAACAAAAAGAGACAATCCCTGCCCTCAACAGGCTCACAGTCTAGAAGGGGGGAGACAGGCATCAAAACAAGTAAATAGGCATCAATAGCATTGATATCAATAAATAGAATTATAGATATATGCACATCATTAATATCAATAAATAGAAGTATAACTATGTACATATATGCACAAGTGGTGTCCGGGCAGGTAGAGCAAATGGAGAGAGTCAGGACGGTGAGGAGGAGCAGAGGAAAAGGGAAGCTTAGTCTGGGAAGGCCTCCTGGAGGAGGTGAGCCTTCAGTAGGGCTTTGAAGTGGGGGAGTGTGATTTGTTTAGAGGATTTGAGGAGGGAAGGCATTCCAGGCCAGAGGTAGGATTCACCCCAGTGCTTAGTACAGTGCCTGGCACATAGTAAGCAATAACAAATACTATTATTATAGAAAGCCATGCTAAGCAATTGGGAGAGTTCAATACAACAGAGGAACAGAAGGAACGTAGAGTCTAGAGAAGGGAGACAGACAATATAAGTAAATTACAGATATCAATGTACATTATGGATACGTGCATATCTTGTTTCCCCCTCCCTGTCTCCCTCCCTCGCTAGAATGTAAATTCCTTAAGGTCAGGAATTATGTCTCAAACTTTCCCAAGGGCTTCATACAGTATTCTGCACAGAGTAAGTACTCAGTAAATACTATGGATTGATTGATTGATTGATACTGCCAGGACAGCTATAGCATAGAAAAGACTCAAAGCACAGCTCATTCCAGTTGAAGTGTCTTATTCCCACTCCCTCCAGGGAAGTTCCAGCACATTCCTGCAATTCTGTCCCCTGAGCAGAGCACATGCTGCCTGCAGATCTTAGCTTTTATCTCTTTGCCTTTTTACTTATTCACACCATTCAACCACAAAGGCATCTCCATCCCCTGTCCCACCAACAAAAATCCTTCCTGGCCGCTGACTGGTTGCTGAGTAGGCAATCTGCTCCTGCAGAAAATCAGGGGCCCCTGCTATCACAGTCTGCTACTCCAGACCTTGAGCCCACTGTTGGGTAGGGACCGTCTTTATATGTTGCCAACTTGTACTTCCCAAGCGCTTAGTACAGTGCTCTGCACACAATAAGCGCTCAATAAATACGATTGATGATGATGATGCTCCTCATGGGGCCCCACTAGAATCTGTTATCTTGGGTGGGCTGCCTCCATGTGACACCTCAATTATCAGTCAATCAATCATATCTATTGGGCACGCACTGTATCCAGCGTGGCTCAGTGGAAAGAGCATGGGCTTGGGAATCAGAGGTCATGGGTTCAAATCCCAGCTCTGCCGCCTGTCAGCTGTGTGACTCTGGGCAAGTCACTTAACTTCTCTGTGCCTCAATTACCTCATCTGTAAAATGGGGATCAAGATTGTGAGCCCCACATGGGACAACCTGATCACTTTGTACCCTCCCCAGCGCTTAGCATATAGTAAGCTTTGATAAGTACTTTAGGATAGTAAGCAAATTACTATGCAAGCATTACTATGGTAATGCTTACCATAGTAAGCATAGTATGTGCTTTGCACATAGTAAGCACTTAACAAATACCAAAATAATAATAATTATTATTTTTTTAATGGCATTTATTAAGCGCTTACAATGTGCAAAGCACTGTTCTAAGCACTGAAGCACTTATTTTATGGCATTTGTTAATTGCTTTTTATGTGCCAAGAACTGTACTAAGCATTGGGGTAGGTGCAAACTAATCGAGATGGACACAGTTCATGTACCACATGGGGCTCACAGTCTTCATCTCCATTTTACAGATGAGGGAACCAAGGCCCACAGAAGTTAGGAAACTTGCCCAAAGTCACACAGCAGATCAGTGGCAGAGTGGGGATTAGAACCCAGGTTCTTCTTAGTCCCAGGCCTGTATTCTATACAGTAGGCCATGCTGTGCGGGAGAGTACAATACAAACAGAGTTGATAGACACATTCCCTGCCCAAACGGAGCTTACATTCCAGAGGACCAGAGTTCAGAGCTTGAGGTGCTGGGTGAGCGGAGGCCTCAGAGCTACCCCCTCCCCTCTTCCTGACTCCAGGGCTCACTGCTCTGGGGATGAGCGCCATGGGAGAGGAAGAGGACATGGAGGGAGAGGCGATCAGTCAATCAGTCAATCATATTAACTGAGAGCTTATTCTAAGCACTTGGGGGAGTACAGTATAACAATAAGCAGACACATTCCCTTCCCACAAAGAGCTTTCAGTCTAGAGGGGGAGACAGATATTTATATAAATGACAGATATAGAAATGTTACAGATATAATAAAGAGATAAATTACAGATCAAGCTCCCTGGAGCTGGAGCTGGAGCGCTGGGGAGTGGGAGAGGAGGAAGGGGCTCGGGCCCAAGCACCATTTCCCCAACGCAAGGGGTGGGAGAAAAGTGGGCAGAAGGGAGCCGGAGCCAGGAGTCTGATCTCTGAGGAGGCGGACGAGGGAGGTCTGCTGCACTGCAGTGGCCACCTGACCCCCTCCTACCATATTCAGATCCTCGTGGGGAGCACAAGCCCCTCCCAGACACCTCCGGCCCATATCCTGAACTTTTGGGGAGACCAAGCTCTCCCCACAGCTGAGGGAGGCACACCCAAAAGCCAGGAGAGCAGGACCTCTCATACCCGACAGACCGTCACTGTCCCCAACTTCAAAACCTTATTGAAGACACATCCAAGAGGCCTTCCCTGACTAAGTCCTCATTTCCGCCCCTTCTCCCACTCCCCTTGCGCTTGGATTCACTACCTTTAGCCAATTCTCCCTCAGCCCCACAGCCCTTATGTACAGATTTATAATTTTTCAACTTATATTACTGTCTGTCTCCCTCTCTAGGCTTTTAGCTCAATGAGGGCAGGGAGTGCATCTACCAACTCTGTTAGACTGTACTCTCCCAAGCTCTTAGTACAGTGGCCTGCACACAGTTAAGTGGTCAATAAATATGATTGATTGATCGATCAATTGATTGATTGGGTTGGATCTCTCCCTCCCTGCTGAAGTGGGCTCTCCCGTGGATGGAACCCAAGACTCTGCCAGTTTGTGCAGCCAGAGTGGTTTAGGTGGATTGAACTCACCGAAGGACAGAACTCCGCCCAACCAGTCACCATACTTGCACAGTTACCGTAAATAGTCGATCCTGGGAATTCAAATCTCTCAGTGCTGGGCTAATTCATCGGCCCCCTCTGACCTGAAATCAGCCATCTAATCCAAAACTGGGATTTTAAAGTGGACCAATGAGGCCATAATTTGTCCCTCAGTTCATTTAGTGCCACGTCAGTTCATTTAGCACGGTGCAAGCTCATGGATGTGACATTTAGGGTTTCTGAGTAACCCATTTTAACAAGGAATAAATCATCTTTCCTGCTCAGTCATTACCTGCTGGCACAGAGAAGTATCCCAAATGGGGCTCTCCTGTCTCTCTGTTGGAAAAAAGGATTAATCAGCTACATCTGCTTTCAATATGTTTCTGGAGAAAAAGCCTCAACTGTCACATAGTGAACTGTGGAAGCTGAGGTGACCAGAAGGGGAAAAGCAATGAAAAAAATAACTTTACTAGTAAAAGATTATGCCCAACACATTATCTATTTCTGTCTTTTTCCATTTTCTCTCTCACTGTCCCTTTTCCACTCTATGAATGTCAGACTGTTTGTCTTTGTTTTTCTCTTTCTGATTTTCTCTCTGACTGTAGCTGTCTGTCACTCTGACACACACACACACACACACACACACACACACACACACTCTTCAGAAACACCCAATGCGGGAAAGAACATACAGTGAATGTGTTTATGGCCTCAGTTTTATTAATAGTGGCAATAAGGAGAGTGGTTTTATGGATATGTTTTGTTCAGGTCAGCTCCAGCTTTGTCTGCCCAGCCGGTGGGAACTCCTGCGGGAGACTCATAAATAGACAAATTTACAACCTCGTCTGTGAAAACTATCCATAGCAGCCTCTGCATCCAAGCTGCCTTTGTGTTCCACATACCACCTGTGATGCCACAGGGCATGGGGTCAGAGCAGAATACTTCCTCTTGCCTCCTCCATTCATTCATTCAATCATATTTATTGTGCGCTTACTGTGTGCAGAGCACTGTACTAAGCACTTGGGAAAGAACAATACAGCAATAGAGAGACACATTCCCTGCCTCCAAATCAGGTTTGGCCTGGCCCCATCTATGTGAAACCTGAAGACTTGATTGGTTTCTTTGGCCCCGGCTTGGAAATTTTTCTGTTTTTTTTTTAATGGCATTTGTTAAACATTTACTGTGTGCCAGGGACTGTACTAAATGCTGGGCTGGATACAAGCTAATCGGGTTGGATACAGTCCACGTCCCACATGGGGCTCACACTCTTAATCCCTATTTTACAGATGAGGTAACTGAGGCCCAGAGAAGTGAAGTGTTTTGCTCAAGGTCACACAGCAGACAAGTTGCAGAGCTGGTATTACAACCCAGGTCCTTCTGACTCCCAGTCCCAAGCTGGATCCACTAGGCCACTTTACTTTTCCTTTTGTGAAAGTTTTCATGCCGGCTTGACCAAAATCAAAAACACAAAAATAAACTGAAGTCAAAAAATAAAAGCCAGGTTAAGATTCCCTTTGGGGCCCTGCTTGCTGTTTTTCATTGGTATTTTTTACTTCTGCTGTTCTATGTAAAATTCCCTGAGCTTTTTTTTCCCCCAAGTAGATTTCACTCTAAGCACTCTCCAAAGTACAAAAATCAGAAAGAGATAAACTGATATCACTGATTCCTTTGCTTTACAAGATGATTGCTGGGATTATGTTTTCTTAAACTAGAAAATTGGGAGAAATAAAAATGTTCTTATTAGGGTACATGGGAAGCAGCATGGCCTTATGGATAAAGCACAGACATGGGAGACAGAGGACCTGGGTTCTAATCCCAGCTCTATCACTTTCCTGCTATGTGACCTCAGGCAAGTCACTGAACTTCTCTAGGCCTCAGTTTCCTCAACTGCAAAAACTGGGGATTCAACGCCATTGGAAGTTCTCGAGGAATGAGACATGAACTGAACATTTCTGTTGGTAAAGAGTTCCAGCAGCAGAGTGAAATACGGATTGGCAGGGGAGAGACAGGAGGCCAGAAGGTCAGCGTGGAGACAGAGGCAGTAGTCAAGGTGGGATAAGATAAGTGCTCGGATCAGTACAGTAGCAGTTTGGATGAAGAGAAGAGGGTGGATTTTAGCAATAGGAGACCAACAGGATTTGATGACAGACTGAAGAAGTGCCTTCTTGCTGACCTCCCTGTTTCCTGTCTCTGCCCTCTCCAGTCCATACTTCACTCTGCTGCCCAGATTATTTTTCTAAAAAGAGTTCAGTCCACATTTCCCTACTCCTCAAGAACCTCCGGTGGTTGCCTATTCACCTCTGCAACAAACAGAAACTCCTTACTAGCAGCACTCAATCACCTTGCCCCCTTTTATCTTACCTCACTGATTTCTTACTACAACCCAGCACACTTCCTCAATCAAGCCCTTTCTTCCACCTCTCCCTCTCCCTTCTCTGTCATCTATGCATTTGGATCTGAGATCCTTGGGCATTCGATATTCATACCAACCACAACCCCATAACACTTACATAGATATCTTTAAATTATATATAAATTAGTTATTTATGTTAATGTTCATCTCTCCCTCTAGACTGTAAGCTTGTTGTGGGTAGGGAATGTGGGGGTCCTTAGAGGTTCAGGTCTCAGTCCCCTTCTGTTCTCCATCTACACTCATTCCCTTGGAGAATTCATTCACTCCCATGGCTTCAACTACCATCTCTGTGCAGATGATACCCAAATCTACATCTCCTCCCCTGATCCCTCTCCCTTTCTCTAGGCGTGCATCTCCTTCTGCCTTCCAGACATCTCTACTTGGATGTCCTTCCGTCACCTCAAATTAAACATATCCAAAACAGAGCTCCTTGTCTTCCCACCCAAACCCTGTCCTCTCTCAGACTTTCTTATCACTGTAGATGGCACTACCATCCTTCCCTTCTCACAAGCCCAAGGCCTTGGTGTCATCCTTGACTACTTTCTTTCATTCAACCCACATATTCAATCTGTCATCAAATTCTTCAGGTCCCACCTTCACAACATCGCTAAAAACTGCCCTTTCTTCTCCATCCAAACTGCTACCACATTAATACAATCACTCATCCTATCCCACCTAGGTTACTGCATTAGCCTCCTTGCTGACCTCCCAACCTCCTGCCTCTCCCCACTCCAGTCCATACTTCACTCCATTGCCCAGATCATCTTCCTACAGAAATGTTCAAGACATGTTACCACAATCCTAAAAAAATCTCCAGTGGTGGCCTATTCAACTCCCTCTCAAACAAAAACTCCTCACTATTGGCTTTAAACCACTCCATCACCTTGCCCCCTCCTACCTCACTTCCCTTCTTTCCTTCTATATCCCAGCCCACCTACTTCATTCCTCTGGTGCTATCCTTCTCACTGGGCCTCGATCTTGCCTGTCTTGCCACCGACCCTGGCCCAAGTCATCATCATCATCAATCGCATTTATTGAACGCTTACTGTGTGCAGAGCACTGTACTAAGTGCTTGGGAAGTACAAGTTAGCAACATATAGAGATGGTCCCTACCCAACAGTGGGCTCACAGTCTAGTAGGGGGAGACAGACAACAAAACAAAACATATTAACAAAATAAAATAAATAGAATAGTAAATGTGTACAAGTAAAATAAATAGAGTAATAAATATGTACAAACATACATACAGGTGCTGTGGGGAGGGGAAGGAGGTAAGGCAGGGGGATGGAGAGGGGGAGGAGGGGAAAAGGAAGGAGGGAATACCTTCCCTCCTCGAATCCGCTGGACAATTACTTTCCCACTCTTCAAAGCCTTACTGAAAGCATATCTCCTCCAAGAGGCCTTCCCAGACTAAGCCCCACTTTTCTTTTACTCCCACTCCCTTCTGCATCATCCTGACTTGCTCCCTTTGCTCTTCACCCCTCTCCCAGCCCCACAGCACTTGTGTATATATCTGTAATTTTATTTATTTTTATTGCTGTCTGACTCCCCTATCTAGTAATAATAATTTACAATTATGGTATTTGTTAAGCACATACTATGTGCCAAGCAATGTTCTAAGCTCTGGGGTAGATACAAAGTAATCAGATTGTCCCACTTGGGGCTCACAGTCTTAATCCCCATTTTACAGATGAGGCAACTGAAGCACAGAGAAGTTAAGTGACTTGCCCAAGGTCATATAGCAGACACATAGCAGAGCTGGGATTAGAACTCTTTAGACTGTGACCTCATTGTGGGCAGGGATTGTCGCTCTTTATTGTTGTATTGTACTTTCCCAAGCACTTAGTACCATGCTCTGCACAGAGTAAGTGCTTAATAAATACGATTGAATGCATGAATGACCCTGCTGACTCTGTTGTATTGTACTTCCCCAAGTGCTTAGTACAGCACCCTGAACATAAGCACTCAATACTATTGATTGATATCCATAATTTATTTTAATGTCTGTCTCCTCACTAGACAGTATGCTCCTTGTGGGCAGGAAACATGTATTTATATTGTAGTCTCCCTAGAGCTTAACAGTCCTCTGTACACAGAAAGTTCTCAATAGATATAATTGATTACTTGAAAAATGAGGCAAAGTGAGTAGTTTTCCTTGAAAGAAATCAAGCACGCAAGCTGGGGTGTAATGGGAGAAAAGCAAGAGAACTAGCAGAGAAGCAGTGTGGCCTAATAGATAGAGCACAGGCCTGGGAATCAGAAGGAGTTGGGTTCAAATCCCTGCACTGCCACTTGTCTGCTGGGTGACATTGTGACATTGGGCAAGTTACTTTACTTCTCTGGGCCTCAGTTATCACATCTGTAAAAATGGGGATTAAGACTCTAAATCCCCTGTGTGATATGGACTGTGTCCAACCCAATTAGGTTGTATCTACCCCAGTGCTTAGAACAGTGCCTGACACATAGTAAATGCTTAATAAAGACCATAAAAAAAATAGTTGAGTGTTTCAGAGCTGTCATGGGTTTCTGCTTGATATGGACTTGATATGCACTTCTCTATCATTTATGTACTTGGATCTGTCACGTTTGGACATTTGATATTCACCCTACCTCAACCCACAGAATTTATGTACATATCTTTAAATTATTTATTATAAATTGCTTATTCCTATCAATGTCTGCCTTACCCTCTAGACGGTAAGCTCATTATGGGCAGGGAATGTGACTGCTAATTGTCTTGTATTGTACTCTCCCAAGTGCTTAGAACAGTGCTTTGCACATAGTAAGTGCTCAATAAATACCATTGATTGACTAGTATAGTGAGAAATATGCAAACACTGGAGAAGTGGAGATGTATGTGCAGAACTATGCTTTAGGAAAACAATATATGGAAAAGAGTATGGAATGGAGAGGGGGGCAGACTGGAGATAAGGAGATCTTCCAGCCCACTGTAATTGGCAATTTGTGTTGGCAATTTGTATGGAAAGGACCGCATAAGCACTTTGCTATTCACTTCAGCCCCACAGCACTGATATGCCTATCCTTAGACTATTTCCCGTGGCTGTAATTTATTTTGTCATCTATCTACCCTCTTGGAATGTAAGATTTTTATAGGCATGGACTGTCTATCAACTCGATTGTATTGTGCTTTCCCAAGTGCTCAATACAGTGTTCTGCACTGATTGATTATTATTCTTGTCCCATAACATTGAACTGACTGAAAAATGACTGCTGCCTCCTTACATCTTTTTATGTGTGCCCTTCAGAACACAGCCATTAACATGCATCAGCTCTGGGAAACAAATTTAATCTGGATAAAGGTTGACAAGGGCCAGGAGCCATTAGCATCAAACAGCGGTTAAAAGCCAATGTTCACTGAAAGGCTGCTTTTGAGCCATTACCATCCTAGAACTGTACTTTAGGTAACAGTTCCTGCTGTCAGGTTCCATACAAAAATCCAGCACTGAATGAATCAGGACATGCAGATACTCTCTCATTCCTTCAATTTTTCCCCAGAACAGATATGTTTGATGGCAATTTAAACATTGCTAGCTACATCGAGAGGTTGAACAAGAACATTTTTTCCCCAAAATAGATCAATCTTTCATGAGAATTTCATTTCAAATTAATATAGTGATTGGAGAAAGAATACTACATCTAATGAGAATAATCCTCTGGTTCTCCTGAATTAGTCACTTGCTTTTTCTTTACAATCTAGATACACAGATCAATAGACAATTTCCACTGTGTTTGATACACTTCAATTTAGCTATTTGTTTTTCTTTCTTTTAAAGAGGACGAAGGAAGAAATCTACAGCTGTATTTATTTCAGATTTGGAGAGAAATTGTAATATTTCTCTGTCCTAACTTCAGACACGTGGAATTTTCCCTAAATACATTTAAATTTATCCCTCTCCTTAAGCTGCCTTGCACATCAAGTACGATAAAATGCACCAGCAATTTAAACTCTTTAATGGAATTTCCCAACAACAATAAGATAAAAAAATATAAATGAGCAATAAGAGTAAAATAGAAGCAACAGGTTTAACGTTCATACATTACAACATGGGATTGAATTCCGGTCTTTTCCTCAGCGGTTTATCATTATTAATAGTGCCTATAAAATCATCTGCATAATTGGATGTAAATCACCTTCTGAAATTCTCTCCTTGGTTGTGCAAGTGTGCCATAGGAGGTGTTGTGTGTATTTGTATTTACAAATATTTAGTTACGTATTTGGATAAGTAAAAAAGTTGGTTTCATTGTCCAAATAAGCATAGCATGCTTCAGAATAGTCTTCTAATTTTCAGCCACTGATATTTATTGAGCATTTAGTGCATGCAGAGCACTTTTCTAAAACTCTATGGAGAGTACAATAGAGTAGGTAACATGATATCTGCCACAAGAATCTTACAGAACAGGGGGAGACTGAGTTGGACATTAAAATAAATTGTAGAAAGGAATTTAAAGGTGACTATACATATATTGGCACATATATATATATGTGCCAATCAATGGTATTTATTGAGCACTTACTATGTGCAAAGCACTGTTCTAAACACTTGGGAGAGTACAATACAAGACAATTAGCAGTCACATTCCCTGCCCATAATGAGCTTACAGTCTAGAGGGTAAGGCAGACATTGATAGGAATAAATATATATATATAGAATAAATATATATATCTATATCATCTATATCTATATATATATATATCCAGAAGTGTGTAGTTTTTCTTCTAATCATTCTAACCTTAATTCCTACTACATCAGGCGACCATCACTTTCTGAAAGAGCAGTGAAATAATGGAGAGACAAATAACTTTAAGCAGCTGTGTCTTTTTTTAAATGAAGCACTGTGCTAAGTACTATAATAAGCATTGGAATAGATCTAGGTTTATCAGGTTGGACACAGTCCCTGCGCACAAAGGGGATGAGATAACTAAGGCACAGAGAAGTGAAGCAACTTGCCCAAGATCACACAGCAGACAGGCAATAGAGCTCAGATTACAACCCGGGTCCTTTGACACCCAAGCCAGTATCCTTTTCACTAGGCCACACTGCTTTCTCTGACTGACTTAAATCAGAGCTCAAAGCAGAGAGAAGGAGCCTGTGGTCATCTCTCACCTCATACAAAGGTCCAGACTGAGTTGGAGATACACCCCTCACAAACACACCACGTAGAAGTGTGCTGAGCAGGGTGGATTCAACAGTAGCAGTATTGATGGTAGGAGCATTTATTGAACCACAATGTTAGAGACCTGCATGGCTGAGGGAACAGAGCAGAGTCAGAAGGACCTGGGTTCTAAACCTAATTCCACCACTTTTTTAGTGGGTGACCTTGGACAAGTCACTTAAGTTCTCTGGACCTCAGTTACCTCATCTGAAAAATGGGTATTAAGACTGTGAGCCCCATGGAGACATGGACTGTTTCTAACCTGTTTAACTTTTATCTACCCCAGCCCTTAGAAAAGTGTCTGTCACGTAGTAAGTGCTTAACAAGTACCAAAATTATTACATAATGCCTGGAAAATACAAAATAAGCATAAGAAATAATAAGATTACAATAAGAATAAGTGATACATTCCCCACCAAAGTGTTTAAACTCAAACAAGAGAATTGGATTCATTTCCTCAGTACCTCGCCTCCCTACCTTGCAGCTTGATTTCCTGAATTATCTGCAGAGCTGGGAAGCTTCAGTGCTTCCTTCTAATTTCTTCAGTCACCCCCTTGACTAGCCTCTTTCCCTTTTTCTTTGGTTGCAGCTGCTTCATCTTTTATCTAATCCAAACTGGAGAGCAGCAGGTTCTGCCCTATAAATATTGTTATATTTACTGAGTGCTTACTGCTGGGATAGGTATAAGATAATCAGGTCCCACATGGGGCTTACAATCTAAGGATGAGAAAGGACAGGTATTGAATCCCCATTTTGCAGTTGAAGGAAATCAATTGATTGATCATGTTTACTGAGTGCTGTACTGTACTAAGCCCTTAGAAGAATAAGCACTTAGTACTGTGCTCTACACACAGTAAGTGCTTAATAAATATAATTGAATGAATGAATATAATAGAAAAGAGTTGGTAAGCCCAAGGTGATACAGCATAAAAGTGGCAGAGCTGGGATTGGAACCCAGGTCCTCTGACTCCCAGCCCCTTGTTCTTTCCACTAGGCTATGTATGTAGAGGTTTTCTCCTGAAACAATATAAAAGGAGAGAAAGAAATAGTTTCTTTGATCGTTATGGCAAGTTACTGAGGACCTCAATCCTTAAGAAACTTCATAATGGCTCAAGAATGTGCAAAGGACATTGCTAGGTGATGAGCTTGTATTTCCTCTTTAACATCCTGATATTTAGGCTAAATTCAGAACTCCAGGGTCAAAGTAGCAAAGGTTTAAACCGCTGATTGAAGTAGCCTGATTTACATTCAGTTCTCAAATTTGTGAGGAGTGCTGGTCAGGTGATAGATTCCCCCTCTTCCCCACCCCACCACCTCCCAGCTAAATGAAAATACTTCAATCAATCAAACAATCAATCGTATCTATTGAGCACTTCCTGTGTGCAGAGCATGGTTTTAATCTTTTGGGAGAGGGCAATATAACAGAGTTGGTAGACACGTTCCATTCCCACAAAGAGCTTACAGTCTTGTGTGCATGACATTAATACAAATAAATAAACTACGGATATGTACATACATGTTGTGGGGCTGAGGGAGGGATGAGTAAAGGGAGCAAATCCAAGTGCAAGGGTGATGCAGAAAGGAGTGGGAGAAGAGGAAATGAGGCTTAGTCAGGGAAGAAAAGTGATGATGTGTAAGATATAAAGAAGGAGCGTGTTCCAGGATGTGGGCGAGAGGTTGGAGGTGAGATAGAAAAGATCAATATAAGGTAGGAGGTTGGCATTAAATGTGCTGGCTCATTTGTAGTAGGAGAGTAACAAAGTGAGGTAGGAGGAGGCAAACTGATTGAGCGCTATAAAGCCGATGGTAAGGAGTTTCTGGCTGATGCAGAGGTGGATGGACAACCACTGGAGTTTCTTGAGGAGCGGGGAAACACGGATTGAACATTTTTGTAGAAAAGTGATCCAGGCAGCAAAGCAAAGTATGGACTGGAGTAGGGAGAGATAGGAGGCAGGGAGGTCAGCAAGGAGGCTAATATAGTAATCAAGGTAGGATAGTATAAGTGCTTAACTTAATGTGGCAGTAGTTTGGATGGAGAGGAAAGGGAGGATTTTAGCAATGCGAAGGTTGAACCAACAGGATTTAATGGTAGATTGAATATGTTCAAAAGGCTTTTAAAATATTCTTTAAAAAACAAAATCATGATCGTCAGCACTGTGATACTTGTTAAGAGCTTACTATGTCCCATGGATCCTGCTAAGTGCTGGGGCAGATACACAGTCAGATCAGACGTGGGCCTTATTCATGATGTGTTCTTAGGGGAAGGAGAACAGATATAATAATAATAATAATAATAATAATAATGGCATTTATTAAGCACTTACTATGTGCAAAGCACTGTTCTAAGCGCTGGGGAGGTTACAAGTTGATCAGGTTGTCCCACGTGGGGCTCACAGTATTAATCCCCATTTTACAGATGAGGTAACTGAGGCCCAGAGAAGTTAAGTGACTTGCCCAAAGTCACACAGCTGACACGCGGCGGAGCCAGGATTTGAACCCATGACCTCTGACTCCAAAGCCCGTTCTCTTTCCACTGAGCCACGCTGCTTCTCTACAATAATAGCATTTATTAAGTGCTTACTATGTACAAAGCACTGTTCTAAGCTCTGTGGAGGTTACAAGGTGATCAGGTTGTCCCACGGGGGACTCACAGTCTTAATCCCCATTTTACAGATGAGGTAACTGAGGCACAGAGAAGTTAAGTGACTTGCCCAAAGTCACAGAGCTGACAATTGGCAGAGCCGGGATTTGAACCCCTGACCTCTGACTCCAAAGCCCGGGCTCTTTCCACCGAGCCACGAGATATTGAATCCCTATTTTACAGATTAGAAAACTGAGACATGGAGAAGTTAAGTGACTTTTCCAAGGTCACCTAGCAGGCAAGTGGTGGCGTAAAGATTAAAACCTTGACTTCCAGTCCAGTGCTCTTTCAAACTTTGTTGTGTTATACTCTCCCAAACATTTAGTATAGTGCTCTGCACAGGAAGTTCTCAGTAAATAAGATTGACTGATTGATAAATTTTTCCACTAGGCCTCACTGCTTCTTAATAAACTTGTATTTCTTAAATGCCTTACTATGAAAGTGCTGGGGTGGATACAAGTTAATCAGACCAGACACAGTTCCAGCTTAAATGGCTTAATTTGCATTTCAATCAATCATATTGATTGTGTGCAGTTACTGTGGGCAAAGAACTATAGTAAGAACAACATAACTGGGTTGGTAGACACGGTTCCTGCCCACAATGAGGTTAGAATTTAGAGCTTCTGTGTCAACCTACGTTTTTGTTTAAGAACTGGAGGAAAAAAATTCATTCAATCATTCATTCAATCATATTTATTGAGCACTTACTGTGTGCAGAGCACTGTACTAAGCGCTTGGGAAGTAGAAGTCGGCAACGTATAGAGATGGTCCCTACCCAACAATGGGCTCACAGTCTAGAAGGGGGAGACAGACAACAAAACAAAACATGTAGACAGGTGTCAAAACCGTCAGAATAAATAGAATTACAGCTATATGCACATCATTAACAAAATAAATATAGTAAATATGTACAAGTAAAATAAATAGAGTAATAAATCTGTACTGTGGGGAGGAGGGAGGGCGGGGGGATGAGAAGGAGAGAGGAAAAAGGGGGCTCAGTCTGGGGAAAGGGGGCTCAGTTTGAAAATCAATTCAGAATTGAATCAGAACTGTCACATGGATTTTAATGTGTAAATGACAACTTGAGATGGATCTGGAAACAACAATTAGAGATGTAGAGTCCAATTTCACTGGCATAAACCAGGTGCTGGAGCCTCAGGGCCTTCCATTCATTTGTTTTAGAGAGGTGCTAGGTGAACATCAAAGCATTATAAAATGAAGGAAGAAATTGGGTCATGCACTATGAGATAACGTTTCCCACCCACTGTACTTCCACTTAACTGGTCGAAACTTTTTATCCTGATGAAACATTCTGGAAGAATCAAGGGCCAATCAAAAATTGTAAATATGAGCTGGGTTTAAGAGACAAGAAATAGCTCAGTTCAGCTAGAAATCTCCAGTTTCACCCCAATCTTTACAGTAAACAAACTGCCAAGTGAGTTTCTTGTTCCCACTGCCTTCTGTAGATGATATACCTTCTTTTAGAAATGATTTTTAAATTTCTTTTTTTCCAACTGAATGTGCACACAAGAAATTTTACGGCTGTGAATACCCTAACTTCATTCCTGGTGCTGGGCACAATAATGCAGAATAGGAGTGCTATACTCTTTCCCTTAATCTGTTTTAATAATATTGATTGAGGTCATTGTTAAGCGTTTACTATATGGACACACTGTATTAAGTCTTAAGGTGGAAAGAAGATAATCATGTCCCACTTGGGGCTTAGAATCTAAGTAGGAGGGAAAACAGATATTGAATCCCCAGTTTGCAGATGAGGGAAATTTCTTCCACCTCTGTTGTATTGTATTCTCCCAAGTGCTTAGTATAGTTCCCTGCACTCAATAAATATCGTCTTTGAAATTGTCTTCAAACTCCAGCATCTACTATACAGTTTCTTTCCTTCTGTACATGGTAGAAATAAAAATATTCCTCCCTCTCCCCTTCCACTCCAAGCCTTGCTTTTTTTTTGTTTGTTTTGTTTGTTTGTTTCTGCAGCTGGTTACCACAGTTCTGTTTTGCTGTGGGCAGGGAATGTTGGTAATTCAAGCAAGTTCCATGATTTTGCATGCTTAGTTTCCTTGCTTAACTGACTCAGCAACCTGAATGTGGTTTTAAAATCTGCCCTGAAAACGATTTTTTTTTTCTTAATGGCATTTGTTAAGTACTTACTATGTGTCAAACACTGTTTTAAGCACTGGAGTAGATACAAATTAACTAGTTCCGACACAATCCCTGCGCATCACCTGCTCATAGCCTAAATAAGAGGGAGAACATGTATTTAATTCCTAATTTACAGTTGAGGAACTGAGACACAGGGAAGTGAGTGACTTACCCAAGATCACACAGCAAGTAACTGGCAGATTTACGAGTTGAACCGAGGTTCTCTGATTCCCAGGCCCGTGCTCTTCCCCTAGGCCATGGGGCTTCTCTTTTAAAGTGTGATGGTATTTGAGGGTTGCTAACCTTTATTTTTTGTAAATTAGTTATTGCCCGATCCCTGTGAAAGAGTCAGGGAAGGGTGGGTACCACTTAAGGTTTAAAGTAAATTAGAAAAGCTACCTCTATCATTCAGTGATGTAAAAGTTAGAAATTTTGGTGGATTTTAAAAACACGCAAAAAATAACAGAACAAATCTCACAAAAATCAAAACATGTCTACACATCACCCTCTATTTTCTTCTCTTCCTCTCTTCTTTCCTCCTCCCTCCAAGTCTTTCTTTAATTACTCTCATCACTATTTCCACCGTCCTAAAACTTCCAATCCCTCCAAGCCCCTATATCCTCCCCACCTCAACATTCACCCCTCAAAATGAGAAACTGGCAGGTCTGGGTCTGTCTTCCTTGGACGAGAATACCACAATTATCATAATTATTATCATTATTATTAAGTGGGAGGGAGTACTAGGCAGGAGGAAAGGGGTGAAAAATGGGTCGGAGGTGGGAGAGACGAGAATGAGGCACAGTGAGCAGGTTAACTTCAGAGAAGTGAAGGTTATAAACTGAGTGTGGTGAGAAAAGAGAGAGTAAGTAAGACGGAAAGATCCATTAAGTTCTTTGTGGGCTGGGAACATTTCTGCCAGTTCTGTTAAACTGTGCTTTCCCAAGTGCTTACTGCACATAGTAAGAGCTCAATAAATACTATTGATTGATTGACTGATTGGTCAAAAGTTTCTCCTTGTTGTAGGGAGAAATGGGAAATCATTGAAGGATTTTCAGGAGAGGGAAGATGTGAGCAGAACATTATTTTAGAAACATGATCGAAGTCAGCAGAATAAAATAGGCCCCAGAGAGAGAAGAGAATAGGGATTGGAAGACCATTCAGGAGATTGATGCAGTAATCAAGCCAGGGTTGTAGCTATTTGGATGGAGAGGAAGGGATGGATCAGATAAATAATGATTATGGTATTAGTTAAGCACTTACTATGTGCCAAGCACTCTATTAAGCACTTGGGTAGATATAAGATCATCAGGTCCAATATAGGGAGGACTTGCAGTCTAAGTAAGAGGGAAAACATGTATTGAATTTCCATTTTGCAGATGAGGAAACTGAGGGACAGAGTTAAGTGACTTGCCCAAGGTCATGCAGCAGGTATGTGGCGAGCTGGGATCAGAACCCAGGTCCCCTGACCCCAAGTCTCGTACTCCTTTCACTCGACCGCACTGCTTTTCTTGAATGGATTGACTAGGAATTTGGTAAGCCATTGGAGATTTCTGGGGTGTGCAGAGATGCCGGACAAGTGACATCCATGTAGCAGCAGGAAGCCTAGAGCAAACTAGAGACACTGGAGGCAGGGAGGCCAGGGTAGAAACTGACAAGATAGCTGAAGCATGATATGAAAAGAACTTGGAATTAAGCGGAGGTTGTATGAGGTAAGAGAAAGGGGCAGATAATAATAATAATAATGATGATGATGGCATTTGTTAAGCGCTTACTACATGCAAAGCACTGTTCTAAGTGCTGGGGAGGATACAAGGTGATCAGGTTGTCCCACGTGGGGCTCACAGTCTTAATCCCCATTTTCCAGAGGAGGTAACTGAGGCACAGAGAAGTGAAGTGACTTGCCCAAAATCACACAGCTGACAAACGGCGGAGCTGGGATTAGAACCCATGACCTCTGGCTCCCAAGCCCGGGCTCTTTCCTCTGAGCCACGCTGCTCCAAGAACCATCATGGAGATTCAGCAAGATTTCATCTTTGACTCACGATTTTCACAATAGCCCTGTGCACTTGCACGTGTATATTGATTTACATACTGCACTATGCTTTAACATACACAAAACTGTAAGCTCCTTGTGGGCAGGGATCCCGTCTATTAACTTTAATGCATTGTAGTTTCCCAGTCGCTTAGTACAATGCTCTGCACACTGAAAACACTCAGTAAATATCACTAAGTATTTTCAGTGTGCAGAGCATCATAAATATCTGAGTATATATGCTATCTTCCCTTGATCTAAAACTAGCCTACACATGGAAGACTGGAAGCAACCTATTTGCTCCTGACTGACCCATAATAATAATAATGGTGGTATTTTATAAGTGCTTACTATTTGCCAGGCACCATACTGAGCGCCGGGGTAGATACAAGAAAATCAGGTCGTAATAATAATAGTATTCATTAAGCACTTACTATGTGCCAAGCATTGTTCTAAGCACTGGGGTAGATATAAGGTAATCAGGTAATCAAGGTTGTCCCTCGCGGAGCTCACGGTCTTAATCACCATTTTCCAGATGAGGTAACTCAGGCACAGAGAGTTAGGTGGCCTGTCCAAAGTCACACAGCAGAAAAGTGGCAGAGGTGGGATTAGAACCCATGTCCTCTGACTCCCAAGCCCAGGTTCTTTCCACTAAGCCACGCTGCTTCTCATACAAGGGGCAGAGAGGATACTCAACACATAAATCGATCAACTGATCAGTGAACTTGCTTGGAGGAAAGGCATTTTGAGAAAGAAGGAAATGTTTCAAATAGTAGAATGCTTTTGCATAGTGACCTTCCTCTGAATAGGTCAAAACAATTGATCAGTTGAATTCTTCTGAGTTCTTGAATCCAATTTGCAGACAAAAATCAGGGGTAAAGGGCTTAAATGAACTTAATTCATGCACACAGATGATAAATGAGAAGCATTGGGAAGCAGTTTGACCTAACTGAAAAAGCCTAGTCCTGGGAGTCACAGGACAGCCCTGCTGACAGCTCACCTCCTCCAGGAGGCCTTCCCAGCCTGAGCCCCTTCCTTCCTCTCCCCCTCGTCCCCCTCTCCACCCCCCCATCTTACCTCCTTCCCTTCCCCACAGCACCTGTATATATGTATATATGGTTGTACATATTTATTACTCTATTTATTTATTTATTTATTTATTTTACTTGTACATTTCTATCCTATTTATTTTATTTTGTTGGTATGTTTGGTTTTGTTCTCTGTCTCCCCCTTTTAGACTGTGAGCCCACTGTTGGGTAGGGACTGTCTCTATGTGTTGCCAATTTGTACTTCCCAAGCGCTTAGTACAGTGCTCTGCACATAGTAAGCAGTCAATAAATACGATTGATTGATTGATTGATTGACTGTGTGACCTTGGGCAAGTCACTTAAATGATCTGTGCTTCAGTTCCCTCACCTGCAAAAATGGGGATTGAATACCTGTCCTCCCTCCTACTTAGGTTGTGAACCCCAATAAGGGATCTGATTGTCTTGTATCCACCCCAGCGATTAGGTCAGTGCTTGACATGTAATAAGCATGAGAAAAGAAATGTCATGCTGCTCCTTACTCTCATTTGCCTCCAGATTTTCTCCTACATATGCCTTCACTTACTCCTTATGTCTCTCTCTCCTTCTTCTTAATGTACTGTGGTGGTGATTTGGGATACATAAATACAAGGCTCTAAAACTTGCTGATATTACCAATTAAGTATTAGGCCCAGTAATGTGGATAGCAGAGATCTGGGTAATTCCGCGTGTCCTCCTTTTTAATTTTTCTAGATTGGGTAGAGTTCAGCAATCACTTTCTTCTTTCATACTGTTTCCCAAGGAATGCCAGATCTTTCTAAGGGACTGGAGTGGGATCTGAGATAGAAGCAGATGAGGAATAATCTGTCGGAAGTCACTCGACAGGCCAAGATCTGTCTCTTTAACCGAATCCGGATGTGGTAGAGGAAGGAGATGAAACCTCACAAAGTGCTTAATTGGGCAACAGTATACTTCCTCATGCCAGCTGGTGATCAATGTATGGATTGAAACCTGAGGATTGATAATCCTTGTAATTTTATCTGTTTGTGTTCCCATAGAGCCAATTGTTAGCCATCTGGCACCCAGTTCCTACTTTTTTTGTTTTCCACAAATCTCATTTGGGTCCCATGGTAGCAGCTCCTAGAGTTAATTTCTAGTTTCTAAAAGATGTTTAGCATTATAGAAAGTGGGAGATGCAATCCTCAATCAACCAGGTCCTTTTAATTTCTCTCATTTTCAAATAGGCTCAGCAGTCCAGCTGCTACTGATCTTTCTCCAATAGCGCCCTTTCTGTTTCACAAACTTAGCTCAGTTTTGATTTTAGGTCTGTCATTACACAACCCTTCATTCTTCACTGAAAGTCTCACCTTTCATTGTCTACTTTCCTATTTGTTCTTTTCTCAAAAAACTCTCAAAGAATTCAAACCATTTTCTAGGAGGGAAATTGTCTCTCTTGTATTCTGAGTTGGCTTGTTTTTATGTACAGATATCCTGAAATGATTATTCCATAAACTAATTTTGGGTGGAGGATTTAGAGGCTTTTCACTCAGAGAGGAAACTGAAATACAGTCCCTACATTTGTCTACAAGCAGCTATTTTTCCTGCTGGAAATTTGTTAAGTGATATTTGTTAAGTTCTTACCATGTGCCAGGCACTGTACTAAGCACTGGGGTGGATACAAGCAAATCATGTTGGACACAGTTCTTGTCCCACAGGGAGCTCATGGTCTTAATCCCCATTTTACAGATGAGGTAACTGAGGCCCAGAGAAGGTAAATGACTTGTCCAAGGTCACACAGCGCACATATTTCAAATCCAGGATTAGAACTCAGATCCTTCTGACTCCAAGGACCATGCTCTATCCACTAAGCCCTGCTGCTTCTCAGTAAGTGTTCAGTATATGCCATTCACTTATTGTTAGAATGATATTTAGAGTTAAACATTTACCAGTAGTAGTAGCATTTTTTTTAGTCCCCAGAAGCAGCGTGGCTTAGCGGAAAGAGCATGGGCTTGGGAGTCAGAGGTCGTGGGTTCTAATCAATCAATCAATCAATCAATCATATTTATTGAGCGCTTACTGTGTGCAGAGCACTGTACTAAGCGCTTGGGAAGTACAAGTTGGCAACATATAGAGATGGTCCCTACCCAACAACGGGCTCACAGTCTAGAAGTGAAGTGACTTGCCCAAGGACATGCAGCAGAGAAATGGTGGGACTGGGATTAGAACCCAAGTCCTTCTGACTCCCAAGCCTGTGCTCTACCCATTAGACTACACTGCTTCCCCTCAGAGACACCTCCTGCTCAGCCTCCCGTGTGGCGGACTGTGATGACGTCATACAGCACGCTGCATGATGTCACCAGGTTAGGTGAGACATTGGCACCCTGAGCTTCCTCTCAGGGAACATGCCATCTTAAAAGTGCCACTGAGCCCCCTCTCAATTTAGAAGGCCCTCCTTCCCAGACTTAGCCCAACTTTTCCTCATCATCCACTCCCTTCGGCATCCCCCTGATTTGCTCCCTTTGCTCTTCCCCCCTGCCAGCCCCACAGCACTTATGTTCTCTGCAATTTTATTTTTTTGTAACGATGGCTGTCTCCCCCACCTCTAGACTGTAAGCTCACTGTGGGCTGGAAATGTCACCGTATATTGTTGTATTATATTTTTCCCAAGCGCTTAGTGCAGTGCCCTGCACACTGTAAGTGCTTGATAAATCATCAATCGTATTTATTGAGTGCTTACTATGTGCAGAGTACTGTACTAAGCGCTTATAAATACAACTGAATGATAAATACAACTGAATGAATGAATGGGATGTTTACCTGTTGAAATTCCTAATTCTAATTCTGGGATCGGACTATTGGACCACCCAGCCTAGTCCCTGGTATCCAACAGTGGCAAAAGTTTGCTTGAAGTCGGTGCGATGTTTGCCCTCCTTAATACCGATTCTAGTGTTCAGAGATTTACCATTGCCTGGACAGCTTCCTGTGATAACAAATCCAACATGCTAATCAAAGCGGTGTGAAGAAATGTTTCCTTTTGTTTGTCTGAAAGTTTCCACCTTCGGGCTCCAGAGAGTAACCAACCCACCGCCTTTGGAAGGTGGAGTGTGGAGAACAAGAACTCTGTGTTCATCCTGTCCACACCCAGCAGGATTTTAGAAACTTCAATCCCTTCCCCGAATCCTTTCAGTCTCTCCTCAAATTGACAGACCCCCCCACTCCATCCCCCACAGTGCCTGATTAGTGCTTGAGGCTGTTACCTTTGGAATGGTGAATGCGCTGTTCCTGTTCTACTGTACCCCTTCCAAGAGCACACAGTAAGAGCTTAATAATTGCTCAATAAATGGGTCAGATTTTCAAGGTGTTAAAAACAAGACTGTGTCCTTTGAGAGACCAAGAGATGTCATGTGGTGGGAACACGGCATGGACACTCAGCCTAAACTGATTAGAATGAACGAGAAACTTACTGGTTGTGTTTCAGGTAATTTGTAAATTCTAACACCGAGAATTGAAGAGCAGCATGGCCTGGTGGAAAGAACTCAGGCCTGGGATTCAGAGGGCTGGATTTTAATGTCAGGTCTGCCACTTGGCCATGTGGCCTTCGGCAAGCCGCTTAACTTCTTTGTGCCTCAGTTACCTCATCTGGAAAATGGGGATTAAGACTGTGAGCACCCTGTGGGATATGGACAATGTCCAACCTGATTATCTTGTTTCTACCCTAGTGCTTAGGACAGTGCCTGGCACATAGCAAAGGCTTAACAGATATCATTTTAAAATTGCATTTTCATCTTTTATCTATCATCATCATCATCATCATCAATCGTATTTATTGAGCGCTTACTGTGTGCAGAGCACTGTACTAAGCGCTGGGGAAGTACAAATTGGCAACATATAGAGACAGTCCCTACCCAACAGTGGGCTCACAGTCTAAAAGGGGGAGACAAAACCAGACATACTAACAAAATAAAATAAATAGAATAGATATTTACAAGTAAAATAAATAAATAAATAAATAAATCAGGCAGATCATTAGACCAGGTGTGGAAAATTGTGGAGAGGGTGACTTAACAGCTCTTCTTCTGACTAAATATTGGGCTGAGCATGAGAAAATCAAGGAATTTCAGAGAAACTGCTGAACTCAGAATGCATTCTTTGGTATAGTTTCAATTATTCTCTTACAGAACTTTAATGGATTTAGCTATTTCATTGATTCAATCTTTTTATTTTTATTGTCTTGCTAATTGTTCTCCTCCATTGTTATTGGTAAAGACCTATGTGTGATCAACATAAACATGCCTTTGAATTTATTTTCTACATAAAAGTTCCTAAGGGAAAACTCTGAGAAAGCATTTGGGAGGCTTCTTAGTATGTTTATTTCAATGAGAAGAAGTTATCAAATAGGCTCTGCCCCTTGTCTGTCTTGTGACCCTGGATAAGTTACTTAATTTCTCT
Source organism: Tachyglossus aculeatus (assembly GCF_015852505.1). Classification (NCBI taxonomy): domain Eukaryota; kingdom Metazoa; phylum Chordata; class Mammalia; order Monotremata; family Tachyglossidae; genus Tachyglossus; species Tachyglossus aculeatus. Next base: position 33,284,494 of record NC_052082.1, read on the forward strand.
ATGTCTCAGTTTTCTCATCTGAAAAATGAGGATGCAACCTTTTCTCTCTCCTACTTAGACTGTGAACCCCATGTGGAACCTGATTATTTTGCATCTACCCCAGTATTTTGTAAGGGGCTTGACACATAGTAAATGCTAAACAAAATACTATTATAATTAGTGTTATTCTTATTATTACTATCATTATTATTAAGACATTACACACACCATCCTAATTGAATCTCTGGGCTCCTAGAACATCAGGGCTCAAGATGGGTCCGTCACAAATTGGGTGAGTCTTACCAAATGGCTCCAGTGTGTTAGCAACAAAGTACAAATACATATTTTTTTAATTGCCATGTTGTGAAATGTATTTCAAAAGGAAACTGCTTTCCTCTGCTTGCAAAACAATCTCTTCCCTGGTGAAACTGCATTGTTAATGAACTTCTACCACCCAATCTGCATATCTCTCAGCAGTATCAATTTGACTAAGTTGGGAATGATCCAGTGTTGACTAATGCATTCCGAAAGAGATTGCAATAATTCTGTGCCTAAACTTTCACAGCAGAAAAGGGTCAGAAAAGATGTTCTTCCCAAGTGGAGAATGATCAACAGAGGCTAGGCAGCCAGTCTCCTTAAATGGGGCCTAGAAATGGAACAAAAATCACCCTTTTATTGGCCATTTTAGCTGGGCTCAGCACTAAATGGAAATATTTGCTGTGAACTGATGTTATCTCTATCTTTGAAATTTAATTGAATCTCTATTTCTAGGTCATATGAAAGAAGTATGAAAACGGCAGGCGACAGTACCTCATTGTCAGGAATTTTCTGATCTACCCGTCTTCAGTCAATCAACCCATCATATTTATTGAGCGCTTACTATAATTATAATAATAATGATGATGACATTTGTTAAGCACTTAATATGTGCCAGGAACTGTACTAAGGGCTGGGGTAGACACAAACAAATCGAGTTGGACACTGTCCCTGTTCCATGTGGGGCTCACAGTCTCAATCCACATTTTACGGATGGGATAACTGAGGCCCGGAGAAGTGAAATGATTTGCCCAAGGTCACACAGCAGGCAAGTGGTGGAGCTAGAATTAGAACCCAGGTCCTTCTGACTCCCAAGGCTGTGCTCTTGTCTCTAGGCCACACTTCAGATGACTGCAGAGTGTGGTGACAATGGGGCATCTTTAAGACATCTTTAAGGGCATCCAGCGCTTAGAACAGTGCTTGGCACATAGTAAGCGCTTAACAAATACCATTATTATTATTATTATCTTTAATTGATTGATGAATCAAGCTCTGCACCAAGCCTCTTTAAGGTTGTGGTCATTTTGGGCCCCCTTTAGAAGTGTGGGAGCCGCATCTATCTTGGAAGATGTTCTCCCCTTCTAGACTGTAAGATTGTTGTGAGCACAGAACATGTCTACCATCTACGTTGTATCGTACTCTCACAAGCACTTACTCTTTGCATTTATATAATTTAAGTAAAAGTAATGGGAAAATATGTCCTTCCCCAAAAGTGGATTTGGATTTGCAAAACGTTTTCAAGAAATAGTTCCATACCTTCAGTGGAGGCATGTCTGTATTAAAAACAGCCCGATTCTTCTCGAGTCTATAAAGTGCAGGAGGAAGGTAAACTCCTTCACACTTCTCCAGGACAGCTTAGTAAGCATTGTTCTACATGCCCAGTTGAAGCAGCCAAAGAACCGTAGGATTTTCCAATAGTCTGAAAGAGTGCATGCTTCTTTCAAAGTGTTTAATTTATTACCAGGGAGTAAACATAGCCATGAGGAAATCTGGGTCATTGCCTCCTTGGGCCTCACAAATTTAGTGGATATCTGTTTGTTTTTCTCATGCCCACATACACAGATAGGGTGAAGAAACACCCACTGATGAACATTTAGCTAAAATCCCATTTATGCCAGGGATTCGCAAACACATTCCCACTTGGAGTGGGGATAGGGCCTATTGCCAATCAAAGTCTCCTCAGCTCTCCTTCCCTTTCCCTTCAAGGCTGCTTCTCTGCTCATCTTCCCTTGACTCTCAGCAGCCCACAAACACTTACGAATGTATCGGGCCCAGTTATGAATCAGGAAAAGTCCAGTAACAGATCGGAAGGGCTAAGGTAGGGAGGAAGGAAAGTGGCCTGTGAGGTTGTAGAACTGTATCCAACCTAATTGGTTTGCATCTACCCCAGTGCCTAGTACAGTGCTTGGCACACAGTAAGCGCTTAACAAGTACAATTAAAAAAAAGTAACAGGGGCTGGTACGTAAGTAGTTTTAAGTGGAGAATAGATTGAATCAGATGGAGGGATAGCATGGCTGGGGAGTCAGATTCCCTAGCTCATTAGTTTTCCAATAAGGGAAAAAACAGCGATCCCGGGGTGGTTCATGTCCTGGAAAACGTGAAGCTACTGCTTTGTTGGAACAAGCCACATCCTCCACTTTCACATCTTTTTGGGGGGGCATCGGGTCGAAGACGAAGTTTACCTTATGATAACACAGAGACCTCCATTAGTGGCATAGTGCTCCTGTGTCACAGGTAAGGAAACAGATATTCTTGGGGGTGGCTGGGGATATTGAGGGTCTCATGGGCTGAAGTCAGTGGGCTCTGGATTAAGGTGACCCTCAGAAACACTCTATAAGACAATCCCCAAGTATGCAAGGAGCTATTGCTGCAGCTCCCTGTACCCCCCGACCACAACCAAAAGTGACCCAATGTACTTTCACTTCCCTTTCCCTTCTATAGTTCTGGCCTAGCGTGGCTCAGTGGAAAAAGCCCGGGCTTTGGAGTCAGAGGTCATGGATTCAAATCCCAGATCCGCCACTTGTCAGCTGGGTGACTTTGGGCAAGTCACTTCACTTCTCCTGGGCCTCAGTTCCCTCATCTGTAAAATGGGGATGAAGACTGTGAGCCTCCCGTGGGATAAACCTGATCACCTTGTAACCTTCCCAGTGCTTAGAACAGTGCCTTGCACATAGTAAGCACTTAATAAATGCCATTATTATTATTATTACTAATAATAATATTTACTAAGAACTTACTATGTGCCAACCACTGTATTAAGCACTGAGGTAGATACAAGATAATCAGATCCCACATGGGGCTCACATTCTAAGTAGGAGGGAGAACAGGCTTTGAATCCCCATTTTGCAGAAGAAAGAACTGGGGCACAGAGAACTTAGGCACTCAATTTATATGATGTTAGGTGCTTAATACAGTGCTCTGCACACAGTAAGTGCTCAATAAGTATGAATGAATGAATGAATATGAATGAATGAATGAATCACACTTCATCTAATTATTATTAGGTAAGCTACGCTTTAACAAAGCATAAAGAATTACTCTAAGGAAGGCTAAAGAACAGTTTGGCGATATTTAATACTTCAGGATAAAGTACATAGAGGAATTTAACATTCGTTTTCTAGAATTTCCAAAATGGGTCAGCTTATAATATATAAGCCTATGGGAAACATACCCCACAATACCACCATTCAGGATACAACCCTGTTTTCAACTAAAATAATCCTGCTGCACTGGGAGTTGTGCAAATTTCAACTACTGAGGCCAGGTATGTGAGTCTAAAGAAAAGTTTTGTCTGCCTAGGCTGATCTAGAAGTCTGAAAATGTGTTCCCTTCTACTCTCGTATGAAATTCTGACACTTTATCTAATGACTATAAGAGGACAAAATGAAGTTGGCTCAATCATTGCCCCATGGAAACAAACTGCTTTCTGAATTGTTCTAGTGAGCAGGAAACGAGTCAAACCTACGATTTAAATAGCCACTAATAATAAGATGATGGCTTACATCTGTTAGGATTCAATTCAGTCTTCACTGGGAAGGTCTTTGAATCCTATTTTTGGTAATACAGAACCCACAATACCGATATCAAAGCACAGCAGTGCAGATTTGTTTTAATAACATGTCAATATTTCATTCCTGCAAGATGTCAATTTGGACATAAGGAGAAAATAATATTCTGTCTAGTTGACTCCAAAAGATATTTAGTTTACAGTCCACTAGAGTCTAAATTCCTTGTGGGCAAGAAATACGTACTTATCCAAGCATTTAGTACAGTGTGTTTCACTCAGTAAGTGCTCGATAAACACCACTGATAGATTGAGCGGGCAGGATGAATTCTGCTGAGTGAAGTATGCTCTGGAGCTTCTGACCATCAATAGGTAGGTCTGAACCTGTGAAATTTGGCAGGATTCAGAGCAAACTATACAGTGAGAGTCAGGCTTACACCTGCCCAGCAAAAGAACTGCTGAATCACTCTACTCTGGCAACCTCCACTAGCCATGTGGCCTCTTTTATGTCGAATAAGAACAATCCCTAATAATAAATCTTGCCAAACTTTCCCCAAATCGGCAGTCCACCAGCACTTTCACTAGCCCACAAAATTTTCAACACTTTTTCATCTATTCCCAGCAGGCCCGACACAGAATATGGGAAAAGGGGCACTTATCATTCACCACAGTAACCATTCCCCAGCACGCTGTCAATGAGGATGGATTATAATTACATTCCCGATATTCTTTTTCATGCAAATTATGGGCGATAATCACATTGAGGCAAATGAACCATAACAATCTACATCAACCCATTACCGAAACATTAACCAACTTGGGTTTTACCTTGCTTATAGGATTTCCCTACTATGTCAAATGAGTTTTCTGATTTCAGAAGTTCACCAAAGGATTAGCGTCATATGTACTACAACCTGTTTTTGAAATTCTCCATGGTGAGTGGATAAATGGCTCAGTATCTCACCACTTCATCCTTTATTAAAGTGGTTTATATACACTACTTTTTATCCCAGGAGCAAGGAGATGGATCCAGGAAGATGGGACAGGGATCTTAGCATCTATCCCTCCCACCGCCTCCTCTCTGTCCCTCCTACTGGATGGCTGTGCAAACACGATGCCCCACAACATAGCGATGGGGTGGCTGCAACTTTGGTTTATGGTCTTCCCTTCCTCTTTTTCCGAAGTGGCTGTGGTGACCAGGACAGGGGGATTGTGATGGGAAAAGAAGCAGCTCCAGGCGAGGCAACAGGGATGGAAAATGATACTGATTTTGATTTTTCAGAAACATTCTCTCTGTCTCTCTCTGTCTCTGTATCCTGCTGTGATTTCACTGTGTCAGAAGAATGGTGGATCTTGAAGGACACAGATAATGAGCATCCCATAAATCAACTGGGTGGGGGACGATCAGATCCCAGGAACATCAATAATAATCAGAATACAGGTATTTGTTAAATGCTTACTATGTGCCAAGCACTGTACTAACCACTGGGGTAGATGCAAGATAATCAGGTTGGAAACAGTCCCTGTAACTCATAGCTGAGAGTCTAAGAAGGAGAGAGAGCAGGTATTGAATTCTCATTTTACAGATGAGGAAACAGAGGCACAGAGAAGTTGAGTGACTTGCCCAAGATAACACAGCAGGGAAATGATGGACCTGGGATTAGAACCCTGGTCTACCGGGATATAGTAAGTGCTAAACAAGTATCACTATTATTATCATTATTATTATTATTATTATACTCTGCCACCCTGTACCCATTTCAAAACTTCCTGCTGACCGTCTAGGGTGGCTGACACCATGGGCTCACTGGTGAAATCCTATATTAGCACTTTAGAGGTGGGTGTGGGAGGGGAACCACAATAGCCTAGAACTCGCTCAATTTCAATCCCATCACCTCCCCACCAATGGGGAGAAGATGGAAATGTTAAAGCAAACCAATCTCCCAGGCAATCCCCACAAGTCTTTCCTACACCTAGCTCAAGTCTGGAACAACTCTGAGCAGCATGACCTGTATCTTGCACCAGGAAGTGAATTGCATCCTCCAGAGGGAATGATGAGCAGGAAAGAAGGCTGAGCGATTTGGCAGCTGATCAGGCAGGCTACTCTCCACTAGCCTTCTCTCCCCCTGCTCGCTGGAAAAGAAATGCTTACTTGTTCATTGTGAAACGGGTGACTGAACAGCTGTGGGCCTACTTCTTTCTCACATCCTGGAGAGAGGAGTCCAGAGGGCAAATGGAGACTCAGAGGGGAGAATCAGGGTTAGCCTGCACTTGCTTCAGCCTCCAAATACATTTGGCTGACCTTGAATTTGAAGGGGAAAGCGAATACTCTCCATAATTTGCCCTGACAACTGCTAATAAAGGGACATTTGTGTTGCTCTGAACATCAGAGAATCAGTGTGGCCTAGTGGAAAGATGACGGGCCTGAGAGTCGGAGGACTTGGGTTCTAATCCCAGCTCTGCCACTTACCCGCTGTGTGACCTTAGGCAAGTCACTTATTTTCTCTGCGCCTCAGTTTCCTCAGAAGGGAGATTGGAGAACCCTGGTAACATATATACCTGAGCATTTAGAACAGTGCTTGACACATAGAAGCGCTTAACAAAAGCCATAATATAAAAGAAACCAATCTGTTCCACTGGTTTATTGTTATAGTGTATTCTCCCAGTCTCTTTTAGACTGTGAGCCCACTGTTGGGTAGGGACTGTCTCTATATGTTGCCAATTTGTACTTCCCAAGTGCTTAGTACAGTGCTCTGCACATAGTAAGCGCTCAATAAATGCGATTGATGATGATGATGATGCAAAATGGGGATTCAATACCCTGTTCTTCCTCCTACTTTGACCGTGAACCCCATTTGGGACCCGATTATCCTGCATCTATCCCAGCGCTTAGTAACATGCTTGGCACATAGTAAACGTTGAAGGAATACCACGATTCTTATTATATTATTTAATTATTCACTGTAATAATTATTAAATTAGGTGAAGAATGAACAGTAGAGGTTTTAGTGGAACTACTCATGGTGGGTTCAAAGAGGACCAATTTGTTCTTTACATCTGTATTCTGCTTCAGCTAGGTTGCATTTCTTTCTGTGCTGTTGTTATCGCTGAAAGCTTTGTGAGGCTACATAGCCTCGGGACAACTAGATAGTCAAGAGATGGTGAGTCAAATTTCAGTGGGGTCCAACTTACCCTTCACCTTATCGAGGTAGGACCAACTGCAGCCAGCCGATAGTGTCCCTTTCAGAGGTAGCTTCAAAATTGGATGTTCTTTGCAGGTGTCAAAGTTTCCAAGGTCCTCTCCATCAATCAGTTTAATCAATAAGTGGTAATTATTGAGCGCTGATTATATGCAGAACCCTGGACTAAGCACAAGTACATTACAATAGTCGGTAGCCATAGTCCCTGCCCTCAAGGAGCTTAGTCTACAGGGGCAGACAGACATTAAAATCAATTGCATATAGGGAGGATGGCAGAGTATAATTATAATAGTAAAAGTCGTTGTGGTATCTGTTAAGCGTTTACTATATACCAGGCACTCTACTAAGCGCTGGGGTGGACACAAGTAAATCGGGTTCAAAACAATCCCCGCCCCTCAAGGGCCTCACAGTCTTAATTTCCATTTAACATATGAGGTAACTGAGGCCCAGAGAAGTGAAGTGACTTGCCCAAGGTCACACAGCAGACAAGTGACAGAACTAAGATTTGAACTCAAGACCTTCTGATGCCCAGGCCCATGGTCTATCTACTATGCGATGCTGCTCCAACTAAGGAGACATATGTAAGTGCTGTGGAAATGAGGGGTGGGGTGAGCATCAAAGTGCTTAAAGGGAACAGACCCTCCATTAAATGATATTTTGCCTATGCCCCAGAGAGCATATTTTGGAATGATGAGCATTTACTGATGACATAAGGCTTTGATCATGATAATAATAATAATAATGATGGTATTTGTTAAGCGCTTACTATGTGCAAAGCACTGTTCTAAGCACTGGGGAGGTTACAAAGTGAACAGGTTGTCCCACAGGGGGCTCACAGTTTTAATCCCCATTTTACGGATGAGGTAACTGAGGCACAGAGAAGTTAAGTCACACAGCTGACAGTTGGCAGAGTCGAGATTTGAACCCATGACCTCTGACTCCAAAGCCCGTGCTCTTTCCACTGAGCCATGCTGCTCCTTGAATCATACTGAATCATCAGTATTCCTTGCTAGAAATTTCCAAACTCGTGGACTAGATAGTGTGTGGTCCATCTCATTTTTCTTTTGAGGACACCCAATGTCTCTGTAGGGGAACATCACCTCAGCTTTTTAAAACGAACAGTGTTAGAGTTGAAAACGATAACGGTCAACACAGCTTCCAGACCCCGGTCCATACGAATCTCCATCTGGTCCAGCTCAAGTCCCCCGTGCTACTATCTTCAAAGGAAGAAATCATGGCTGACGGGGTGAACCATGTTATTGCTCTAGGTAAATTACACGATGGGGTTGGAGCACCGGTGGCAGTAATTGCTACTGTTGGTAATATATATTTGCTGTATCTAGTCATTTTAATTAGAGATGGGTGGGTAGTTTGGGAAAAAATCCAAACCTCCTCAAACCAGAAGCAGAGTTAGACAAACCGAACACAACCTTTATGAGTTCAGCTT